>NC_073694.1:31443794-31759452 GCF_029784165.1 Wyeomyia smithii
AGAACAATGCAATAGATGATACAACATTTTTAATTTGGAAAAAGTATGCAGTGATCAATAATCTGACCAACGTTTGACGTGTATTGTCATCGAAAACGTTGAGTAAGGCTGTTTTTGAAACAAAACTTAGGCAATGAAGATACCGGAAAGGGCAAACGATCAGAGTGATTTCGTAGAATGATTATGATAATATATCATTCTATGCAGGTTTCGTCTGCTAGTTTCTGCTATTTTGTGCTCTTGGTGTGTACAAAAAATGATGCTTTTTTAACATTTTTTGGCAGTAACTTGGTTTATGTGGAAGCTATTTATTTTGTGTCTTCTACAAAGTTGTGTGTTTCAATGATATACAAAAATATGTTACACATTATTACCTTCTAAATGTTACAGTTTTTTGTATTTTTTTGTATATTCGAGAAAAACTAATTTTAAAAACAAGTCTAATAAGAGAGGTCATATATCCGAATCAAGAAGAGTTAGAAGAAAAGTGTCTTCGACAAAGTTTTTTGTAATAACTTTATCTATAACTTTGCTGAAGACACCATTTCTCTAAAACGTAAGGCTAAAAAGTTAGATGTTGCAGCGCCAATAGCGGTTGAGTTTCGAATTAAATTTTTTTGTCATGATTTGAGCCTTTTTATATACACTAAAGTCGCTTTTCACGCGGGGGATACGTGCCGCGTAAAAAAAACCGCGTAAATTCCGGAATCCGCGTAAAAAAACCGCGTAAATTCCGGAATCCGCGTAAAAAAAAACCCGCGACTTTAGTGTACTAGATATCTTCGGGAGATAGTATGTCAATAAAACCATTATTTGGAGAGCAAATGAATTAAGTTCACGTTTTCGAGCTCTCGTACCACTGTGCATGGTATACACTGCCAGTAAGTGGATTAGGTCAGCAGTAGGAATTCGGATTTTATTCTGTACAGTAGCAACCATACTTGAGACAACAACACAACCACCTGTTCTTCCGGAAGTTTCAGAAGATCCAGTCGATGCACCGTTTGAAAACCCAATAGTTCAAGACATCCTGGAGTTACCAGCTGGTCATGAAAATTAACCAGCAGAATCTCATGAACAACAGGTAGAAGCAGAAGATCCAGAACAACCAGTCGTTTCCCCGCATCGGGATTCAGTTCAGAAGTTTGAAGCCGCCCGCAACGTCTTAGAAAGTTGATGACCGGCTTTTTGAGTTGAAATGTGACAAATATAATGCAGTAGAAGATGCGATTCAAACTGATTGTGTGTCGCTGACCGAAATCCGACATATCGTGATCATGTTTAAATGTATGCTGAAATACATTGTAATGATGCAACATTATTGTTCGGTATTGTTCTATTCAAGACATATTTGTGGTGTTACATTGTATTGGGTGATGATACATCAAACACGCAATGAAACTTTGAAGACGGTAGAATAAACGGCAGTTGAAAATTTATACAAATTGTATTGTATTTGAGCTGTTAATTTTTTATCATTTCTTCTTCCAGAATGACGGACCCCTACATTAATGACTCATCGG
This sequence comes from Wyeomyia smithii, assembly GCF_029784165.1. Lineage (NCBI taxonomy): Eukaryota > Metazoa > Arthropoda > Insecta > Diptera > Culicidae > Wyeomyia > Wyeomyia smithii. The sequence continues at coordinate 31,445,318 of NC_073694.1, forward strand.
ACAACGAATCGAAGAACAGTTGTGCCAAATCGAAGCAGGAGATGGCGGAAGCCCTACTGGCGGACCTCAACATGCTGAACGCCAGCACATCGCTCAACAACAATGGCAGCGCTGGTGGCACTCCCGGGGGTAACAACGGAGGTGGATTCATCGGCGGCATGTCCAGCGGAAATACCAGCAACAATCAGAACAATTTGGTCCTGGTGTTGCTGAAGGAGATAAGCAAGCTGCACGATACCAATAAGAAGATATGTCGTAATTTACATGAAACCAAAGGTAGGTAAATTTTGTGTGGCTTAATTTTTGTGTGATGGGCTGTATTTCGGAGTGTAAATCACCAAACTTTAGGTACACGTGTAAACTTGCACCGCACGCTTTTTGGAAGCAGTTTTTTTTTGTTATTTCTTCCACATAAACATAGCTAATCCATATTTTTTCATCTCTTTTTGTCCAATCCTGTCTATCTTTACGAACCCCCCTCCTCTGTCTATGCCATTTTATCCTGCCCTCTGCTTTGTGTTTTCGAAAACCAAAAAACAAAAAAAACCAAACCGACCGCGCCTGAACGCGTTTAGTGGAGATGGAAGCTTTGAAGCATACCTCGCACTGGGGCCTTAGTCACCGTAGAGACAGCATGAGCGGCCTGAGCACTAACAGTCAGCCGGTAGGAATGCGTTACAATAGCTTTGGGTTGCAGAGCCCCGCACCGACTTATCACTCTCAAGGTACATTCATAGTGTAGCATTCTTTTTTACGTCATGTGTACTTTAGCCGGTTAGGTTTAGAGTTGGATGCGTTTGACCATAATCAATCGTAAGTTGGTTGTTATGTTTAAGTTTTTTTTGCCAGCTTCAAGGTGCTGTGAAAGCTCATGTCTGCTCTAATTTTAGGCAACTACACGCCCGGCATTGTGACGGATGTTATCCGAGAGATTCGAGAAGTGTCCCGTGTCCGCGAGGAAGCTCTGATGGAGCGTATGAAGACCATGATCGAGGAGCGCTCGTGGGCGCTGAATGAGGCCAATTTTCGGCTGCAAAAAGAATCGGAAGAAATGAAAAAGTCTATCCATTCGGTTCGCTCCGAAATGAACCAGATTGTCGACCGGATGCTGAAGTTGGAGAATGAGGTTATTAATTTGAAGGCACAGCTTAACCATCAGCAGCAGCAACAGCAGTTTGCGGCCCTTCGAGAGCGGGACTCCTTCGTGCAGGGTTTACCGACGGGGGGCAACAGTGCCGCCGGATCGCAAGCAGCTGCTAACAAGCTTCGGAGAAACAGTTTGCATTTGAACTATGGCCGGATCAGCAATGCCGACGAGTTTTACAGCAATAACTTTGCGGACGCTAGCGGCGAACTGCGCTACAGCAACGGAAGCAACATGCGAAAGTTTGGTGAGAATAATTTTGGCTCGGCGTTTAATGGTGGTGGCGGTTTTAGTGAGGAAATGCATGCGGACCCCTCGAACGATCAGGTGTTGTTGTTGGAGAAGGACGCGTTTAAATTGAGACGAGAGCTGCAGGATGCGCTGGCCTCGAAGCAGGAGTCGGAAAACCGGATCACAGCGTAAGCCTCCGTTTTTTGGCGCTCTCGTCAATGCTGCTTGCCTTGTTGTGATGAGTGATGATCGCACAGTGGACAAGCTATCGTACCTGTAAATAGCCAATCACTGTTAGTAACACTAGTTTTTATCACCACACAAAACACGAAAATGCAAACAACCACTACTAAATCATTTCATATGTAATTAGAAAGTTGTAAATATGTTTGAAAAGTCAGCGAAAAAGCCTCATTTTTATGACTTAAATTTCGTATTCAATCATTCTATTCCGAGCTTACATAAAAATGGGATTTTTAAACTATCGCTGGCAGTTTTCGAAAGGCTTGTCCACTGTGCGCCGTGTACTTGGGTCTATACCGTTTGCGATGAAGGTAGTTTGGCGTTCCATGTTTCGCGTGATGCATCTATTATTAACAGTCAACAAGTGCGATCTCGTGAAGACATGAGCATTTCATGCGTCGATTAGTTTAAACAATTCCATGATTACGCCCCTGCAATGCCAACGCCAAACAGCATAGAAGTCAAGCGGCATGGCTCGCGCCTTCGTGTATATAGTAGTAGCTCTAACCAGGACTTCTCTGTTCATCTCTTTTTACGTATGCACTTTCTCCACACTCTTCGATATTACTTTTTCATTACCCACACAATCGCGAACAGTTTGGAAAATATTGTAAGCACTCTCAAAGAACAGGTCCCGCAGGTAACGCCGATGGTTTCAACGCACCAACAACAGCAGCATCACGGATCCATCGTTGTTCACCACCAGGCCCCGTTAGCGACTCCGGGTGGGCTCCTGGCGACTAACAACGGCGTCAACGATGTCCAACAGCAGCAGTCAACTACCGGATCGTTCTTTCTGCGCAATAGCAACAACGCCTCGCCTGGTATTGTAACTGTACCGACGCTTCACCAGCTGCCGAAAGCTGCTTCTCCAAAGCCACAAAAAGCCGCCCAGGTGCAGAGTCTTGTGACGCCGACCTACGTGCATCTAACCAGCGGGGGCATCAGTGTGACGGGTCCGGTGACGGATTTGTAGGAAAGCCAGTCCGACAGGAGGGATCCTACCATTTTGACGCGCTACCTTCGTTCTGTAGTGGGTTTTGTTTCATCACTTTACGAAAATGACGAATTTGTTTTGTTCTTTGTAATAGTTGGTATTATTTTGGCCCCGGTTGCTTGGGTAGTTTTCCGTATTTGTTAGCCACGTTGGGAAATGGTTACAAGCAGGGCTATGTTATCTGATCATTCCCGCGTTAGATCAGTTGCCGTTCACGAAATCGGAGCTTTTTATAGAGACAGGAAGCACAGTTTTTCCCACAGGCCAAATCGATCAGCTGTGAACAGGTAGGCTTTTGTGTTAGGCAGTGACACGTGATAAACCGAAAAACAGTTGGTTACGTTCTATGAGTTGCTGTTGGTCACCACGGATATTAGATATCAGGCTTATGTGGAAACTTGAAACCTAAGCGAGATTCTATCGTTGATTTTTTTATTGCACACCGGAATCGACGCATAGCTGTTCTTCTCGGTTTTCTGATGGTGATCTAAGCGCTACGCCTTTTCGGTTATTTTGTTTATAAATTTTACAAAACTGTTTCAATAATTTTATGGTTCGAACTCTTGCAAGGCGACATCCAAATTCGTGGAAAAAATATATCAGGACTGTAACTGAAAGAGCTGAAACTACCAAGGCTTAAACTGAAATTAGGCAACAATGAAATATTCTGAAAACTTCCTGCAAATTATGCTATTTTCGGAATGTTAGTAGTTTGTTCAATTCTCATGTTAATAATAGCTGCTTATGAGTCAGCAAATTTTTGAATGTTTTGAATGGCATAATACAATGTAACTGTAATGTATTATGTGATAGTTTTAGGTATATTCTATCGTTCTCGTATTTTATAGTTTTTTCATTTTTTTTTGTCGTGTAGCTGATATTTTATTCTTCGTCTAATTTTCGGCTTGTTATTCTTGTTTTAAGCTTTTTTATTTTATTCTTTTTGACACTTGGCTTCTCTAACTTCCTGCTTTCGTCATAGCTCCGACGTGTAATTGAGTCGCTAATTTGAGAGCTCGTAGCCTTATTTTATCTTGATTTATAATTCGAAACTGTCGGGAATGTTTTATTGTCGTGTTTTACTTAATAATACGCTGCTTGAAATCTGCAAACAGCTGATAAAGCTCTATGATGTATGTATGTCCCCGTTCGTTCGACAATAGCCTACAGTAACCATTTACCAACGTATCGACCAACACGAAGGAAGCTCGTCAAAATGTTCTATTCCTCCTGGAGCACGTACTGGAATAGTTGGCTGATCAAAGGAAAAGTAGAAAAAGTAGAAACCAGAAGTGCCATTGCCAACAATTTCCCTGTGAAACGTTCCGACCCATAAATATGATAGAAAACGAAACCGCCAAGAGGCGGTTAATAGAGCACATTTTTCTACCATTTATAGGATAACCCTAACAAACTTATATGATGAAGCACATCCGCAGTTTATTCGAAATAATAACGATTACCGTTTTTTTTTGAAAAGTACCAGAATATGACCTAGATCATCTAGGTTAGGCTAAATCAAAAGCAATAACATAAATGGCAGCAAGAAGATGATTGAAATGGTCAAAGAGTAGTTGAAATTACGCTGAGCCTTGCAAGGTTTTTATATATTTCGTACTATACTTAAGAAGCTTTCATTCCATTTGCGTTAATGGTTTACATGTGAAGAAAAGGCTTGCTCCACAACGGGCTCAAAAGTAACTCAACACTGCATATAAACCATACGTAACCAAAACTTATTTAAATTACGCGGTTAGCAGATTGGAATCTTCGATACCACATTTTCAACAATAGGTTGTAAATATACCTCTATATGTATCTACATTTTACAGTAACCTAGAGATTAATAGTTTTACGGTTCGTTCGAAGACAAAAATGTTGTAACGTTTCCTTATTTATTCCGTTGTCTACTATTTTATTTTAGAACAAGCCTGGGGCATCCAAAAGATGCCCCGAATTGGGATACGGTGAAGGGTACAAAATTCGTAATCACATGCGCGTTATCTCGAGAGAAAAAGCCGTTCCGAAGGCGAAAAAGTTTCAACTGTTGTGTATAGTGTATATATCGGTTTTAGACGTTGATGGAAAGTTACATGAACTTTAACGAACGAAAGATTGAATAGCACCGCGACGAATTATTTTAGAAGCTGCTTAATGATGATGAGAGCACCAACAGATATGATCCTATTTTTCTGTATGGTAGTAGAGCAGAGGAAGAGGAAATGCAAGCGGTACTATTTTTTTAAATACTTAACAGTAGACTGTAAAATCATTAAAGGCAAATATTCAAAACAATAATAAAGCAATTACACCATTTTAAACGATTGCTGTGTAAGGAAGAAGGCATATTCCGAAAACCATACCTTCGAGAGACATAAGCAGTTTATTTCGACTAAGAACCGGTATGAATAAGATAATGTTATATAAGCTGTAGGAACGTGGAGTAAGCAGTGGAATTCCCTCATTAAAATAAATTTCAAGGGAAAAGAAATGCTAGTTCTTTAATCGCACCGAACCGTATGGGAACTACACAGACAACACAGACAACTACAACAGTTTCCAGAAGTGAACAAAAAGAAAATTTGAATAAATATGAGATTGGACAAACTGAACTTACAAAATACAGGTTTCCAGAAGGAATAGGAGAAAGTGTTTATTATACCATTTAAAAGAGTCAGTGCCTGAAAACTTATATTTGTCACCCAGTTAGAGTTTTACCTGATCTTGCTTTTTGACATTTTGCAAAATCAACCATAGATTGATATCAAACTTTCATAAAGATCCGAGCAATAGGGAGGAAGTTAGAGCGATTTTAAGCGCACCTCGTCACAGCTGCTCAAGCTAAACTTGAAACCTAATACCTAATACGTTTATTTCGAAATGGTGTTTCCCAAGAATGTTTTTGCCGTGTTCACGATTGCGGTAAAACTACTGAACCGATTTTTTTTAATCTTTTTTTTTTAAATGTTCGTTATAAGTTCCCCAGTCGTTGAAAGATCGTTTTTTGATACACGAAGTTTGAATTTGCCAAAAAAAAGATGCAATTTTTAGCGCTCGACACATGTTTTTTCGGGCAAAAACGTCCCCGTTTGCACTGAAAGCAAATGATCGTTCAGATATACTGCACACTTCTAAACTAATGAAATAATATCATTTTTTTTTTATTTCAGTCGATTTGCTGGGTCTCTATCGTAAACACCTCAAACCTCAGCAAAAATATAGCGTTTGGGGGAAACGGCCGTAACTCCACAAATAATTGGTATTTCTTATAAACAAACGTGTTTTTTTTTTGTGGTTGATTAACAGAACTTTAAGAAAGTTGCAGCTTTTATGCAATAGAAAAGGTGCTACACACTTGAAAAAAATCCAACTCTTTTTTCTCGAGCAAAAAGGTATATAGCCCTTTAATGTACTTTTGTGTGGAAACCTAAACATATTTCAGCACTCATGAAGATCTACGTGACAAACCTATATTTTATTTAAAAGCTGACAAGGGAAAACACATTAAAGAATGCCAACCCGTTCTTGGAGATGCATTGGATGAAGGATCTTCCAAAAGTGCATAAACCGGGTAATGAAATGAGAAATATTGTTTCTGCTGCGGGGGCACCAACGAAAAAATTGGCAAAATGATTGGTCAAAGAATTTCGATCAATGCCGAACAAATTTACTAGTTGAACTGCTAAAAGCACAGCAATTTAGTTGAAAATTTTAAATCTTCAGGGGGTATCGACACTGACGAAATATTTTCACCAGATTTGATGTCAAGACGCTCTTCATGTATCCCAGTAAAAGTAGCCATGAATCTTTCGAAAGATTGGCTTTTCTCTCAAGGATGTGACATAGATTGAAAAAATTAAGCGCGCAGTTACGTAAAGTTAACCCGACTGTGCATGGGAGGCAATTAGTATTCATTTCGAGAGAAATTTTACAAACAAACAAAAGGAGCGTCTATGAGAAATCCTCTTTCTTATGAACTTGCTATGGCAAACATGGAGAAATAACCAAAGAAAAAGATTCCTTGCCAGATCATTGAAGGTCTTGTAACGTAACGTTGAACAACCAAATTTTTAATTTTGAGTAAACTTCACAGTTACGTTACTGTCTCAATTACCCCCTCCCTCCATGTAACGTAGACTGAAATGTTTTTCTTTCTGGTTGATGAAAAAGTGATGTACAAGTTCAAGGCACAAGTTTAAATATCTAAGGTATTTATTTTTATTCTCGCTCTTTTCCGTCGATCTAGTTCTGCCACTGCTATTGTGTCAATCATCGACGCCCAGAGAGGCGCGATTCCACCTAGGACCCTGATTAACGAAAAGGCGCGACTCGTAAATTAACGCCAACAGCTTTACTTTCTCATGCGATGGAAGGTGTGATCCTAGAGATTTTTCGCCACAGAAAATCTCTCGGTGTCAGCCAAGTTTGGGTCGATTGTGTATCGCACTCACTCTTGAATTCCTATCCTCTGCACTCATAAAATAAACATTTTGAACAGAATGGTGAAAATTTTTTTAAAATCAAATTCCTTCCTGAAATATAACAAGAATCCCCTGATATTTTTCAGCATTCGGCACAAAAAGGTGCATCGTAGAAGAACGCAACTTTGAAATCTCAGTGGAAAAAGATCGATCAGATTTTATATAATACCGTCTGCCGGGGCTCACCCCGTAAGTTGATGAGATTTCTTGATCTCAATTAGGCCACGGGGGTGAGATTGTGCCAAAACGGGAAATGTTTGTATGTTAAATTACTTGAGATTTCTAGAACCTAATATCTCAAATTCAATACTTTATGAAACGTGACATATTCATTCACAACTTCAAATAAAATATAGATAATATCAGTGAACTGTTTCACTTAAATAATGTTTCAAAGTACAGGGTGAAAAACATGCGCAAATAACGTTATCCAAAAATGTCCCAGGGAAACCAACCCGATCAAGAAATCACATCAATTTACTGCTCAGTTGATACGTTAGGATGTCGTCTCCAATGTGTTGAGGAAATATTATGCATTGAACCTGTGTTGGCTCAGAAAATAATGTTTTTCCAAACTGTACACTTTTCGAGCCCTTTTGGGGTGAGATTGTCCCAAGCTATAAAGAACGGTACAGTGTGCGGAATTCACATTCACGACAAAATTATATCAGTATACACCAAAATACCTGTTTACATAGGGTATGTTTTTTTTTCTCCACAGCATAGGGTATGTTGTCTAGCTATGATATTATTTAAAATAATGACTAAAAGCTTAAGAAGCTTACTGTTCTCAACTGTTCGATGGAAATTTACAATGATTGATATTACTTATGGAATGTAACAAAGTTTTGTACACCTATTCTATACGAACTGATGACTTTTAAAGCGAGGAAGGAGGGTTGTGGGTACGTTTCCAGCGGTTTTGAGATCTCTAATGGAAAATACAATGGTCAATGACACATAATTTTTAAAACGAAAAGTCTTCTCAGGCTTTATGTCCTAACGTTCTCCCTTTCTAAGCTACCTGGAGACGCACTATGTGTAAAGAGACTGTCTATTAGCCATGTTCTAATAACTGGTTACTCCAGACAGGGCTGGCGTCACACTATTTTCCCGAGTGGGTAGTAAGAAACAGGTAAGGTTCATGGGTGGTCTTCTGGCAGTTAACCGGAATAATCGACATGGCGGGCGAAAACATGCGTGTAGGCAAGTTTTTGTATTCTCTCTTCGTTCGATTTATTTATTTTCCCTCAGTTTTCGAGACAAAATTGTTGGAGTAGGTCTTAAACTTCAGTTTTTCCCAGAAACTCTCGATGGGGCGCAGCTAGGGGACACTCCTTCGCCTCCAACAAATGCTCTAAGTAGTAAGCCGGCGGCAGATTTGGCCAGTACAACGCGTTTTCGCCCTTATCGTATTTCTTGATGAACGACGCAACTACCGGCAGGCATTTCTTACTATAAATTTCCCCGTTTACGGCCTGTACGGAGCGAAAGAAGAGCCGCTTTGATTTTGAAATCTAGTAAATTACAAAGTGCCCCGCCAGTCGTTGCCATCCATGTTCGCCAGCTAATTTTCACAGCTTGACCGGTCTTCAGCATCTTTTGGAGCTTCTTATCGCTCACGGTCGTCGGGCTCTCTTTCGATGCTTTGATTGTTGTCCAATAGTGCCAAGATATTGTAGATGCCGGAGCGGGCGTATCCCCAATGTCCCCGATATTCGTTTTTCACGTGGCGGGGTACCGTTCTTTGAACGCGCACACTTCTGAATTAAATAGTTTTACTGTTTTCGCTATCACGGGTAGAGTTGGAGTTAATTTTCTTCTGCTGACTCGTGGGTTATTATCATTGGGTTGTTACCAAACCCATACCAAATCGGCAATATTTTTGCATTTTTTAATGCAAACGTTAAGGCTCAACAGATTTGTCAACAAATCTCCTTCCAAAATTCAAACTTAATCGGACTTCTGGTAAGGCTTCACTTACAGTACCATTCAAAACCATTAAAACATTACATTTTTTTGGTTTTGTCCGATAATTCCGTGTGGGTAAATACCAACAGGGATATTTTCCGAGTGGGTAGTACTACCCATACTACCCACATCAACCGCCGGCCCTGACTCCAGATATCGATTTGATCCAGTAATACATTTTTTTATAATTCATATGAAACGTAGTTTCTGGTCAACCCCCTACAGCCCCTAATAGTCCACGTTGTTTATGGTCGTCCCTATACTTACTGTTTTATCATTTTATTCATGTGGATTATTCGTAGATGCGCTAGCAATGGGCGATCTTTGAACAAAAATCGATTCTCCTGCATCGATTAATCAAAATCAATAAAATCGATTCGTAGGAAAATCGAGCCTGAAAAATCGATTTACCAAAAATCGATTTTTGTTCGGTATAAGCTTTTTACGACTTTTTTTGGCTATATTTATGGAGATTTTGTTTTGTTTGCGTTTTCTGGTTTATTAATCATGTTCGTCGAGTTTTCGTACACAACATCTACTAACGATACGGCTTTTTTAGTTTATTGCCATCTTCTTTAACCGCGTGTACTCTTAGCGTTTTTTTTTCTACTAAAAGTTTTCGCTGTCGCTCATCCCATAGACCATTTCACGAGACGTTTGGGAACTTGATTCATGAACGAAATTTTGACAGAAAGTTTGGAACCGCTGACATAATGCACGTGAAAGCATCAAGAACATCAGCAGGATCCGTGACACCTGTCAGTTCGTGAAATGGTCTATTGTTTCGGATGCACTAAGAGCAATTCAAACCTGTATACGGTCAGGTTTTTTTTACGCGGGGGATACGTACCTCGTAAAAAAACGCATAAAAACCGCGGTAATTCGAAAATCCGCGTAAAAAAAAACGCGCTCATTCAAAAATCCGCGTAAAAAACAACCTCGCTAATTTAAAAATCCGCGTAAAATAACACGTTTTTTTTAAACCCGCGTAAAGTAGTCCAGCAAGGAGGGCTTTAGAAAAAACGCGAGACGCTCTAGAACCAGTATTCAAAATTGTCCTCTTTGACGGTCATTCCGGATCTTTCGGTGGGCGGAGGGTATTTTTTGGACTAAGTCTTTTACTATATAAACACTTAAACGTTTCTGGTTCCAAACCCACGTTAATTCGGAAATTCGCGAAAATTGTTTTGAATAAGCGCGGTGTCGCGTAAAAAAACCGCGTTAACTCAAAAATCCGCGTAAAAAAACTCGAAAAAAAATCCGCGTATAAAAAAACCGTCTAAAAAAAATCTGACTCTAATTGGGTTATTTAGTTATTCACGGATTTCCGATTTTTATATATCATCCAAAAGAGTGTAATATTTTTTAAGCAAAACGTGATTTCTTCAAACTTTATATCATTTTCCTTCGGTTTCTAAATGAAAAATAAAAATTCGCTCTAAATCGTTACAATGACAGTTGGTAGATGGGCTAACTGTCATTGTAGCGGTTTCGAGCAGATTTCAAGAAGTTTTAAATCGTGATTCAAAAAGCGAAGGACAATGATAGAATTTTTTTAAATCACCTTTTACTTGGAAAATTCAGATCATTCAGATGCTATGAAAAACTGATATAGCTGAACAACCCAATTCATAAAAAAATCGGAACATCCGCAGAACAAACTCAAATAAACAAAAATGGCGAGCGCGACACCATGCAGAACAGAATACAGCACGGCATATACACGACCATTTAATTCAACTTTTGCAATATTTGAGTTAACGAGTACCCCGCTACTCATAGTTGAAAAATAAGCGCATATGCCTTTTCTACCTAAATAAAAAATTGGTGCTTGATAGTAAACACCCACAACGATAGTAAACAACATCCCTACGGAAGCCAATTTTCAAAAAGTGCACTTGCAGAGGTAGCAAATATGAAATAATGTTGGCTAATATCCAAAATGGTAAATTCAATATCCAATGCAATGCAAAATTTCAGCTAAATCGGAATTCAGGAGTATTTGGTCTAAATTTCACTTTCTCGACTTATGAAGAAAAGCACAGTTTGTAATAGTTTTTTTTTGTGCCAAATGTCTTATACCTTGTTCACACTATAGCAGATATCACGTGATATCGCGTATCTTGTATCATGTGAACTGGTTATTAGAAATGTATAAAACGTCGAGGTCGGGTGTTATCCGAAAAATCGAATTTTGCTAACTGTTCGTGAAGGCGAAATTTTGAACACTACTTCTAAATAAAACTGTCAAAGTCAATTTCCATTGCCACCCCAATGTACACCAATCAGATAGTAATGATTGTATACAATATATGGCAAACTTTCGAGACGGTCTTGTGGTCTGCTAATTTATATTCAGTTCGAGGTGCAAACTTGTCTCGTCGTTCTTTTCATCCTCGCTAGGTATGGGCGAACGGCTCACGAGCCGTTCATATGAACCGGTTCTTAGGAAAGAGCGAAAGAACGAACGGCTCACGAAAAAGAATCACGGTTCTTTGGGCGCACCAGAACTGTTTGGTTCGCGCGAACCCGAAGTTTACTGAGACAACACGAACTGTCAACGCTCGTGAATCATTGTGAACCATGAGTCGGTTTAGAGCCGCTCTTGCAAAAGAGCCGTTTTACTCACCCCTAATCCTTGATATATTTCACAACGCATGCGTATTAGCCAAATTTCATACGGGTTTGTCTATTGATGTCGCGTTTACAAAGGCAAAAAATGGTTCCTGCGTTAAAAATACTGGAGGGACTTAATTTAGCTGCGGATTGTTCTTTTTCAACTCGACGACAAGGTTATCCAGCTTTCCTGACCTACAGAAAACGTCAAAATGGGCTGCGTGCACTATACGCCATTACCGTTCGTGAAAAGCTGGATATGCTGGAAATGGGGGTGGTGACATACTCATGAAAAAAGTTGTCATGGACGTAGACAATTGTTTAAACCAACAAAAACATTTGAAGTGCGTTTTTCTCGGTTTCATGTCTATTGAATTTTAGCCCATTCTTCAACTATGGACCTCCCGGTAAAAAATTGACACATTTTTCAGATCAGTGTCCGAATTCCGAGCACACACTTCTTCGGAGAGAAGAAAAAAATTTCGTATACTATCAACAAAGAAATTTTTTTTAGCTTCAAAGAAAAGTGTTCTCGGAATTCGGCCGCAGATTACGTTAGCAACAATAAATGCAATCACTATTGTTTTCAATCCGTTTTGCACACATTTATTTTTCAGGCGGAAAAAAACGATCTTGCCATCCAAAGGATCGATTCAGCAGAAGATCGCGCGAAGAAAAATCGATTCAAAAAATCAATGAATCGACTAGAATAAATCGATTTTGCAAAAATCGGATCGATCTTGCCCATTGCTAAGATGCGCTACTGTTCATTTAACAGGTATTAAATTCAACTTTTTGTTTTTGGCACAATCTCACCCCATAGAAGGGGTGAGATTAGGCTAAAGTTCATCGAATTTTTAGCAAAATTATAGTTTATTGTAACTTAACCATACTTGCGGCAGTTGTTAATTTAAGTGTGCATTGACGTGATTTGGATCAAACTCATTGCCTAATTGTGTGCATTACAAGCTAAGGCACAAAAACGTATCCTTTTTTGGCACAATCTCACCCCGGCATACGGTAGTTTCTTCCTCGACATACCTTTTTTCTTCCTTGACGTCATTTTAATCAGATACGTAGATTTTAGCTTAGAATTTTTAGAATAACTCTTAAACTACGACAATTCAAACGCACATTTATTCTTACCGAACAAAAATATGAGTGCGGTTAGTAATTGAACCAGTTGGATAATGATGCACTAGTTGGTGATGGTGATGGTGTATTTAAATCAAGCATTAACTTAAATCATGTTTTCCTACGACTTCATTAATTAACAACGGTATGCATGTTGTATAGCTATTATATTTTAAGCTTTTTCCACTCCACTTCAAGTATGAGATAGACTAGAATGGCGTCGTTCTACTCGAAACCTGTTACTGCCGTTTCTGTGTAAATGACGAATCAATACCCAACCCCTTGGGTGGAAGTGAAAACCATTCAATAAAAAGGGTCTATATTTTGAAACCCTTTTTTATTGATTAGCGTGAATAGCTCTGCTTCGTTTATTTTCCTTTTGCTTGAAAAAGTATTCAGTGGCTTTTATAGTGTGTTAATGAGTTGATATTTGATCATTTTCCATCATGCGCTAATTTGATTAAGTTGATTTTTGAAAAAAAAAGGCCCAGGCTTAAGAGTTAAGTTTTGGAGCATTTAAAAACAAATAACTTTTTTCAAGAATAGTCGTTTTTCCATGATGTTAAATGATTCTAGGGTTCATTTCATACTGATAAATTTTTTACAAGCATTTTTAATAAGTTATTCGTGATTGCCTAGCTGAAGCTAAAGTTTAACCAACATCATCGGCCAGGCTCAATTAGGAAAAATGTTCCCAAAAAAAAAGAAAGGATTTGGACATTATTGACAACACATTTATGATAAATATTAGTAAATAATGAGTATGTGTGCCCAATCACAAATGGTAACTTCTCATCACTGTTAGAAATTTGTAATTTTAATTGTTAAGCAGGTATTAGATGAAGCAAATATTTGCTATTTTTGGTACGATTTTTATTTCCACAAAATAAAATCTGTATTGAAAAAGAGCAAATATTTGCTTCGTCTAATACCTGCTTTAGGCTTTGTTTGCTTTTGCTAGGATGGAGCTTCCGACTAATTCAGTTAATACTTAGCCAGGGGACTCGCATACAAGTTATAGAGACTTGCATGCATGTTCTGATGTAATTTTTGTTTGCGTTTAAATGAAAAAGAATAATCGGGAAGATGGGAGGAATGAGCCATTTCCCTAAGTTTTTTTTTCACTTATCATTTATTTGACACGGCACAACTTCCCTAAGTTTGATGGAATAGAAGTGGGTACCACGTGACTCTCCTTTTTTTTAATATAAAACAGAAGGTTTTTTGAATGTCTACACAAAGTTCTGGTGTAGTGAAATACAATATTTTAAAAAATCCTAAAATTTACGTATAGTGGTCAAACGAGCTTCTCTGGCAATAAGTGAAAGGAAAAAAGGCATAACGCGATTCTATATCACGATTGTGGACTTTCATACGAATGAAATTTGACGATTATTACCCTTTTCAGCAGGAGCACACGAATTTTGATTTGTGACCCAAACGATTCTCTTTAAGAGCAGTTTCCTATTTTTTCCTACATCAAGGAAAGCTCAAGTAAGGATGACTTTTATGTTGATAGCTACATTTTTAGTATGCATTCCACACTGTCCTTCGGAAGGAGCACGTCCATCGTAACACATTGTCTTGGTCTGGACTGGGTCTTCCAGTGGCATACTTAACAGTTATCACCCATCTTCTTTCTGTTTCGCTTAACAAAGTCGTTTTTTCCCCTTTGTGCCGAGAAGCATAACGGTTTAGTACCAATCACACGGTTTGATGTCTACTGTCATCAATGCTCCACTTATTCCAGTTTTGTTCCTTTTCACTGGTAAAGCGCATAACGAACGAATATCAAATCGCCCAAAACGACTGAAAGTCGCTCCGGGAATCAATGTGGCAATAATATGCAAATTGACGATATATGTAGCTTTGTTACACATCGAAAAACGCACTGGAATCGGAAATGTATTATCAACTTTAACGACGTATCAGTTGAGCAATTCGTCAAATTTTGATGTACTTAAGCTTTAAAAGGCATTCGGATGGAACAGTTTCAACAAACATCATTCGTGAAATTTATTAAGAAAGGAGAATTCGAGCTCACTGCATGTTTTACAAATAGCAACTGTTTTTCTGTTCTTCACTGTGAATTTTGAGTTAAATTGTATCTAATTTTTTCTCTATGGTTTACTATATCTCGTTAACCATTTTACGTTCGTTTATTATTTGTCGCTTAATGTTTAAATTAACGCTCGCATGGAATGTCTCCTAGACGAAAATATCGTTCATCTGAAAATAGTTTCAAGTATAATTATGTTCACAATTGCAAGGATCTGCTTGGAGGTTTCGACTGGCGCCTGAACTCGGCACAGCAGCGCGCGTTTACTGAGCTGAGCAAAATTCCGTTTTTCGAGTGAATGGTTACTGCATTCAGAGGTTTCCGTCTGGAACGTTGGGTCAATGTCAGTGATCACCGACGGTGAGCAGGAATAGGCTGCTGCTTCTGTTGCTGCTAGTGTGCCTTCCCATCCCCCCTGGAGTCCGTTTTTCCTGTGCAGAGTTTAGGCCGTTTACCACCGTTCCACTGCCACCCGTTTAGTCGTAGTTTAGCTGCTGTTGATGATGATGATGATGATGATATCACCGAAGCAGGGAAGTTTCGGTTGATTGGACCTGGTGATTAGGAACAAGAAATTAAGCACTAATTAGGCAAATGGGCTGGCAAGTGGAATAGGTTTGCTACTACATTACGGGGTGTGTTTGATCCACATTCGAATCTGTGTTTAACTGTACTTAATCATCGGATCCATATTATATCAATTAAAAGTTTTGTCATATGTCATATCGTTGGTTTTTCTCATTTAAGTTAAATCAATTATAATTGAGTTTCCGTTTCAACTAAAGTGAAAATAAATATATGTACTGAAATGGGGATCATCCTAAAATATATCATCCTAATGTTATAATTTACTGAATATTCTGAAAAGGAGTTTAAAATTACGAAACGTTCAAAAATTCTTCATTAAGAGAAGTCTGAAATCCTACATTCTAAAATCCACACGTTTTAAAATGTGTCAATTTGACCCTATATTCCATAAATCCTTAAAGTAACCTTTCTATATTAAATTCTAAAATTATAATGTCTAAAGCCCAGATATCTCAATATTTCTCATATTTTTGAATACTGTTTTTAGCTTAACTTAGCCTGACTACTCATATCAATGGTCGCTACTCCCAAGTAACTCCTGCAACGTCTTTTTCGAAAAAAATTATAAATCAGTCATAAATAAATTACAAGAAAAACATTAAGTTCTAATCCACTCGAATTGATGTTTCAAATCGGAATGATAAGTTGAAGTTGTGTATACATTATGAATGGCTGGTAAAACTGTTATATAATATGTTTATAATAGCGTCTTGATCAGAAAAAAAAAACAAATATGGAGGAGGAGCTGTTAGTTTGTTACGGGAAAAACCTTACAGGCTGTGTTTTTAATTTGATCCTGTTGGGTGTTCAAATAACAGAAATTATAACAGAAATGATTCTACTAGTGTTAAACACATATCAAAATTTGTATCAGATTTCGGTTAACGAATGGTTGGACACGTGTCACTTGAGATCCTATTGTGGTCATTCACCTCTGTCCAGCAACTCCTATCCCAACCTCCACGTGGTGCCGACCGGGATACGTTTAACCTTAGCGGAGATTGGGTAACCAACCCCCGGTGGAAACTTTGGTCGTATGCTGACTGGGAAGGGGGAACGTACGCGGCTGTTTCCCGCCAGCTATATCAAAGCCGGCAGCCCCGTCGCGAGACTAGGTATCGCAGCCCTAGTAAGGCAGCATACCGAATATCAAATACTACGAACAATCCAGATATAAATACGGAACGGAATAATCGGCATGGACCTAGGCAAACGAGAAAGGACAACGATTATTGGAAACTCGGTACTTGGAATGTTAGGACTCTACTCGAACCGGCACGCGCAAGTATCCTGGCTAGAGAGCTGCGGAAGGTGAATGTGGAGGTTGCAGCTATCCAAGAGGTGCGGTGGCCGAAATCGGGAGAACGCGAATGCCGAGCAGTAGATCCTATTGCGGACACTTCATTTAAGTACCACATCTACTATAGCGGCGGCGTGAAAGCAGAAAGAGGAGTCGGTTTCGTGCTGATTGGAAAACAGATGAAGCGTGTCATTAGATGGAGGACGATCAGTGACCGTATTGACCGTGTTGAGAATTAAGGGCAAACTCTTCAACTACAGCCTAATAAATGTGTACGCACCGACCAACGAGAAACCCGATGACGAAAAAGAGGAGTTCTATGAGCTCCTGGAAAAGACATACAATGAGTGCCCAGGACACGATATAAAGATTGTCATCGGAGATGCAAATGCACAGGTCGGGCAGGAAGACTTCTTCCGCCCCGTAACTGGTAGGGAAAGCTTCCAATGTACTACAAACGACAATGCCCTGAGGCTTGTTCATTTTACTGCAGCTAGGGGGATGGCTATCTGTAGCACTTATTTTGTACGCCGGAACATACGTAAGGGACGATCCATTAATGTCACGCAAAATTTGGGAAAAAATAACTCCCCCCCCTCCCCCTTGTCACAAGTTGTTACAAGTTCCTTGACCCCCCCCCCCTTAATTATGTCACGTTTTTATATCCCTCTCCCCCTTCTTTGGTGATAATTGCTTGAAATCGAGAAATTTGTTAGGAATGTATTTTTTCTTAATAAGAACGATTTTACTGAAAAAAAACTGAAACTAAAAGGAAAAGAAGATTATAGAAGATAACTAGAAAAGGCGTTTAGTTCTTAGTTCAAGGATGCTGCTGATGGAGTCGCATATCGACGACATAGAAAGCCGAGACATTAACTGCAGCATCATTGCTGATTTTTGAAAAACCATCAATATTTAGTTCCTCTTCTTCAATCAATTCGCAATCCAAATATTCTCCACATGTTACAATAACCAAGCATTTTTATTTACGTTTCGTCACAATTTTTGTATTGATTGGATTGAGAGACACTTAAAATTGATGAAATTGCGCTGTCATTCACAAATGAACATGCACGTTGAAACGGAATTAAAGAACATTATGCTTTTTTAAGGAGAAAAAAATTGTCATTTATTTCATCTAAAACAAATCTTAAGCAAAAAAGGGGATCGTAGAACTATAAATGAATGATGCAAATATTATAAATAGTTCTGAGTTGATCTCTGTGGTTAGGTATGTGACTTTTTTATTTATTTTTTTTGGTTGAAATGTGATGTCACACACAAGCTAACCCCCCCTCCCCCATATGTCACAAAATTTCACAATAATTGAAACCCCCTCCCCCCCTATACGCGTGACATCATTAATGAATGGTCCCTAAGCACACCTGGATGCACCCGAATAAAGAGCTTTGCTCTTAAATTGACTGCGTTCTGATTGATGGACGGCACTTTTCAGATGTTACAGACGTGAGGTCGTTCAGAGGACCGAACGTTGACTCGGATCACTATCTCGTAGTAGCCAAAATCCGCGCCCGGCTGTCCAACGTGTTGAAATCCAAGGCAACGAGGATGATGCAGTTGAACATCCAGCGGCTATCAACTGAAGGAGTGGCTGCAGAGTACTCGCAGAAGGTTGATGAACGGATTGAGGAAAGAGTTGAAGGGAACCTGAATGAACAGTGGGGACACATCCACAGTTCGATCGGCAGCTGCGTCCAATGAGTGGTTTGACGCTGAGTGCAAGCGAGTGACGGAGGAGAAGAACCGCGCCAGGGGTCACATGTTGGCCACGACTGTGACTCGTCAGAGCGTGTGTAGATATCGAGATGCAAGAGCCGCTAAAAAGAGACACCATCGCACAGTGGTCCAATAAGGCAAAAAGTGGAACTTAATTCCATAGCCCCTTTCAACTTCATCCTAGCTTAATAGTGTGTTCGGAGCAATTGTTTGTATGAATGACCCACATAATCGCAAATTATCAAAAAATATGAAAAGTTTACCATACTAAAAATAAAAAAATTAACTTTTTTGTGTTAAGAGATAGAAGAATAGTTAATTCAGCAAAGTTGTAGGAAATTCAAAAATATGAAACTTTGTTGAACAAATGAAAATCCTATCTCTTTTCGGTACAAAGTTATAAAGTACACTACATGGAACTTATTTAAAAGTTAGTTTTTTGTACTTAACTTTTGTTAGATGCATTTTACACGAAAGTGTAGTTCGGAGGAATTGTTATGGCACACAAAACACACATTTTTGCCGAAGACCATATATCTCCAGGACTTTTCCTTACAAAGTTATATCATATTTTAGCTTATTTTTCCGATAACTTCAAGAACGTATAGGTTAAAAAGGGGCAAGTGGAATCATGATGTCAATACTTTTCCTTGAAGTTAAGCTGAAGTACTATAAACTTCTTTAAGTTCCATTTGTCCCAATCCACCCATTTTAGAGTACGGCGAGCATATGTCACAGTAGGTTTTCATATATTAAAAATACTATCTTTTTTGTGTTAAGAGATAGAGGAGTAGTTTATTCGGCAAAGTTTTAGAACGTACAAAAATATGAAACTTTGTTGAACAAACAAAATTTCTATCTTCATTGGGAACAGAGTTACAGAATATTTCATGTAAAAGTTACTTAAAAGTTAGTTTTTTGTATTTAACTTTTGTTAGTTAGATTTTACAAGAAAACGTTGTTCTAAAGAAGCATTTGGGCATACAAAACACACGTTTTTGTTGAAGGCCACACATCTCCACGACTTTTCCTTACAAAGTTATAGCGCATTTCAGCATATTTTTTCGATAACTTCAACAACGTATAGAATAAAGATTAGGTGGATTGGGACGGATGAAACTTATAGTAGTTTTGAGCACTTGAGCTAAACTTTGAGAAAAAGAATTGACATCATGATTCCACTTGCCCCTTTTTCCTTTATACGTTCTTAAAATTATCGAAAAAATATGCTGAAATGTGCTATATCTTTGTAAGGATAAGTCCTGGAGATGTGTGGCCTTCAACAAAAACGTGTGTTTTGTATGCCCAAATGCTTCTTTAGAACAACGTTTTCTTGTGAAATGTAACTAACAAAAATTAAATACAAAAAACTAACCATTAAGTAACTTTTACATGAAACACTCTGTTACTCTGTTCCCAATGAAGATAGAAATTTTGTTTGTTCAACAAAGTTTCATATTTTTGTACGTTCTAAAACTTTGCCGAATAAACCATTCCTCTATCTCCTAACACAAAAAAGTTAGTATTTTTGATATATGAAAACCTACTGTGACATATGCTCGCCGTACTCTAAAATGGGTGGATTGGGACAAATGGAACCTAAAGAAGTTTATAGTACTTCAGCTTAACTTCAAGGAAAAGTATTGACATCGTGATTCCACTTGCCCCTTTTTAACCTATACGTTCTTGAAGTTATCGAAAAAAAAAGCTAAAATATGATATAACTTTGTAAGGAAAAGTCCTGGAGATATATGGTCTGCGGCAAAAATGTGTGTTTTGTGTGCCATAACAATTCCTCCGAACTACACTTTCGTGTAAAATGCATCTAACAAAAGTTAAGTACAAAAAACTAACTTTTAAATAAGTTCCATGTAGTGTACTTTATAACTTTGTACCGAAAAGAGATAGGATTTTTATTTGTTCAACAAATTTTCATATTTTTGAATTTTCTACAACTTTTCTGAATTAACTATTCTTCTATCTCTTAACACAAAAAAGTTATTTATTTATTTTTAGTATAGTAAACTTTTCATATTTTTTGACAATTTGCAATTATGCGGGTCATTCATACAAACAATTGCTCCGAAGACACTATTAAGCTAGGATGAAGTTGAAAGGCGCTATGGAATTAAGTTCCACTTTTTGCCTTATTGGACCACTGTGCATCGCCGGAAGAAATGACAGCATTGGGAGCGTATTCTTGCGGAGGCGGAAGGTTGCTTCTTCAGGCACGATACGAGGAGCTTCTACAAGAAGGTTAACGGAATCAGGAATCGAAACGTGTCAGCCCCTGTCATGTGCAACGATAGGGAGGAGAACCTGATAACCGATAAAGCAGAGGAGGCCAGGTGTTGGAAGGAACACTTCAGTGTGCTGTTGAACGGTGAGGGAAACAGTGGAGTTGAAAGGAGCAGGGTGACTATTGAGGATGATAGTCAAGCTGTGGATCCATCATCCATGGACGAGGTGAAGAAAGCAGTGAAAGAGCCGGGAAGGACGGCATTCCTGCCGAACTCTTCAAAGTCGGGAGCGAACAGCTGTATCGTGCCATCCATCGGATCATGCTGAGAGTGTGGTCTGATGAAGAAATGCCCTCGGACTGGTTGGAGGGTCTCATATGCCCGATCTACAAAAAATCACAGTCATCGCCTGGACTGTAGCAATTATCGGGGCATAACTCTTCTCAATACCGTGTACAAAATTCTCTACCGCATCCTGTTCCACAGACTGAGGCCGTTGCAGGAGACCTTTGTTGGCGAGTACCAATGCGGTTTTCGAGGGGGACGCTCCACGACGGGCCAAATGTTTACCTTGCGACAAATCCTCGATAAATTTCGAGAATTCAACTTGCAGACGCACCATCTGTTCATAGACTTCAAGGCAGCGTACGATTCAGTTAAGAGAAATGAGTTATGGCAGATTATGATCGAACATGGCTTCCCAACAAAGCTGATTAGGCTGATACGTGCCACCCTTGAAGGTTCTACATCAAACGTCAGGATAGCCGGTGAGATATCGGACTCGTTCGTGACGTTATATGGTTTGAAGCTTAACTTATTGTTCAACATCGCATTGGAAGGTGCTATACGGAGGGCTGGTGTGCAAAGAAGCGGCACCATCATTACGAAGTCGCACATGCTTCTCGGTTTTGCGGACGATATCGACATTATTGGTATCAACCGTAGAGCTGTGGAAGGGGCCTTCGGACCTCTCAGGAGGGAAGCTGCGAGATTAGGGCTAGAAAATGGTGTTTGGCGCAGACGTATGAACCATGAAGTGTACCAGGCATACAAATCGGCGGATATAGTCAAGCGGATAAAACATGGCAGGCTTCAGTGGGCTGGGCATGTAGCGAGAATGCCGGATGAGCGTCAAGCGAAGGCTATATTTAGCAGGAATCCCGATAGAGGTCGTCGACTTCGGGGTAGACCCCGCACTCGTTGGATGTGTGCTGTCGACGAGGATGCACGCGAAATAGGTGTTAGGGGCGATTGGGGGATAGCAGCCCAAGACCGAGGGACATGGCGACGTATTCTGGATTCGGCACTGGATCGATAATCGGTCTGTCGCCTTAAAAGTAAAAGTAAAGTAAGTAACAGTGTCTTTCTAGCAGGGGTTCGAAAACTGGCTTGTTAGACCTCGAAACCAAACCTCAATACCCGAAAATTCCAGAATTTTGAAATCCCATTAATTTGAATTCCCATAATTTTAAACTCCCTTTAACCTAAAATATCAGAGTTCTTAAATTCAAGTATGTATTCCACATTTTTTTATATTTCAAGATCCAAAAATTTTTAAAACCTACAATCTTACTAAAAATACCGTAGTGCATCAAATTTCGAACACCTAAGCTATGATAAAACTTCTTGCACTAAAATTCAACTATAAAGAAGTTGACAGAAATAAACTTCCACAGGGCAGTGTGTGCAGTTTCATCGCGGCGTGCTGAGATGCGGGAACACAATAGTAGAGGGTGATTCGACATTGGTCTTAGGAAGAGTTACCCTTACCCAGTAGTTTAATTGGCCAAAACACCTTGCCGGAGACAACGGAGATTGCGGATTCGTGTCCCGCCTGGACGAGGGAAATTTTTTTCTAATCCTAGTCACACCTTCTATTCCCGTTCATCTTCGCATTCTCGCGAAACTACATACATTGCCCGCTTTACTAAACTTAATCTATAAAGAAGTTTTCTCGTCGATCTTGAAGGTTTAACATGTTGGTTATTTAATTTTTGTTGCAATTAGGTGCTATTTATATAGACTCGAACTTGTTTTGTTTATTAAATTAACGAGAATTCAGAACTCGGCTTTGATTCAAATTCCGAACACTTTAATGTAATCACTAAGAGAAAGATAGGCAAACCGTCTCAATACTGACTGTCACTTTTTTCAACGCCTGCTGGTTCCCTGGAAGTGGTCCTACAGTGAAGAGCTATACATCACTGGGTAAAGGGTAAAGGATAGGTATATAATAATCATACTTTTGATTACTCTAGCTATAATAAGGTGGTTTTTATTTCAAAGTGTTAAAAGTTTGAGACTGTTCTAAGTTTGAGTCAAAACGGTACTAAAATCTTTCAATTACAAACCCAGAAAATTGAAATTGCCGAAATCTCTGATGTCTCTAAATTTCATTCCTACTATTCCAACAGTATTAACTCTTTCTAATTCTCTAGATACCTATTTTCTACAATCCCTATTTCTACACGGAAAACAAAATCTACCCAACCGGTGGGTACAAACTACCTGAAATGGTGTAAACATTATACAACTTACGTGTTGGGTAATTTTGTAATGCGAACGCTGAGTCATTTAAACTTAATAGATTTTAAACATGTTCTTACTCAATGGCGGTGTTTTGATAAGAAGCCAAAGTTTAGGCGCTAACAGGGGAAATTGATGAAGCCAGTGATCCCCAATTGGAAGGTACTTGAATAAATACTATGATAGATTTTATAGATTGTTTTTCAATTATTTTCTATTTCCAAATAATGTTAAATCAATCGAATGAAACTACCCAAGATAAAGTATAAAAGAGTGAACTCAACGTTGAGTATTTTTGAAGTATTATTACACTGAGTTCTATACACCTACTATTAAATCAATCTTCAATTATTCAAAATTGGCTTCCTGCACGGAACGACTCCGTTGAGTGAAATCGACATGAATTTGGGTACTTTTCGTTTTCCGTGTATAAATCTCTAAAACTCGAAACTGATGAATCCGTGTAACCCGAGAAATTCTGCGTTTTAATATCAAAAATACGAAGTAGAATCCTCTGGAGATGTTTTATAAATTCTAACTTTCTCTAACTATGTTATTTATATTTATACCGATCAGCCAACCAAAAATGCATCAAAATCTGCTATAAATAACAACCCAAGATATAATTACTGTAAAACCCACCATGAACACAACCTAAATCAGTGAAAAGCATCTAGTAGCTTGATGTTAGGGGTTTGCGTTCATGGCTCTGACAATTTCAATTACCATAACTGACATTTAATCAAGTTCGTTGTGGCTTGGTGGCGTCTAAGAAAATAACAGTAAACAGTGCTGTCGAAAATCTGCAACGTGATACATGGGCTGTGGTTTATCCCATATAAAAACTGAATTCTTTGCAACTCTAACTAGCTGCCACTAAATAATAGAATAATTTTTAAACTAGTCCAGAAAAGGTAAAAATGCCATGAAAAGATTTACCATGGTGGCAGTCAACCGAATTAATAGTTTGCACAAGTAAAGAATAGGTAGAAAATTAATTGACCAGTATGGAAACTGAAGCTAATTTGTTACATCTAGTCGTTTGTAGAGAGTTAGATAAATTGTTAACAATAGTTAAACTGAACAAATGAATCTCACCTGCTGCACGTTGAGAGCCGTTTTCCGCCGGGTGCTTATGTATGTGGTGCATGTGTTAACTCGATGCAGATGCGATATTTCATCGATTCCTGTTTGGAAGAAAGTCAGAACACACTGTCAGATCGTTTCCCAGGCTTACGGATCGTTGTTATGATTGCAGCGTGCCGTCCTAGATGCGGCAAGCGAATAAATCTTCTAAGTAGATCGATCAATACCGTTGTAACTTTTTTTTCCTGAATGCAATCTCAAATGTTCTAGGAGAGGATAGTTGTTCGGTTAATACAATTTTGCGCACAAGAACGCAGTTTTGGTGCGAACAGCAAGAAATTACTGAAAATAACGTTCAAGTCGTTCTATTCTACTTAGAGTTTTTGAATATAAATTCATACTAATGTCTAACCTCCAGTGTCATGTTATGTTGCAGCAAAAATTGTCAAAACAGCAAAAGACTTTATTTTCTTATTCCTGTTGATAACCTTATTTCTAAATATCTATTGCGCTTTCACAATCAACTACGTCCACTTTTACCGATCCCCTTTCATCGCAAATCTTGCTCGGAAGATAGCTATGAGTTTCCACTTTGCTAGCGTTCAGTGTTCGTAACGTTTCCTCTAGCCACTCGCAGATCCACTTGTTACGGAATAAATCTGTTCGCACCAGGTTGGGAAATTGGTGGGGAAAGTTCGAATCAATTCGTGTGAGCTGATTTTCCGACACATAGAACCGCTGGAGATTGTCCGCCTTGAGGTGAGTTAAGTCCAATGCTGTGAGTTGATTACCGTGCAAAAACAGTTCGGTTAGGGCCGGCAGGTTGATCGTGTTGCCTGTGGAATCTACCGATTGGATGCGATTGTGTCCTAGGTTAATCTTTCTAAGGTGGTTCAATCCTTGGAAGGCATCCAGTTTCACGTGGTCTATTTGGTTTTGACACAAATCTAGGACTTGCAGCTTTTTAAGATAGTGAATATTCTCCGGAATAGCAGTCAAAACTCCTTCAAGGTCCAGTAATTCTAGGTTATGATTTTCGACGGGATCGATTAGCACAGTACTAGTGGCGGCTCGTAGACAGGTGATCTTTTTAAGACTAGGCTTTACGTATAATTTCGGTGCGACACCGTCAAGAATTGATAGTTCGGTGGTGACCTCCGACAATCTTGCGGCTAGTTCTGGTGAGAAACACTCCATAGTGCAATTCGCTAGTTGAATTGCGATCTCCTTTGGAAAAATGTACTCTTCGGGGTTTGTTGACTCGAAGGTTATGTTGCTGATAATACATTCCGGATCGGTACCATGTTTTGTACAGCTCAGTTCGGCTGGAGATGGAGCTGCTAAAGCACCGAGAACTAGGACCAGCAAAGTTCTGCAAATATTGTGGAAAATTTTATTGTTGGCTTTATTTCATTTTTTGCTGAAAATCTTACAATAAGACACACAAACGATCCATTTGATGGGCTAAACTTGACTTTGACTGTTACTCTGTTCGACTCTGACTGTTTCGATTGTCGTAGAGTGTGTCGAGCTTATCAACATGTTTTTGTCGACTTTTAGAGAATTGCAACTACTGATAAGCCGGTTTATAGAAGCGGATGAAACAGAGCTGTAGGTACCCGATCAAACGATTTGAAAATTTGTTATTCAATTAATAAAATATTGTACTTTCTAATTCTGATTTTTTCTGTCAAAAACCTTACAAAACTTGCTATAATTTGTAACATTTTGTAAGTAATTTTTAAATTTTTACTATTAACAAAACTAAGTTTAGAACACAAGTTGATTCTAGAAGATCGTACAATCGTTCAGTATGCGTGACGTGTTTTTTAATATTGTATAGTTTTTTTTTTTAAATATTTTTGCGTTGTTTGTGTTTTTTTTTCAGTTACCTGTGTTCCGTGCTAAGCGCATAAAAGGGTAATTTTATGACGTAGTGTAGTGATTCGAGTCATTTAATTGGCAAGGTTTTTCCGCTCAGATATTTTGTTTACCTATGCGGCTCTAATCATAAGCCTCCCGCTTTTGAATCATTTTATCCGGATCAAGAGCATCATCACGCGAGTTCCAGTTCGTTCTAATATCCACGCTAATCTAACTTCACCTATTTATCGGGTCATTATGACTCATTTAGCTGCCTGTGACTAAAAGTGTTGAATGTGTTGTTTCTTCCTTCGGGAGCGTGGTTGTCACTGTTCTCGTTGATCAGCTTTTGGCTAATACTCCACCTGATTTGTTTTGGGTGTACCTTTCACGTTTTCATCCCACCATGACAGTTTATGCCGTTGGAAAACTGGACAGAGATGGATTAGCGACACAAGACTCAATCAAAGTTGTCTCTTTGCCGAAAATAAGAAGCGACTGTTTTAGTCACTTCGGTAAAGCTCGGCGCCCGCATCTTCGGAACACAAAGCCACTGCCTTAAGACCTGTTACATGGCCACAGGGGATTGTTTCCAGAGAATTCTCCGACACTCCAGCCAACTCCGCTGTTTGGTTACCTCCCAGCGCTTCCGTTCTACCAGTCACTCCGGTAACAATTCCTTACGACAACATTGCTACTGGAACTGCATCTGCTACTTCCGTAGCGTTAGTTTCATTCACCTCTTTTGGTGCAACTGCGTTGGCTACTGATTCTAAGCAAGCACCTTCAACAGTGGATTCTTGATCAACCACGGTCCATCATTACCAGGACACAACTTTACGCAAAATTCCTGACCCATTTCCCGCCAGCGTTTATCAATCGTCCTGTTCGCAGTCCAGCAAGTGATCAGCAGCCGTCCCGGTCCTGAATTCGGATGTGTAGGATGCGATATCCACAATCGCAGATCAGGCTAGTGCGAAAATTCCAAACCTCTGATTGATTCGCAGTTCACCGCCAACTTATGGCCTCTAACCTCGAACGCGATGAGTGGCCTACCGCTGAGCAGGTGTTGGTAACAATTAAACTCTTGGATCGCACGTTATACTTTTGTGCCATCTAAATCCCTCCTGATCGAACTCGTGATCTCGGCTCGTCTACGTTGTCATCAACCTCTAACGAACTGCTAGATTACTACAGCACTGACCCAACTGCTTGCACTTGAGGCAGTTCACTACCCGCGGTATAAACAAGCGCACGGGTAGACGCACCTGGTTTACGAGCACATAGCTCGACAGAGCAGTCCCGGCGAAAGTCACGTGAAAAAAGTCTGATTGAGTGCCAGTTTTTACACCCTTGTCGAGCGATACTGAGTGCAATTGCTTGCAATCAAGTATCTTTAGCGGCTGAAGGCTGGAATCTTTAAAACGGCCAGGTCCATTCTTCAGCATATCCTCGACGGTCAGACTCGAGTCGGTGACCACACCGTCGATCTCCATAGCACGAGCAAGAATATACACGTGGTATTCCAGCGTGAAAAGTTCACAAGCAGCAATCTCATTTGCTTGCTTGAGGCATGTCAAAAACACGCAGTTCATTGAGGCGAACTTTAGGCGGCATCCATAAATTACGTGAAGCTCATAGGGAGGTATCCTTGAGCATTACGATTTGTTACATAGGGGAGGGGGGAGGTAAGAATAGCGTTACATAACACAAAAACTCTGGAGAGACTCTCCAAAAACGAGCATTTTTATCAAGCAAATTCTTCTACAGCGCAAGCGTTACGTAATTTTTATGACAGAGTAAGTGTTGGCGTTATGTTTCGTTACATATGGCGGGTGGGAGTCCAAAAATTGGGTTTTTGGCGTTACGTTATTCATGGATATCGCCTTAGTGATTTCGGTCAAGGCTGCCTACACATCTGATTCGGTGGTCCACGGTCAGGTCGAGGATCTTTCCGAGCTGTAAATTTTCTTGACGCAGCCCTGGGGCACGGTGTATCGTTGTACTTATCTTACAATATGCAAAATGTGCCAAAAACAATATTGATAACGAATTCTCTCAACTAATTTAGTTGATCGAGGCCGCTATTAGTCCCACAGGGTAGCATGCAATATTAAAATCCCTACAAACCTGCATTGTATCCAATGCCTTTTCTTTGGGCCGAAGGAAGACAACCCAGGGGCCCGGATATCCATCCGGATATAGTTTTGCCCGATGGATCAGGTCTTGTGGGGCAGCTTCTTCGACCCGTGCGCCGCGTGCAGACGGAGGTGCTGACATCCGGCGGTGTAGGAAGCTTGCTTCAGCTACTTCCCTGCTGGCGATTGTTTTCAAGGCATAGAATCGAACCGAAGCCCTACATAAGCCGTGTAGCTAAAACAATGCGCGTCTGTTTGCTTTTATAAAGTCGGACAACTTAACAGTGGAGCAGGCAACAACGATCCTGTCTCCTCTGAGGTTTGCTACCAACTTTGCATAGGGGTTTTCGAGTACGGAGAATGTCACCTTGCCAAACGAATGCCAGTGTGCATCTCTTATGAACGCGAATGTCAATTGACCAACTGTCGTTATACATTCACGAGCAAAAGCCTACTGTGACGCACACTAACGAGGCGAAATCAAACGAAAGTGTGGATCGTTTACAAGCCGGCTTGAAGTAATCGGGAGTAATTCCCGATACCGAAGCAAGCTGTTCCTGTGTTTTGAATGGATCCCCATCAGGCCTTTCTTCACGAGAACCGTTGTCAACATTGAAATGACCGTCCTTAAAGTAATGAAACCAATCACTTGTTTCACCTAGAGTAGCATTTCCGTAAACTTTTTGTAACTCTCGATGCGCTTCAGCCGCCGTTTTCGACGGCTGACGGTTATTTATTACAAAACCGGTCATTTTCATGCAACTAAAAGTATATGACTTCATAACACGTGTTCAACACGTTTTAGATGTGTCAAAATCGACTAGCACTTATTGCTGGCTCCATTTATTGACAAACAACGAGAAATCAGTGGCTCACTTAATAGCAACAATTCACTAAGAAATTGTTAAAAAGTCGTCAAAAACGCACCAAAATGCACCTTTAAAAATTGTTTAAAGGTTAGCCCTAAAAATTGTACTAAAAGCGTGATAGTCAAGTTTTAAAGCTCAAGAAATTGACAAAATATCATAAAAAATTGACAGTTACTGCTGCACTCTAAAATAAATAACTTAAACCTAATATCATGCGAATAGAAATACGAATAACAGTTCCTTTTGCTGTCAGCTCTGATCAATTGAATGACACCGGAGGTAATCAGTAGTATGTCCACACTATCTTGTGTCAAGAATACACATCGAAAGCATCACAACTATATAGATACAAATAAGCCTAGCAAAGCCTGTGAGCGCGAATCGCGAACTAAATGACGTGGCGCTAATGGGGAAAAATAAACCAAAAAATAGAAGTAACACCAACTCGTACAGTACAACAAACTTGGAAACAGTAGAACAGAGTGGATTTGTTATTTTGGTGGCACCTAACTCGCACTCTAGCCTTTCTCGACAGTAGTGCACTGTCACGGTAAATTCCATTCATCTCACCGGCGAGGGCCACACTGGAGCCGGCGTTTCGTGCCAGAGCGTTCGGTTTGTGCCGGATGCAGCAGCACAACTGCTGCAGCCCAGGAACGCCGTGCAGCACCAGGATAAATCCGGACCGGAAGCGGGCGTTCATGTAGCAGTAGATGATAGGGTTGTAGCAACTGTGCGACATCGCCAGCCAGTGGAATGCGAACCAGATGTACGGCAACAGGTCCCAGGACGTGTCGACATCTATGACCTACGGGTATACAAAAGTGAGAAGGAAAAGGTGGAGGGGTTAAAATTGCACGGCATTTAGTAACACACTGCCTACTACTATGGTTCGGACAAAGAGAATTGAAAGGACACAGTAGCACGTATCGAGTTGCCGTTTCGCACTTCTCTGCTCAAAACTCCTATATATGGAGACCACCATTGACACACTGGCCGTTGTGATGAAGGATCTTCATCTCTCTTTCACTGTTCGAACGAAAATGTTTATTGGAATAGCAAACAAGCTTCGAATTCTGTTGAAATGTTACTTCTCACATTTGGATCGAATTAGAAAACTGGTTCAACATTCTGGACAAGATTTAATCACGTTAAAAACGTCTATTTCCGATTCGCTGTAGTGAACCGTGGGACGTTCGGCGTTCGGTGGCAAGCCGATTGGCAGTTTATTCAATTCATTAGGGAACCTTTTTGGCTCTCACCATTAGGAAGTTGAACGGCAGCCAGCAGATGGTGAACACGATTACTACGGTGACCATCATTTTGATCATCTGAAAAAAAGAATGGAGAAAAGTTAAATTGAGAATTAGATGTTTGCTTTTTGTGTGTAGATGCTTTTTGAAGTAAATTCGAGGAGGTCAACACATTAAAGTCAATACAGTTAATGCAAGGATGCATGACACTATCATCACTCATTATATTTTGACAGCGCACAATTGCCGCACAGAGCAGTTTAATTATCGAACTTTGGTCACTGTCAAAACTGTCAAAACAATTTCCAAAAAGCCACTACTGTTGCGAAATTTATTGCAACGTGCAAACCGAAGTAAATGCACTGAAGCTTTTTGTATTGTTGCAACTCGGTAATACAATTATGAATTACGTTCATTCTGGCACATTGAACGGGCGACGCGACGATAGAGGAGGCACCCGGGGAGTAGTCGGGTGGGTAAAACATTGCCTTCAATCACCACCGCCTGCTTTGTGACTGAATTCGTTCATTATTGTGGCAAATTTTCGCTCAACTGGGTATTCATCTACGTTTATCGATTTGTATTCATCGCCAACTTGTCTGTCAGTCAGTCATCCAGTCAGGAACATAAATCAATTGAATTTTATCTTTTGTGTACCATTTCATTGCTTCTGCTACACTGAAAGGAGATATGAATTTCGGTAATTTTGATTCAGGATATAAGAATTCATATTGATGATTATAATTGAATATGAAACAAACATACTCCAACATTTATCAATAGCAGGCACACTAATTACAGATTGCATTACTTATAATTGAATTTTTCTCTTTCTATGGCGGGTGGAATTCGAATTAAATTATAAAACCTATTGTTTGCTGTACTGCCTATAATCTCAAACCAGTCCCATATGGATTTTAATCGTTTTTGAGTTAAATATCAGATTCCATCTCTTTCTTGCTCTACTATCGATTGAGGAAACAAAAAAGTATGTTTTGTTTGAAAAAGTCAGAGAAAAATGTCAAATTGTCCCATCATAAAAATAATCGCATATCAGTCCCACCAAATGTTTTTCCTAAGTATGGTCATATTTTTTACTTCAATCCATATAACAAATATTTTGTGCTGTTTTTCAGGATTTTTACTGATAAAAATTCATCAAATAATTAATAAATGCAAGGTTGTTCCAAATAAATTCCAAACAAAAGTTAATTTTAAGTAGACACTGGAACTGCGACTTTTTCTGAAAGTTCGTTCCCGAAAGGTTATTGATTTTATCAATCAGAGGCATAACAGCCTTGAGCAATGTTGCTTTCTGTAAGGGGTTAATTTCCTGTGGATGATCTGCTCACTTTAAATGATCATTCAAGTTGAAATTGTCAGAACTCAGAAGAAATCGTTTTTAGTTGCTTTGCGAAAAACAGCTTGTACGTCTTTTCATCGCCGTCGTCCCCCGTCAAGTCACTGTTGTAATGAAATTGGAAACTTCCCTTTCTCAATACTACTTTTCCAATATGCTAAATGCACGGGCTAATGCGGAATAATACGTATTGCACGTAATTCGAAAACACTGAAAACGTAAGAAAGGAAATTATTCAGTAGCATATCCAAGACTTCAACCTTGTGTTTTGCTTTTCCAACGACGACCTTAAAGTCGGGGTAAGTAATGGGTGGACGTCTCCGTCATTCTCCATAGAGCATATTCAGAATCTGTCTGCGACCATGAACGTATGCCCATATTCAAAATACTTGAGAAAAATATGACTACTCCTACACCGAGCGGTTGAAAGAGAGACTGGTATGCGATTATTTTGCTACTCGATGGCCAAAATAATCGCATATCAGTCTCTTCCTTATTTTTGATTTGATATTCACGAAAAAGGCAATTCTTTAATGAAGAAGTTATGATTAAGGTCTGTTTCATTACAACATGTCGTAAAATAGGAATAACCCACCCCAAACAGCTGAAATACCCAAAACAAGAAAAATATTTTCAAATGCTGTTTTCTCAACTCGATGATTTTCTAGATGGGACTGATATGCGATTATAGGCAGTGTACTGCGGATCAAATATTCAACATGAAACACAAGAGAAAACAACAATCGCGCAATTTTCGTAGGCATAATCTAGCTGTCAATCTGATAAAAGCAAAACATATTTCGCAATTGTAGCAGAAATTTTGACAGTAGTTAGTTTGCCTCATCTTCGATTGTGAAGTGCACCATCACCAGATTTTCTATTCAGCCTTCTCTCCCAGGCAAAATGCTCGCATCTTGGACTTAGCGCTACTCAAAGGGGATTCACTGCTGTCTAATTTCATATATGTGTGCGTTATCGCAGATCAACTCTGGCCCATGACGTTTGTAACTATTAACAAGAATGGGGAAAAAATTTACTACACAATGCATTATTCATGAAAGTTTTCCGCAATTTTTCGAGTTTTGATAAGAAACGTGCCAAAAAAAAAACGGTATTATTTTACATCGATCAATTTCATGACCAAAAGAACAAAAATTAAAACAAACAGACGCCATGTTGCCAGATATGTTGGTTACACGATGTTTGACAGATAGATCCTCCCTGGTGCTTTTCACCAAATCCAGTCCAACACTTGCGCCATCTTTTTCACATACTTTCATCTACTTTTTCTTCCAATCCTATGGTCGTATCTGAACATCTTCCTTCTTCCTGGTGAAGCTTACCCTTTGAGATCGTCCAGATTTTTGCTATTGGGCCCATGCAATTTTTACAGACAAAAAGTGTTGCATTTTTTTTTCAAGGACAATCTTCACACTACAAAAAGAACTCAGCTGCCATTTCTCGTATGTAGGGTTCTTTCATGTTGAAATTATTTTCTTTTGCCAGTTTTATTACTGTCTTGAATCGAAAAGACACCGAACTGCCGAGAACTGTAATTCTAGATAGCAAATAATTGTTTTTTCTACAACATAAACATCGAAAGTTACTGCAAGCTGCAGGTTTATCGCAAGAAAAAAAAACTGAACAGTAGTCTGCATTAGCCCAAAAACTCGGGCAATATAAATGTGTAACATTTTTGCGCCCACCTGCATTAAGTTTTTAGTATATTACCGAGGTTAATCGTTTCACTTTAATAGCCGTGACGCCACCACACAGTGGGGCGACTCCATACAGAGGCTGGCCAAGCAAAAAAAATGTCGATAAATGCGACAAAAACTTGGTATTTACATAATTTTGGGGCGCTGAACATGAATTTGGCATCCATTTTTCGTTTGGGGCCGTCCATAAAGCACGAAACCCAATTTTAAATATTTTTTGGCACTTTTTTCCTTTTTTATAGAATTATATGATCTTCGACCACAAGTAGTGCCACTGGGCGTCCTCCCAATTGAAAAAAAAAAATACGTAATTTAGGGACGACCCCTCGAACTAAACAAATTTTGCCTAAATATATATATTTTTTTAAATAAACTAAAACAACATAAGTAATACAAACTAATTACAAATTGATAAAGTCATCATCATCTTCCGCTGTGATCGCTTGAATCTTGTGTTGAATTGTTTCCAGAAAATTTGAAATTCATTATACTTATCAGCAGGAAAAATTTCTTTCGCTGCAATTTGCATTTCTTCTAGTGTTTTTCGATTTTTCATTGTTTTATATATATGTTGTCTTTCTAATCCGGTTTCTATGGTTGAAAGAGGACATTTAAATACATGTGTAAAACCATGATTTGACAACTTACTAGACATTGAATTAGGTGGTGCCGCTGAAGTTGAAGGCTCCATAATAAAATCTAACGAATTTATGAATTTGAAAACCAAGACACTGGAATGACACAACGTTCTAAATGAATCCGAAAAGATGCGGAGGGCGACGAATGCTCTTTGTTTTTTTTTTTTCTCATAAAGCAAAATGTGTGCTTAACTTTTGTGTGCAAACTAGTGCGAAGCAAACGCAATCTTCGAACAGACTATTGTTAGCCGGAGTTTGATGGTATGAATTTGCTGCTAATATTTGACACTTCAATCAGTTTAGCGAAATTCATGATCATAAATTGAAAAGGGCTGAATGTTTTTAATGTTGTTTCAAATTTGCAGAAAATTATAAAGTTTGACATAATTAAAATTTCATAAAGATTTGTTAACTGTTTTCTTGTTTAACACTTATTTTATAACTTTTCATTGATAAATTTTGTGATTTTTGCCCAAATTTATATTTCATCCATACGGATTGAGTACGATATCATAAATTTCCATTAATGGGGTATCATGGTTATGATTTAAATTAATCCTGGATGCAATTTCAACTTTAAAAATAAAAACTAACAAAATCTGTTATCGCCTTTTTCACAAAAGTGACAATTTGCGCAGTTTAGCGCAGCAGCGGACAGTATGCATTTGAAAGCTTACGATTTTACCTAAATTTTGAATGTAGTCACAACTGTGGCAAACTGCGGCAACTAAACTATTAAACTACTTTTCTACAAAAAATCACATTTTTTTAAATTTTTTTTGGTGTCAGGCCTACTATAACCAAATTTTACAATATCTAATGGAAAGGGTTTGTTTTGCACAAAATTCACAACAACTTTTCCTTTGACGTCAAAAAAATCCAAGCTATCATTGAAGCTACAGAGCGTTTCGAAGTAATGTATCTTTTTTCAAAAAAAAAAAAAAGACAAAAAACGCAAGTTCGCCAAGCTTTGAATAGTCATAAAAAATTTAAATTTTATGATATTGCGCCCAAATTTTGGATTTAGACACTTGAATGTTATAGCAATAAAGGAAAAATATTATGAAACAGCTAACGAGAAAAAAAAATGTTTGGCTGATGGCCAGCGATTCCCCACTGTGCACCGGTGCGACCGGTCCTTTTCTCAATTTCATTCGTTTAACCTTTGCCTTTCACGCCATTTCGTTGGTTTTTCTCTTATTTGACCAACCACGGTCAACTTCATACTATGACTTAGGGGAGACAGGAAAAGCCATGATTGTTGAGTATATTTTATTAATCTTTTCTAATGACTCCTCTTGTGATCCTAAATTTTTTTGCGGTAAAACCTGAAACCCCATTTTCTCCTACTCTACATTATGCAAGATTCGCCGCAGATAACATAATAAAAACACACAAAGACCTCGCTTACTTAACCTTCGGTCGGTTTTACTATCATCTCACGTAGGTCGGTACTGCAATTTCTCGGCGAAAAAAGAAAGGCTAAAACGCAACTGCTTCGCGACTCCGCCGCGGCATAATCTGCGAGTGAAGTGACTGTCGTCTTAATGCACAGGCATGCTATCGTTTGACATTTGTGGTCAAAATATATGGAATAAGGTCGGATCGGTGTGAACTGTAGACTTTTTCGTATTTTTTCCTCGGCACATTTTGGCTCAGTAACGCAATTTTCTCGAAACATTCGAAAGTTAAAACTGTTATTAACAAAAACAAACAAGCAATTAAATCAACCATCGATTGAAAACCTTTGTGAAAACTGCCAAAAAGCATCCGGCTTCGACGGTGCAAATGTTTTGTACCCGTAACGAGCTTGTCAATCGGAGGAAACTCAATCACAAATTGCCAATAATGAAGCTGTGCTTCAAAAAGTTTCTCCTGTTGGAACCAGAATGAGACCGGGTGGCAACGATCAACTCAATCAACCACTAGAGGCACCAGAAGGCGCTCCGGAAAAAGGCATTTCACCTTTTGGCCGCTGCGACATCATGACAACGAGCGACGTCCAACACACTAACCAACAATTGTGCTTACATAATAACAAGGGGGAAAACTATTTCCATTATTAAACGAACGCTTCCTTCAATCTAGATGAACTTCATCTGCCCATTTGTGGGCGAACGGAATGATGCAGAGAACGATCCACCTAGTAGGAATTCGCTTTGCATCACCGACTTTTCCACGGTAAAAAAATTGATCACAAAGGAAAAGCAACCGACAGTAGGAAATTAATATGGATGGACAATGTGCTCAAATTACAACGTTAATATTAGCTATTCTCCGTTGGAGAATAAATTGAACTAAAGTGGTCATATCCGTTTTTCACTCGGACCTGCGAGAAAAAAATGGTGCTCAACGTTATCCGCTGGCAGTTGCCCAGCGTTGGCTGGGAGACTGCTATTGTGATTAAAGTTTCATACAAGATGACTTAACGCTTGGCTGGTTACAAGCGTGTTTGCTCGAAAAAAAAAAGACAACAAAGATCAAAGTAAACTTCTCGAACTCAGCAAACTGGCTTGGGAAAGAAAAATTCATTTTAGCCCTCAAAAACTTGTAAGCAACGTAGTCAGCCATACACCAGAGAGACGCCGAGACACTCACCGTTAAGGCAACTGTCAACATCAAAACGGGCGAGCTGTATAATTTTGCATTGCCGTTATCCGTTTTGATGTTGATAGTTGCCTTAACGGTGAGTGTCTCGTCATTTCTCTAATATATAGGTTCACTAAAGCAACGAGACTCCCCGCTCGAAGCGCAAAAAGTGAAGCAAAAACAGAAACCTCGCCAGAATGTGAAAAGGGCCCATGTGCCATATGTAAACAAGCCACAATTTCACGTTTTTCAATAAATACAAGCTTAATCTACCCGTACAAATAAGATTGTTTGATTAAGAGTAAATTCTTTTATCAATAAAGCTTATTGGTAAGGGCAGATTTTGCTTGTATTAATCAAAAAACGATAAAATTTGGCTTGTTTACATATGGCACATTGGCCCTTTTCACATGTTTGGCGAGAAACTTCAATTGATGACCAAAAAAGATCAAACGTATCAAGTGCAGCATACCACTTAGAAACTTGAAGATTGGTGAATCGAATCAGATGAGATGCTACTTGTTCACTTTTGGATACTTTTTCAGAATCTGCGAAGTCCCACTTCAACATAATCTTAATTTTTTAAATAAATTCTAATGTTATGCTCAGACTTGCAACTTTATTTAAAAAATGGATTTGAATAGATGCTTTATTTTAACCTTTTTCAGATTCAGACGTTGTCTACCTTTGTTGATTCAGAAGTTACTCAGAATATAAATTACATTGAGATATTGATGTTCACAGTGTCGGTTAGTTATGAATAAAAAGAATCAAACGTGGTCGAAATAGGCAGTGTAATTGGAAAAGTAGGTAGTCAAAACCACCCCAAAATGGACGGTGTTTCATGAGATATCCTTGGGACGTTGTTCAAGTGGTGCTAAACCAATTAATAGATACAGTTATTCATAGAGCAGACGAGCGTCAGGATTTTACTATGGTAGAATACGGCAAATATTTCAAATAAAAGAATTTAGTACATATTCACTCCAAACTGTTAGTTTGAACTTATAGTATGGGTTTCAAACTACCGTTTACCGTCTTAAATGCGCATCGTCAATGCAGTAAACATAAACAAAAGTCTGTTATTTAGCGAATGAAACTGATAACAGTGTATTTTGGGGTACCGATTGACAAAAGCTGCGGGCCTAAAATGCTACCTTGTGGTATTCGGAACCAACAAAGAATGAGAACTTAATGTTGAATTTACTAGAATGTGGACAAGAGCTTAGCCACAGTAGCAAGCTAAGTGACACATCTAGTTTGTCAAACTTAGCGAGCAGTATTTGATGGTTGACCCAGTTGAAGTCCGCTTTGAAATCCGAACAGATGGTGTCAATTTAATGGCCCTGCTCCATTTGCGCAGACACACCGCTGTAAACTCCAATAGATTGGTTGTAACTGAATATAATATCTATCGTAAATAACCCTGAATTTAGCGTAATTATAAAAATCGAACTTTTTTTGTTGGATACAATTTAAATTAATGATATTTTTAATAAAATAATGCACTTTCTAAGTCCAAAGGAATATAAGCTCAAGATTCAAACGAATAAACAAAAAATAAGTTAGTTTATAATATTTTTGTCCATGCCATTTTCGCAAACTTTATCAAAGCAATTACACATGCAATATTATTTCGATTTGTTCTGCCCATTGCATTGTTGAACCACTAGGTTTTATTATTTTCAAATCGACGGGTTATGAACACCAAACTGCTCGGCAATTTGAGCTTTACGCTTTTTACAATTCATTTTTCATAAAATAAGGATACAAATAAATTGTAACAGATATGACAGCTGGTTGTCCTTCCCAGAAAAATGAGCAATTATGTTGAGTTCATGGCACATGTGAGAATAAATGTTTTCAATGCTCTTTTTACAACTGAAACTCAGTTATTCTTGATTTAGAATTCCTTTGAAGAAGGGTTATCATCGAAAAAGAAAATGTGAAAAAATCGAGCGCGAGTTTAGTGAGTGGTGATAAAAGCGAATGTTGATAAAATTGAAAATACATTGTACTCATATTAGGTGGTAATCGACCATTTTTGGCTGTTGTTTCAGAAAACAGCAGTAATCATATTGTGTTTAAAAATGACATCTGGAGTCGATTTCCGGTCCCCGAGTATCATTTTGGTTCCAGAAATAACCATAATAGATGGTATTTGTTCATTTTCGGGTAGCCGTCTTAAATTTCATCATCTCGATTGGAAATACCGATATTGTGTGAGATTCGGGGATTTTAGGCGGTTTTCTAGAAACCATACGTCTTCAGCTTCGAATTCAAAATGGTATCTGGGGTCGATTTCTGGCTTCTAGATATCATTTCGGTTCTGATAATAGCCATGTTGGATAGTGTTCTGATTAACAGTTTATCGTTCGACGGAGTACCAGGGTACTTTTTTAGGTTAGTTCACTGAAATCAAAAGTGATAGACTCAGTGACATCTCAAAGAAATTCTTGTAACTTTGACAATTTCCATCCGACTTCGATAGATTTAGCACTAAAAGATTCAATAACTTTTCTTCTTTGAAATCAGAGTCAGCGGTGCTTTGAAATCATTGCCGGATATCCGGTTTTTCGGGTATATGTTCTGAAACTTAGGAATTTAATGAATATTTGAACAGAATTTTGCAATTTTCGGTTCAAAGTTTATAAAATCGCTTCCGCAGGCCATTTTTATGGTATTGGTTGACACAGTGATATGGCCTCAAGATGGACCCTCTGGAACATATTCCACCGGGGCTATTATCAGAACTGGAATGATATCTAGAGATCGTATGCCATTTTGGATTCCAAAATGGTGATTTCCGGTATCTGGAAAAGAACCAAAATTGACCGAATATTAAAATTTCCGGAATCAGGATAATGTCATTTTGAAATTTGAGAAAGTGACTTACGGTTTCCGGAAAAACAAAAATTGACCAAAAACCACCTCATATGAGTAGTTTCGGAATCGAGACAATGTCCAGAGACCTAAAAACTACCACACAGGCCATTTTAATTTTCAAAATGGCGACTTCCGGTTTCTGGAAGAGAACCAAAATTGGCAAATACTATCGAATATGGGTGTTTCCGGAGTTGGGATGATACCCAGGTGCCGGAGTTAATTTCCGTAAATTAACTTGAAACGACATTTTGAATTCCAAGATGGTGACTTCCGTTTTCCGGCAAACAGCCAAATTCGACCAAGTGCCAACTAATATGAATACTTTCGGAATCGAGATGCTACTCAGAGACCTCAAAACAACACCAGACAACCTGAAGTCAGCACCTTGAATTTCATAATGGCGTGTGAAATTGATTTCCGGTCTCTAGGCATCATCCCGATTCCGGAAATACCCATTTTGAGTAGTATTCGACCATTTTTCAATCTCTACCAAAAAACCGGAGGTCGCTATTTTGATATTCAAAATGACCGCTAGCGTCGTTTCCAGGTCTCTGGGCACCTTTTCGTCAATTTAGATCAATTTTGGCTGATCATCTCGAATTTCAAAATAGCGTCGGCAGTTGATTTCGGAACTCTGGACATAATCCCGAGGTCGGAAATACCCATATTCGATGGTATTGAAATTTGATGGCTGGAAGTCGCCATTATGATATTCGTATCTTAACATCATTCCGATTTCATTCATTGTACGAATATTATCAAATGTTCATAAGAATTCTCAGTTTCAGAACGTATCCCCGGGAATGAGAAAATTCTTTCGGGGCGCACTGGTACTGATTTCAAAGCAGATAAGTTGCTGAATCTTTTAGTGATAAAGCTATTAAAATCAAATTAAAATTGTCAAAATTACAAGAATTGCAATTTGTGGGTCACCGGGTACCCCGTCGGACGTAAGAGTGTCAATCTGGGTTTAAAATATGGCTCGAATTTTTCAAAAGTACAATAGTTCATGTCACCCACACTAAATTTTTTTTTCCGAAAAACGCAGTTCTTCGTCAAGAAAGTCACGTTCGAATGTTGATTTTCGTTTCACAAAATACAAAGTGTCAACAAAAACGTCGTTCGGGTCATGCGTCATGGTGACAGCCGAAATGCAGTTTTTCTGATAATTTTTTCGACCGTAAATTTTCTTGCGTTGATAACTTTGTGTCGATAAGTTATATGTGTGGTATTCGTGTCTCCCTCCTAGATTATAATCTGTACGATAAATTAAATATAATAATAAATTTTGTTTGTTCTTTTTAAAGTAAAAAAAATTACAGATTTTACAGGGTGACACCGTGAAATTGATACACTTTATTTATGCCATAGAATTAAAACGGAGTAATCTAAGAAATATTACTGGTTCTTTTTTATTATCATAGTAAAGTGATAACGTTACAATTGAATCAGTTCGATTCAAATCTTTCGTCTTTGCTTTGATTACGGCCCGCAAACGCCTCTCAAAATTATCACAAGTTGGACCAACAACTTCGATCGCATTTCATCCCAGATTAAATGTATGAAACACTGTAACTCGAATCAAAGTTTACTAAAAGATATGATCTTCTGACAGAAATTCTTGTTATTGATATCACTCATACGTGTCAGGAACTTGATGTGCATTCATATTTCCTATTGAAAAAAAAAATGACAGGAGGGTTGTGTGCAAAGCCACGACCGCAAGTTGAAGTAGAATACTTTCACAAGAAAGATAACCCGGCTGCTTGCGTGTCAGTCATTTTTCTAGTAAATAAACGTTGACAAATCAGATCAATCGAATTTTACGCTTCAACAAGGATTGACCATTTTCAATAATATAGTAAGTTGCTTGTCATGGTTAGGGCTTGACAATTTTTAAATTTTGAGATGAAATTTTTTCGGATGTCGTGCTCATGACTGAAGGAAAAGATAATTCAGTACGTTCTGAGACACGGAAATAAGGTAAAATTTATAACTTTTACAAAGTTAAAAATGTAAATTAACTCAAGAGAAAACATTAACGCTTTATTCATCAGGTTTTTATTTCATCCTGAAAAGGACAATTTGTTGTTCATTTTAGTATCGGATAAGATGCCGATCACATACGTATAAAGTATTCGTTGTGATAAAATAAACAGTGAAAAGCTGATTTTTTTTTTTAATTCTCGCTTATTTTCCGTCGGTCTAGTTCCGCCACTGTTGTGGCCAATCACCGACGCCCAGGGAGGCGACTCCACACCCAGGACCCTAACTCACGACCCGTTTATTAACGGACCGGCGCCAACGGCTTTACTTCCTCATGCGATGGAAGGCGTGATCCCAGAGATTTTTCGCCTCAGAAAATCTCCCGGTGTCGGCTAGGATTGAATATAGACCAGTTGGGTTGGTTGTGAGTGGATCACGCCACCTCACAACCATCGACACCTATGAAAAGCTGATTTAACACTCAAAACTAAACGGCTCACGTGTTGTCAAAATGAGTCAACTTTTCATTGAATGCATTTACTAGTGCCCACTATCGCACAGAGACTGCATTTCACTAAAGTTCCTCACTACATCAGCCGATATCGATGCTGAGATCCGCTGCAACTAGTTCGCTATCCATAGCCATGCCACAGTTGTGGCCGCTATACGCTGCCATTAGTATTTACTAAC
Organism: Wyeomyia smithii; assembly: GCF_029784165.1. Lineage (NCBI taxonomy): Eukaryota > Metazoa > Arthropoda > Insecta > Diptera > Culicidae > Wyeomyia > Wyeomyia smithii. The sequence continues at coordinate 31,487,661 of NC_073694.1, forward strand.
CCTGCATCAGTTGGCCCAGCTGCTATCGTTGCTGGAATCCGCTGCAACTAGTGCGCTATCCATTGCTACGCCACAGCTGTGGCCGCTTCCCGCCATCGCTGGTATCCACTGCACTGCTAGTGCTGCTGCTAAGGGGGGACGACTGCTGTTGTCGCTGTCTAGAACTATTATGAGCGGCTTCGGCTGAAACAGGCTCTTATATAGGCCAAATAGCATGTTTTCAATTGCAAGGTATATAATTCTGTCGAGCGTGCTTGGGAAGCAATCATATAACGACCAATCAGAGGTCGAATTTTCCGTTTTGACAAGACTTAACTGTTTTCAATAGTACAATAGTGTGAATAATAAAATTACAATTATCTTCTTTTGGGAAGAATCTTAGAAGATTTTCCAATCTATTGCTGCAAGAACGAAAGAAATCCATCGAAAACTAACCGATTTATTAGCATTTGAAATTGGACATATTTTTCACTTTTTTCGGTTTTAGATTTTCATTTCACATCCCTATGTAGCCGAACTTCCTGAGAGAAGTATTCTACTTCAAAATATTAGTTTTTTCAATTTGTTTATTTTCATGTTACCATAAAAGTGTTGTATCTATTTTTATGATTCTTCCATTGTTTTTGCATGACAGTTTTCAAAATCATGTAATTATCACCTATAATAGAGGTTTTCCGTCCGAGTTTTATCCCCTATCTTTTCTCTTTAACGACGCCAATTATATCTGGTAGCTTACTTTCTAAAGTATCTTAATAACTAGAAGCAAATTTTTTATCCTCGCTGCCGACTACGAGCTGAAATTAAATCTAACTTAAAGCTAGAATGTTAATAATTACTAGTTAAGCGTCAAGACTAATTAATTTGAAATAAAAAAAATTAAAATTGAAAGAATAAATTTTTTGATGTTTCACGAGATTTACAATCTACATCCTAGCGGCACTACAGGATATTATTCATTAAAAATTTCGGCAAAATTGTTGAAATTTTATATGTTTACTGGTAAAGTGAGTTTAAGTGACAACAAAAGTGAATGGTGCTGAGAAAGCAAAAGTTCGTCAAGCTCAAAGCTTGTCTTCACAAACGCTATAATGACATACTTACAGCCTTCGAACTCTTCTCGCGTTATCTCCTCATCTCTAATCACTCTCTCTAAATGAAACTCACCACGGAAAGTTGGTGAAGATTATAAACGAAAAAAGAGTAAAACGCAGTTCATTTGTGCGATGTGGTAAAATATTCATCGATCATTTTTTCATTCTTTCAATAGTTACAAACCCGCAAGAAAACAAACATAAGTCCCTCTTATTAATAAAACTGGCCAGAAGGACGCACGACGAAACTTCTCCAGGGAATTGTAATTTGTGATATTTGGTAAGAGAAACGAGCATCGGTATAGTAGAACAGTAAGCGTATAAAAGGAAGAGTATCACATTACACACAAGCACTGATAAACAATAATAATAGGCATGCTCAATTGCGGTAATGCTAATAATAGAAGTGCGGGATACAGTAGACACCCGGGCATATCTCACAGTGGATTTAAGATTCTGGTTGCAGTGAGGAAGTCCATACAGAAAAAAAAATTTTTCAAGGCCAACATTTTTGGCGAACAAGAATTTTTTGATGGTAAATCTCTATTTAGTCTCTTTTCTTCCCAGTTTGACTTTACATATTCAAGTAATTTTCTTTCTTCGTTGTGTTTGAAAAGATAAATGGCTATTGTGTACCGTTCAAGGTACAACTTATAGAGCATGAGAAGGGAATTTTAGGTATTGAAAATGTTCTGCCAAAGTTGGTGGAAATCAAATCTATTATTGAAATATTTAATTATACTAAAACAAAAAGAAAACATCACGATACTAGAAAACAAGTGTAAAAATAATTATAAACAGCTTGAATATTGCAAAAAGTGTGACTTGAATATTTATTATGCGGAATGTTATGGAGTTTTGACGTAGAATTACGTCTTACGGCAAATTGATAAACCGAAAACGTCGAGAGCCTAACGAAAGTTGTCCGATTTCAAATGCTTATAACTCAGTCAGTTTTCAACGGATATGCTTTATTCTCGCGGTGATCGATTGGAAAATTAGCCATGCGTCTACCAAAATGCTGGGAATTTTGATGTTTTGGTGCTCACCATCGCTCTTTCGAAAAATTTCGAGCCTTCGTTTGGACGTAGATTTCGACCCATTAGAGCTGTAAGTAAACAAGACTAAATACCATCAAACATAAGTATTTTTGAAAATGGGATGATATCCAGAGGTCAGAACTCTACTTGCCATTTAGAATTCCAGGATGGTGGCTTCTAGTTTCTGGAAAACAGCTTAAAATGGCCGAATACCACCCAGCACGGTTATTTCCAAAACCGAGTTGGGGCTCAGAGGCCGGAAAAAAACTTCAGAAGCTTAAAAAGGTCAAATACCATCCAATATGAGTACTCTCGTAATCGAAATGATGCCCAAAATCCGGAAATTGTCTCCACACGTCATTTTGAAATACAAAATAGTGTCTTTCGATTACTGGAAATCGCTCGGTTAATTTAATGAAACCATTTCAATCGCAATTTTCTTGATCTGCTCGAACCTTTGCACAGATGATCCTTTGGGCTAAAGGTGTCATTTCGCGCTTTTAGTATTTTTCTCGACTTTTTTTGAAAAAGGTTGATGTAAAAGTGGTATGGAAGATTAAAAATATTTTAGAACGGTTGGATTGATCGAATTCGAAAAGTTGTAGGGAATAATTTTGTCTCTACGAGAAAACATGCAACGTAAAGAAAATAGTTTGAAGAAATAAAAAAAGAATATTAAAAATTATTTGTCTCAATAAAAAATCTTATCAAAAAATATAAAGCTTATCAAAAAAAAAAAAAAAAACAAACAAGCAAGCTGGTTCAAACAACTATCAATGTTTAGCCAATATTGTGTAGTTTTTGCAAAAAAATTTAATTCGGACGGACGTTGAAATTCATTTTGAGACGGTTGAGCTTGTTCACATTGTACATTTAAAGAACTCGAAATAAACTTACGTTTTAATTTTGTGTTTTTTCATGAATGCAATTCATCTCCTCAACAACTTTTACGAAAAAGTTCAACTGCTCAATTTTTTCACGGACTAGAAGAGTCACGTGCTAGCTGAGATGTTTCGATTTGGATATTAGAGCTGCCAGTTCGATGTTTTTCTAATTTGCTAGGCTAGTTATACAGTGACCATACCTAGTACCGTGTTGTCAGAGTGTTTCCGCTGATCCCTGGTTAAAGTATAGACCAAGTAATGGCGAAAATGGTTGTATTTTGTATAAAGAATCTGTTTCACTTTTAATATCGCACAGAAAGTGAATTGATTTTCTTAACTTATCCGCATTAGAACTTTTTTTTTGCAGAGTACGCCCAGGCCAGTAACCAAAATGCTGGCCACAAAAAAACGCTATGGCACTCAAACAGGTTGGTAAGTTCTTTTACCAAAGCAGCTAAAGCCAACATAATCCTAGCGAAAGGTTCTGCTTCGTTACAGCAAGTATTAACCCGCCAGCGGGTTTAACTTGGTTTTTCAACAAACCCAAAAAATCATTTTCGAAACTGGTCATCTGTGAATGATTATAAGATTATCCTGCTGTTTTACGTCTCAATGGTGAATGCTGTAAAAAAATGTTTGTACTCTTTATAGACAGCTCTTCTTACGTCAGCTTGAAAAACTGGAATGCTAACAAGCACAGATTGCACCTCATGGTGGTAGAGGTTTCTGTACCAAAAAAAAAATTGATTTCAGTTTGTTTTAATGAAAAACAATTCCTTCCAATTTGTACACAGAATCCAGCAGAAACAACAACCAAAGTTTAATGATGTCCATGAATCTTCGACGCGCGTAAACCACCGCGGCTTCTGAATTTTATGTAACATGCACAAATTTATTGTCGCAAATGTAAATAAACTATCGTTGCGAATTCTGGTGGCTAATCTCTGGCGTGTATCGTCCCGCCGCATAACATTGTATAGCTGCGAAAAAGTATCCACTCGCTACTACAAAAGTGTTACATTCCCGCAAATTGCCACTTTAAAAGAGGTGCCATAAAACGGTAAACTAACATGTGTTAATTTTAAACTTCTCGCATTTATTATTATGTAAACACATTCGGTTGTGATTATTGTGAGAGAGGCAAAGCGCCACCAGGCAGGGTAATCGTAACAGCACGTGCGATCGATGCAGGGTCGCCATGTGCTGGAATGAATTATGGTGTGGTTCGGAAGATTGATGGATTGGATTTTGATGTTTTACACGCTAAGTTGATCAATACCAATATTAGTTTTTAATATGTTGTTCGAATTGTTAAACTTATCCTGCACAAACTGGCAACCAGCTAGGTATTTTCCGTTTGTTTGTGCTCGCTCCATTAAGAGTCATCGAGCAGTTGTTAATTGTTATTGTGTGCTGCTGCTGGTTGATGTCACTCTTCTGAGCTTTTTTTTTTCTTTCTATCGCCGCGGTTTTCTTCCGCATAAACAAACACGGAATGGCCGTAAAAGTCGGGTCTGCTGAAGAAGCGCCTCTCAGGTTAGCTTTTCGCGATAGGTTTCTTCCCGTTCGATGGTGCAGCGAACGGCAATGCGCAATGACCGCCTCTGTTCGAGAAGCTCGTCTCTAGAGCTGCAAGATGCAGCGCCGCAAAGTCAAACGCTTCTCAGACCGGAGGAGCGAAGCAGCTCGCGGTTCGAGGATAGTGATTATGGGATTGAGCTTACCGGTTGTCTTTTCTCGGCTGTTTGATGGTGGAAACATCACAGAATCGGTGTTATAGTAGTTTTAAGTATACGAAGGTAAATTTCGTATGAATTTTTAATAGTGAGAGATTCGTCTTGTTTTACTCTTTACAATCACTGCATATTGTCTAATTTTTACCTTATTGTAGTCCTAGTTTCTTCATCACTCTCCATGGGTTTTTATTAATAAATAAGGAACTTCATTCGGTTAGATTCATACAGCCATCTTTTTATCCTCTGTCCCTATATGATACTGAACGACTTTTAATTTAAGCTATATAATCATCACCATCGTCCTAATTATTATTATCATCATTGAAGAATCACCCTGCTAGATGGACTACTAAACCTTAGCAAAACAATGCTTCTGCTGCTGCTTCACACCGCGGGGAGAAGCACCCGGCGTATGATCTAATCGAGCGCGTCTTTCCCTTCCTGTTGCGTTGTTTACCGGGCCTGTCAATCCGTTCACAGCCTCCGCCACCGGTAGAGAGCTAAGTATAACTGTAACGTGCGAAAATTAAATACACAGTCAAGAGAGCTTCAAACAACACGAGCAGCAGACAGGCGAACCTCGGGGTCCGAAGCAACAGGAATGGAAGAAAGTCGAACTCGTGGGAGGCCCAGAAACTGGTTCCCCTCTTGGGGCCCTTATAGCGAACCGAGGTCGTTTCTCGCGTCACGTCACGCGAGATCCGTTTGTGGCAAAGAGCCGGCGTTGAAGATGAAAGTGGTTGATGGCGTCGTCGTCCGGTGGGTTTCGTGGCTCTGTGTGCAAGAGACGGTCGGAGAAGGTAAACGTGGACGATTATGACTCATCATAACGTAACTGAGCTGCGACTTCCTTTTTGCGATGGTGCAGTTTTTCGAGAGACTGCGGAGAAGGGAGTCGGCACCAAACTGTGATAAAATCGTTTTTTTTGTGAGCGGGACACAGATATCGAAGCTTCGTGCAGACGGAAACTTCCCATTCGCGAGCGTGAAAAGTCTATTAAACTAAGTTAATAGAGAGATTAAACTAGTCTCGGAACGTTTTTTCCCAGCACGTCGAAGTGTCTTTCATTGTTCAGTAGCAACAAAATAATTTTATGTATAATTCATGTGTAACGAAATAGTTTTTTAGTTTAGAAATCTGTTACGATATACATAAAACCCCAGTTTTGTGCTTGTAGTACACTTTAAGACTTCAGGATCGTTGCTTGAGTAAACAATTGATTTTTATTCAATAACTTGGAGATTTTTTACAGCATGTTTCGCAACATAAAGGATTGTTAGAAACAGGAATGTTAATTTGAGTGTTCAGTTTTTTAATTTAATTTATTTCATTCTCATCTGCGGTAGTTGCGCTACTCTTTGCATGATACACATCATTTAATATTGTGTGTGGTAGCATAAAGACATACCGATCAAACAAAAATCCATTGTGGGTGCGGGACTTCACTTTGTGCCAACTCATATTCATGAAAAATGCTGTGTAATTTACGCTATCAATTGATTCGTTTCGTTCCTCGTACAGATGTTGATGAACGGCCACAAGCCATTTAAATACGCATCATTCTTTCATCCAGTTACAGCGCTCTCTACACGCACGGTGCACGGTGACTTAGCTGGAAGGGTCAATATCTTTTCATGGAGGATTTTCCCAGATGAGGCTTCTGTGCTTGTCATCATATATATGCTATCAGTTGTTGATGTTGTTTTGCCTGGAAAATTACTCTCGGGCAACCCAACGGCTATTTTTCAATGAGACACTGTCGATTGGTTCGAATGAAACTTTGGACTGGTTTGTTTGCTTCCCTGGAAGGATATATATTCGATAGATAATGCTTCTGCTTCAAATAGGGTAGATTATACAGAATAAACCTCTCCTCTTCTACGAACTCTGTAATCAAAACAAACTGAGACAAAATTTTGAGAAAAAATAATCCAATCCAATTATAATAATTTATTTGCATTGTTCGAAAAAATATATAACAACTGTATACACACCTAATCATCAATCAGGAAAAGTATTTTTAGCATACCTAACAAGCTAACAACTAAAATGAAGCGACAAAAATTAGGACCGGTTTTAAAATTCATGGTTGAAAAAATAAAAACAAGAGAATTCGTAGCGTGAAAAGCTTTTAGGGTTAGTACTATAGGGTCCAGATTCAATGTCTGCGCTGGCCACTCAACTCGACTCTGTTATCTTGGGACCACTTTTTGGCGGTATTGGTGGTGTGCTTCAGATTGTTGCCCTTCATGAACTGTTTCATCAAGGGCATCTCCCACTCGGCGTGTGAAAGCGTAACATCCCTTAGGATTTGGGGGTAGAGATACTAATTTATGATCTCATCCAGCAAGTACTAGAGGAGCCACACCATAATGCTCCTCCATGCTTGAATGTCTTCGTGGTATACTGTGACGTGGTATATTGGGTGATAGACCCAAGTTTTCCCGTCCGAGCCGATTAGATTTACCTTCGTCACATCCGACCAAAGTATAATTCGCCACTGTTTTTCTTTCTTCGGACCGATCCAATCGATGTGGCCCCCACGAACTCTAGCCATGGCGTTTAACGCTAAGCTCCTGATCCAGCAGCCGCCGCTGAACTCTCGAACAAGCTCAGTTCGTCCCGGATCTTCTTTCAAGCCCTTAAAAGGATCTATCATGGAAGCTCGCACAGTCATCCTTCGCCTCCATTCGTTTCGGATTTTCTGCGGTCGTGAAGGGTATTAAACACGAAGCTTTTGGATCGTCCCTTTGCGGTTTCGCGTTGGCTGCTGTCTGCCTCGATCATTTTACTAACAACTATCAACTGTATTTCTGTGCATTTATGCGCGCAAGAATTAAAACCTTACATACTTCTTGATTACTCTGACTTTTGACAGCTATCAGTGTGTCTTGCTAAAGTTGGTTATTTTGATTGCGTTAGAATTTTTTAAAGTTAAGGTTTGAAGTTTTAGTGCTCGCCGCTAGGCTTCGCTTACACAGGGTGTTCAATAAGTTCGAATACAACTTTTCATCGTTGTGTAGGTGCGCACCATGTGCATTGAAATTAGTGCCAACTTCAGCCTCATATATAGGCTTACCAATACCGATGCGCGAGGTGTCGACTTGCTGTCATTTGTTGTTTATTCACCGCGCACGATGAAGGTGTACCGCTACGTCGTAGTTAAGTATTTTTGCAAGTGAGGAGCTCACGTTTTCCGATGAGGTTCCCAATAAACATTGCCTTAAAAATAATTGACTCAGAAAAGAACATTTTGTATTTTCATTTTTTCTTCAATACATCTTCGAAGTGTATTCGAAACCCTCTGTGCTATATTTGAATTGGCAGTCAAAACTTAATTTGTTTTTTTTTAATTGGTGTGAGAGTTAATGTTTTGTCCAATACTTTATATCTTATATTGGAAACTGTTGATTAGTTTTTATTTTTCTAACATTTTGATTTTCACTTTTTTACATTTCTTATATCATATTTTTCTTATTTTAACCTTTTTAATTCTTCGCTGTTTAATCTCTTCATCTTTCCACACCTAATTTTTTTTCAATGCTATCCATGTAGTTTTTTTTTCTTTTTATTATGTTCTCTTGTTATCTTTAATATATATTATTTCACTTTTTAATGATGTTAAATGTTAAAATGTCTTATTGTTTCAGCATATTGCCTTTTGTCCTAACACCTTTACACGTATTAAGCTTTGTTTAACTTAAATTTGTTACTTTTTTCACTTTTCACTACCATACTTCGCTTGTAACCTTCGTGCCATTTGGTATATTTTTTGTTTCTTTCTTGCACTTCTTTGCCGTTTCTCTTTTGACTTTTTCACTTGTTTACCTTTTATTTTCTTTTCATTTAGCAATGATACACCTGTGTAACTTTGTTTTTTTTCAACATTTTCATTCTTTTGATTTTTCTTTTCACTTTCTTTGTCCTCTTTCCTGTTACTTTTTTACATTTTCATTTTCATTTTTCTTTTTATATTTTTATTTGTAAATATCGCACCTTCGATCATTTTATTTTTTTGGCCTTCCAAACTCTTTACTTCTTTAACGTTTTACTTTTCTAATTTTATATCATTTTACAACTCTTCTTTTACTTTTCAAATCTCTTACGTTTCGCTTAAAAAACATATATAATTTCAGAATTTTTTGCCTACTTGTCTTCTCATACCTCCATTATTATTTAATTTATTTATTGGTTTTATTGGAGTTCATCCTTATTATCCTGTTTTTTTTTCTAAATGTCATTTTGTTGTTACTTTCAAATTCAATTTTTCCCAAATACCCTTCAACCACTGTTTTTCTATCTTTTCTTGGCATCCTTGGTCCTTTTTATTTATATAAACTTTTTACTTCTATGTATATTTTTTCATTTGAAACTCTTTTCTATTCTTGCTCTATTACATTTTGACTTCTTTGCCGCTTGTTTATTTCATCTCTTCTGCTTATTTTTCTTTAATTATTTTACATCTATATTTCTTCACATTTTATTATTGTATTATTTTATCTGTATATCTTTATACATATTTATTCGCTAACTATTTTAACTTGTTACCTTTCTACATGTTGTTAGTTTTTTAATCTATTGATATTCTCAAATTTTATCTGGTGAACCTTTTTATTTTTTTAAAGGATTATCTATCAACTCAGTTATGATTCTTTGTTTTAATAATTTAGATTTATACAGTCATACCTCAATATAAGGCAACTTTATTTTTATTTTCGTTACGTTATATCGAGTTGTTATATCGAAACAAAAAAAAATTTTTTTTTTATTTATGTAAGAATGTTAATGGTTACTCAAAGATGCGCGAAAACCTATTTCCCATCACCTATCAGTATTTCTAAACATTTCTCATGCCGATTTAGAAATATTTTCAGAAGCAAAAATAATATTTTTTTAAACTGATACAAGAGGTTTTTTATACTGTATGCCTGAAGGGCACTGGGTACTGAAATACAAAATACAAGAGGAAATACTGAGATACAAAAGGTTACTCAAAGATGCGCGAAAACCTATTTCCCATCAGCTATCAGTATTTTTAAACCTTTCTTATGCCCATTATGGACAATTTTCGCGTTGGTTTCAAAACTTACTACAAACATTTTTATTTTTGGCCCAAAAATAGTTGCTGTATCATTTATTTTAGATTTCAATACATTTTAAAAAGTCACGTATTTTGCCTTTAATTTTTGCCTTTAATTTTTGCCTTTAATTTTTGTTTTTTATTTTTTAATATTTACTCTTTTTTCCCTTTTTTTCTAATATTATATTATTTAATCTTAATACCTTTGTGCCTTTTGAAAGTTTTTCATTTTATTTTTTTCACCTCTCGACACCAGCTAAACTTGTAGTACTTTTTTATTCTTTTTTTTAGTTTTGTTTTCTTACATTCTCACCCTTTTACCGTTTTTCACGTATTATACCATTTTACTATTTATTTTTATATTTTAAATTTACTATAGCTTTCCTTTGCTGTTATTTCTATTTTTCAACTTCTTGTTTGTTTAAGTTTATTTTTTGTTTCTTTATATGTTTTTACTTCTTTTTTTTTTCACTCCTGTTTTTTCTTATTTAAATCTTGTTATAAATAAGTTACAATGTTCTAACTTATATTTGGCCTTTAAATTTAAACTTTTTTATATTATTCACTCCTTTTTACCGTTTTTCCATTTTTCACTTATTATACCATTTTACTATTTATTTTTATTTTTTAAATTTACTGTAGCTTTCCTTTGCTGTTATTTCTATTTTTCAACTTCTTGTTTATATAAGTTTTTTTTGTTTCTTTATATGTTTTTACTTCTTTTTATTTCATATCTGTTTTTTTCTTTATTTTAATCTTGAATTAAATAAGTTACAATGTTCTAACTTATATTTGGCATTTCAATTTAAACCTTTTTATATTATTACTTTTCAAGCAAAAGTTTTGATTTGTGTCCCAGGGAGATTACGGGTTCAAGTCCCAGCTGGATGCGGTATCTTTTTCTAAATCTGTGTCATATTTCCAGTCCGCTTATTTTTCGCTTCTTTTTCATTTTCTCTTAAATGTTTTTATCTTATAACTTGCTCACCTTTTCATATTTTATTATTATCCCTCATTTAAACTTTTTCGTTTGTTTTCATATCGCTCAACAACTTTATCCTCATACTTTTCACACCTCTTGTACAATTACTACTTTTAAAGCTTTTTGCCTCCTTTTCCTTTCCTACCTTCATTCCAGTTTTATTTAATCATTTTTTTGTTATAGTCGAACATCTTTTTAATAAGCATCTGTGTTATGTCCTGTGTATTGTCCTTCTTAGTGTTATTTTCAAGTCATTTTAAAATTATTTATTCTTTTTCGAATTATTGGCTACCTTTGAACTTTTTATTTTTCTTCTTTTTCCTAGTTCAACCTTATCGCCCAGGTTGAACCTTTCTGTTTTTGATTTAAGACCTTTTTAGCTTTTTCCTTAACCACATTTTCACATTTTTACCGCTTACATGTTTTACCATTTAATTTCTTTTATTTTTTAGCTTCTAATTTTCGTCTTTTTCACAATGTTTTTTGTCCCTTTCACTCCGAGTTATTTTGTACGTCTATATCTTTTGACGGTTCTTTTTGCTCCTTATCTTTTCTAGCCTTTTGTTTTTACTGTTTCACCTCTTCATTGTCATACTTTTTAATTTTTTTGCTCTCATTTAAAAAAAATTAAAATAAAAGAATTTAAAATCTATTGTTACCTTCAATAAATTATTTCACTTTTTTATAATATTTTATTTTTCTTTTGATGTTTTCTAGTTTTTCAATTCCATTTTATTTTTAAAATCTTGCTACTTGTTTTCATAACTCCTTTTTTATTCTTTGACCTTTCCATAAGTTTTACAACTTCAATTAAAAAATCCTATTCTCTTACTTGTTACATCTCCTACGTTTAACTCCGAATATATTATAAATATTATTTGAACTTTCTGCCTCTATTTTTGTTTAATTTTTTTATTGTTTTTGTTATAGTTTAATCCTTCTTACACATTTACACATTATCTTCTTTTTCTTTTGAGTATTTTTTTCTTCGTACCTTCTAATCTTTCGCTTTTCAGTTCGGTCCTGTATACCTTTCTATTTTTTCCTTAATTCCCTTTTCCCGGATGTAAACTTTTAACGTCTATATCTTTCGATTTTTTTCCTGTATGGACTTCCTCACTGCGACCAGAATCGTTGATCTATTGTGAGATATGCCCGGGTGTCTGCTGTATCCCGCACTTCTATTATTAGCAATACCGCTGTTGAGAAGTGGCATGCTTATTATTATAATTTTTTATCAGTGCTTGTGTGTAATGTGCTACCCTTACTTCTACACGCTTACTGTTCTCCTATACCGAGCCTCGTTCCTCCTGCCAAATATCACCAATTATAATTCCCTGGAAAAGTTTCGTCATGCGTCCTTCTGGCCAGTTCTATTGATAAGAGGGACTTATTTTTTGTTAAGAGGAAGTCACGCAAAGGTATTGTAGATTTCAGCGTAAAGGAAAAGTAACTGGTGGGGAACCTGAGAATAAACACATATGCTTAAAGTCCTTTTTGACATATAATGGCCGGATTCTACTAAGATTCGAACCCACGACCATTCGCTCGACAAAGCGGACTCTGTAACCTTGCGGCTACGCAGCTCCCTCATCTTTTGATTTGGAACCCGTTTTATTTTTGCTTCATTACACGTTCACGTCTTCACTGTTTCTTTTTGTTTAGCTTGTCTATTTGTTTTTTTTATTAATTTTTTTCATTTCATTTATTTTTTAATTTTTTTACTTTCATGTTTTTTTTTTATTTTATCTGTGTATTTTTTGAGATTTTTACTTGCTCTTTATTCTAACTAGTTAGGTTTTTTTTTATCTTCGAACTAATTGATATTTTAACATTTTATTTGCTTTTTTACCTTAATGGATTGTTTATTAACTCAGTAATCATTTCACTTTACCATCTATTTTCTTTTGCCATTTTTGCACCTTCACCTTTTTTCCGATTTTATCTGTTTTTTTCTTACCGTTTTTTTTCCTTGTTGGTTTTAATTTTTGAACCTTTCACATTTTTTTAATCAATAATGGTATATTTGACACGGCAGAACCTTTCCCAATTGTATCTCTTTAACTTTGGACACTTTTGTTTTTTTTTTCGGCTACATTTCATTTTACAACATTGAACTGGATTCTAGGTTTCACCTTGAACTTGTGACACCTGTTAAGTACCTTTTTATCTATTTAACCTTTCACTATCTAATCTATTCACATGATTTAGCAATTTCTTTCATGCCTTCCTTTTTTATGGTTTTTCATTTTTCTACTTTTCATTTTTTTATGTTTTTAGCTTTTTACCTTATTTCACAATTCCTCTTACCGTTTAGATTTTATGGATAGTTTTGAATTTCTCTACGATTTCATAATTTCATCTCCTAACTTTTTGATTTTACAATGTTACCTTTTTAACTTCTTATTTCCATTTTTTTCCTCTTCGCATTTTATTGTTGCTTTAGAACCTTCTTATTTTTTATATTTTCACTAGTTTAATATTTTGTTAACTAATAATTAACTATTTTGTCACTTTTTATTTTTCATACGGGTACATACTAGCTTTTCACTTATATCATTTTTGCTTTTAAACTTTTGTTCTTTGTCGCTTGTTTTACATATTCAACCGTCTACATATTCAACCTTTTAAATTTTTCCTTCTTTTTGATTTTTTTTTCAGTTTATCTTTTGCAATTTTTGTTTATTAATTCTACCATTCTTGTGGTATCTATTTTTGTCCCTTAACTTTTGTCCTTCACATGTTTTCGTTTCAACTTTTTACTTCCATCCTGCTAGTTTGAACCTTGTACCTTTTAAAATTAACTTTATTTTTCTTATTATATTGTTTCCTTTTGAGTGTTGTTTTCATTATAATTTCCAATCGTCTATATTTTTTTTTCCTTTATTCTTTTATATTTGCCTACAACTCTATCGGATTACTTCTCTATTTTTTGTCATTAAGAACATTTTTACTCCGTTTTTCTCTTTGCTTTTTCTGCATTCTCACCTCTTTTCTTCTGACACTCAGGGAATCGTTGCGAAAATGTTAATAAAATTAACAGTGAAAGAGTTAGATTTAATGCAAACGAAAAAAATAGCAATTTGAAGATGTCATTTTATTTGTTTAGTCTACGGCAGCTTTTCTTAACCTTTTATTTTATCTGCGTGCCGCGCGGGTTGATTTGTTCACGCCGAGTGAAAGAGAAAGGTGATAGATCATGTTGTGGAAGACTAGTTGAGGGTTCAAATTAAACCGTAGTTTGTTTGCTTGCTACAGTCATATTTTGAGAGCAAGATTGAACAAATTAAGTATAATAAAGAAAAATTGCTTTGTCCTTTTTTCGCGTACCCCCTAAAGGCATTCGCGTCCCCCAAGGTTGAGAACCGCTGGTCTAGGGTGTACTTCAAAATTTTTACAACTGGTTTTGTTGTCCTTCTGTTTCAGATTTTTTACAACATCCGCATAATTTTTTTTCATTCAGTTTTTATTGACGTTGCAGATTAGTAAATAACTTTGAGCACTGTACTACAGTTTTTGTTAGGCTGGATTTTCTATTCTCTTCTACGTCTAAAAGCTGCATATGAAGTAATCGGCTCAAGCCTGTCTACATGCTTTCAATTCGACATCTGCATTTGACTTTTTGATGAACTAAAAACGACAGCACGGTAGCAGAAATAGAGTGCAACACAAAAAAATCCGACCCCGCCCAAGATAGTTCAAAGCTGGTGTGAATTGTGCTGCAGTTAAGAGATGTAAAGCAAATAAAGTCAGATAAAGGGGTCTTGAGCAGGCATCAGCCATCGTCGTCATCATCGCCTGGCAAAAGAAAGAAACGGTTACACAACACCCGCGGCCCAGAAAAGAGTTGCGCAAATTAGCGAGTGAAAAGTGAACATGCAATTTATTTACTCTCTCAATGCACTGCTGCTATATGGTTAAGCTAATTGGGCCCGAAGCGACAATACAACAAAAAAAAAAAACTGTTACGATCATCGACATTTTATTGTGATTATTTTTTTCTTCTCGTTTCGCAAACAAACCCCGTTTGCGAATCCGAACCATGCGTAAATAATATATTATTAGCAGCGAACTCGTCAATCAGACACACAGCAGCAATTGGAGTGCAAAAATTACGGCACGACGTCGCCCTGGGATAACTATTCGAGGCTGATTGTGTAACTAATATGTCAAGATAGGTCATCATCAAGAAAAAAATTCTGAATTGTTTTTTTTTCTAAAATTTGTCACCGTTGTAATTGCTTTTTTATCTAATAATAAAACAAGATTACAAATATAGTAAGCTTTAAAAAATAATCCTACGTCCTAAGAAAACTTTCCTTGTATTCTTCGTGAAGGAAAAGAACTATGTACAACAGAGGCTACTGGCCTTCCGATTTTTCGGCTGAGATTGTCTTCCGCGAAACCGGAAGTACTCTAGCAAGAATCTCAACAGCGTCCAGCTGTTGGGTAGTGAATGCGTTTTGTTAGTTCTCGTTTGTTTGTGAATTATTTCGTGTTTTTTTTCTCGGTTTTTACTGTTTGTTCGACTAGCTACGTGGTCCGCGATTCGTTTAGTAGGGTCCAGATTTGCCGGGCGGTCCGTACTGGGCAGCTGGAGCCGAGTGTCCGCTACCGATATCTTCCGCATGTCCGCTATCGTGACCACCGCCAACAGAACCGCTAATATCGGCACCAAAGCTGGCTCCAACGTTGCCGGAGTATCCACCGGACGATTCCTTCTGGGTCTTGTACTTAATGAAGTAGACCTCGGGTTTGCTGGGTTGCGTTGGTGCCGGGGTGGGGATGATGATGTCTTGCTGATCATCGGGTTTCTTAACCAGTACGTAAACCAGGGTCTTTTCTTCGTTCTGTGGCTGCACCGGGATCTGGGGTGCCTGGTAGGCCGGAGCGGACGGAGCCTTGATGAAGATGATCTTGTAGTGCTTCTGGGCCGGGGCTACCGAAATTGGTCGCTGGATGCGGACCTCCTCCGGCTCTGGGGGTGGTACGTGCACGTAGATGTGCTTCTGAATAATGGCTTGGCCTCCGCTGTAACCGCCACCGCCTCCGCCGCCTCCGTAGCTGCTGCCTACGAAGCTGGCGCCACCGGAGCTGAACGAGGATGATCCTGTGCGGGTTGGAAGGGGATATGCGTGTTGAGTGTAGATTGTTACTAATGAGGAAAAACCATCACCAAAACGAATTGAGATTCATTTGTTATCTGAAGCTAAACTATTTTTCGATTTGAAGCTCACTGACATTAAAATGTTTAATTTTAGTGTTTCTTTTTTTTCAAAATTTCTTTCTCGCCAACACAAGAAGTTATCTTTCTTGTACCGTTCTCTTCATCTTCTAGTGGAGCAGAATGTTTCACTCTTTTGTTCCATGTTTTCATGTACATGGATTTGCAACTGTACTACTAAGTATTTCATAAATATTCAAGGCGAGTCAAACCAACAAATCTCTAAATTGTTATCGATGTGGACCGAAAACTTACATAATATAATACTGTTAGACATCAACAGCTTCCATTCGTCACTTATGAATTGAAATTTTGTAAAAAACTTTGTTTGAATAAGAAACAGTGGTACGTTTTTTGTAGGAAACAAATCGTAGCAATTAAAAATATCCTGTTTCGAAGTGCTAGTTTATTTCAAAGAAATACCCTTTCCGGTGTAGAACGTTATTCTTCCTGTTTTGTGCTCTTCATCTTCCATTTATCGAGATGCTTCGTCCTTTTCAGTATGTTCCTACTGTTATATAGCAGCAAGCTCAGCACAAATTAAAAATGCGAGGTGAGCAAAATTGTCTAAAAAGATCGTACCACAATAGAAAACAGTAAACTTAGTATTTATAAAATGTTAGAGTAAAATTTACTTCATGCATCACCGTGACTTGTGGGCTCTTGTGGGCCAGTCATTGTTATAACTCCTATATAATTTTTTTAGGAGTTTTAGTATTTTACTGATGTGAATGAAGAAGAGATTTTCTTGGACATAAAAACTACTGAATCGAAAAGATTTTTTTTTAAATGGATATAATTCAAAAAGGAATAAGCAATGAAAAACTGCTCATTAAAACGCATTGAAATAAGCAGATACGGACCAATTCAACAGAATTCGCATCCGGTACATTGAAAAAAAATGTTATAATTTTAGGAACAGCATTGAAAACAAAATTTGTTGAGTGTGGTACTGTACATATGAATGATGTAATTACTTTCCGTTTCAGGATTAAATCTATGCACAAAGAAAAAGTGCGCCCATGGGATATTCACTTACTCATCTTTTCTCTCTCCTTTTTTTCAACTGGTTACATAGTTAACAAACTGAGTAATATGAAATATTGCGAAACAAAATAAGGTAATAAGGCGTAAAACACGCAGATATCAATTTCTGGAAAATCGGTTCGATAAAACTCATTAATTTCTCAGAATACGAAATATTGACAAATGAATAAGCTCCTGTTCAGTAACATAGTTTCATGGCTTGAAATAACAATTGCGTAAATCTCGAAAAATAAGCACTGTAAAATAATAGTGTTGATTGCTGAAAAATATTTTTATGCTTTAAGGAACTAATAAAAAATAAGAGTAGAAGCAGAATATTGCAACAGAAAAGAGTGTGAGGAACGGCTTGATCATTGGCTGAATAATTGCTGGATACGGACCAATTCAACAGAATTCGCATCCAGTATATTGAAAAAGTATAATTTTTCAAACGGAAAAATATTTTTTTTTGATTTTCATTGGAAACAAAGTTTTGGGAGTATTTTATTTTATATCGATATATTTTCCAGTAGACTGTAATTATTTTTCATTTCTGAATTAAATCTATTTTCAATAAAAAAGGTGCGCCCATGGGATACCCACTTACTGTTATTTTTTTTCTTTTAAACGGATGGCGAAGAGAAAATGTCAACTTAATAAACAAACTGATTAGTTGAAAAAATTCTAAATAAAAAAAGGATCTTAAGAGTACAAAAGTGTGCCCAAGACACGCATATATTAATTTCCAAAATTCGGTTCGATAGAACTCATAAATGCCTCGAATAGCGAAATATTATGAATATCAGTAGAGTTTCTTTGCATTAATTTTAAAATGTGACAATCTCGAAATATATGCAGTGTAAATCATAGTGTAAATTATTGCAGTCTAAAATATTGCAAAATAAAAATAGCTAGTTTTTAAAATATTTTTTTTTTTATAATTTCATTAACGAGAAAGCTTGTTTAGTAATATATATGTTGTAAAAGAATAGATCATTAGATGACACGAACTTGGTTTATCATATTTGTGAACATACGAAGCTGGAGACGGCTGGTTTAAGTAGATTGAAAATTCTTGAAAGTAGTCATTATTCATAAAAATCATTATCTGTACTTCTAAACAAATGTTTTTCAGAAGTTCAGCTACTTTTCTAACACAGGGACGACTTTCAAAGTTGCAGATAATCTCGATTTTTCATGAATACAAATAAATTCCACATTTTGGAATCTTAACTACAAACAAACTTATGGTGTACCGATGGGAAATCCAGTTCAGCGTGAGCTTGAATGAAACATATGAATAAAGCAGGAAAATAAATACCAAAGAGTTCTTCTAAAGCTAGGTTTATCAAAGATAACCTGGCAGTCGAAGATACTGATTATGTACTGAGCAATTTATAATGTTTACCGTTATAAGGAAGAACCTAAATTCAAAACTCCTCGCTAGGCCATGCCGCTAGCAAAGTCGAGTTTTTTCTCCAATATGTTTTCCAATACAGGTCGGACTCGATTATCCGGAACATCGAAAAAAATTTCATTCCGGATAATCGAATCACACAAAAAATACTGAAATTTTGCGATAAACGAGCATAAAATAAATATTTTTTTTTTTATTTTACTTATATGATGCAGTGGCGTAACCAGAAGTTATTTCTGATGCGAAAAGCGATAAAATCTTGAGAAGCAAAATAAATAAATTGGACATTGATTATTTTCACTTAATTCGAACATGTCTCAAACATGCCAGAAGTGACTTAAATGGTAACAAATATGCCAGAAGGAATGATAAAGGCAAATGAAAATTAAAAACGGACACCAAAAAAATAAAATTCCGGATAATCGAGTCTAAAATTCCGGATAATCGAATTCCGGATAATCGAGTTTCCGGATAATCGAGTCTCCGGAATAATCGAGTCCGACATGTATTATGTAGTGTAAAATGCATGAAAACTGAAAACCAGTTTTGATTATTTTGGTTCAATAACTCGAATCACGACAACAAGCGTTTTTCACGTTCTCAATGTTATGATTTCGTCAATTAGTTTCGGCCCAATTTTCTGAGATTAGACTTAACAACTCACATATCTCATGTTTTAATTTGAATAGGCAAATACAATTTTTTGGACAGTAGTTTAAGTTTTTTTAACTTTACTGGAATACATGAACCACATGTAGCGTCTTTATAAAAATTGCACATAAAATCTTTGAAATAATTTATGAAAACATTTATTTCAATAACAAATTCTTTTTTCTAAAAAGATGTAAAGGATTTTTTCCCACGCGTTATAAATTTTATCACCACACAGTGCGACGGTATTTACGGTTAGGCTTCTTTAAATCATGTTTTATGAATTTATACAAAAAAATGCGATTGTGTATTGTTCAAAAAAAAAAAAAAACAAGTAGGAGCATTCTGATATAGCAGAATTTTGCCTAACTTCCTTCACAACGCTTGGAAACACTTCGACAGTTTCTGTTCCAAAAATTATGAAAACTTCGGGTAGTTTGCTCCGGCATTCAACAAAGTTTAAATTCATCCACAATTATGTTATAATTGTTGCTTCACTTAATCGAACGCATCATTCCAAATCGCAAACTTTGCTTCTGATAGCATTTCAGCAAAGTCAATAAACTGCAGTCAAAAATGAAATAGTTGGGTTAACCATTGAGCTGATTTTCGATCTAATCATAACTTTCCCTTTAATCAAACTGTTTTGTGCTGTAAAAGATTCAATGAAAGTGAAAATATGAGTTGAACGAACGATTCCAATTTAAAAAAAGAGGCCAGAATGAAGCAAGGATGTTTGCTATATCCTTCCTGATTCGACGCCCAACTCCTTTTGATCTCGCCTAAATTCAATGATGAGCTATACACACAGGAGGCACATCGAACCGACATCGCAAACTGTATTCGATAATAACAGAAACGGGGGCAAACAAGGTTATTATAATTTCCAATAACCGGATCAATTTCGGTTCAGAGCTTCGCACCCGGGGCGCAAGCTGTGGCGTTCCATGGCAGGAGCGTATGTAATTTAACCCGAAGCGTTTCATGTGGCTGGGTTTACCGCAGCAAAAATGTTCTGTGACAGATTGCTAGTTTATTAGCAATTTGCCTAGTGATTAATTTGGTTTCGCGACATTGATGATATTAAGTTACCCCTCAGCGTGGTACTAATTTCGTCAATCAACACATCATGTCAGATTACCGGTTTAAATAGAACTGTAAACCACAATAACCTCAACCTATTTTGTTCTTAGACATGTATTCTAGTCAATTTTTTTTAAACTGATTTTGATCAGCCAAGTCTCATTACCCTCTACAGTCCATGTTGGGAAAAATCATTGCACTTTCATAAGTTGTTAATTTCTTTTAACTAATTGAAGTTGTTTAGTTGACACTATGTTCATTGTCACATTAAAATCAGAAACGTTCATTTTTGTCCCTCAAAACCAAAACGAATGCACTTCACTACTTTGTAGGCTCCAGAAAGTCACTATCGCAAATTCATAACAACAGACTTATCACACACCTCCGAAACCACTTCCGCCGAAGGACGAAAATCCGCTGCTGCCACCTCCGAACGAGCCACCGCCAAACGAGCCACCACCGAACGATCCTCCGCCGGAGCTAAACGAGGAACCACCGCCGTGGCCGCCTCCGTGGCCACCGGAGTAGCCACCACCGCCGCCGCCGCCGCCTCCGTGAGAGCCTCCGCCCGATGACGGACGGTTGTATGAGTAACCCGCTTCCGGTCGTGCGGAAGCCAGGGCCAAACAGCAGCTCACCAGTACAAAGGCTCTCATCCTTCGACAAATAACGTGCACGGAATCAGGATCGACTAATCACGGGTACTGAACGCAGATTTGCACTTGCCAACTGTTATTTTGTTTCTAGCTTCAGTTGGTGATGTTGATCCGTGAAATGCAAACAGATGACTGACGGTGACTCGGTGCGGTGTAATCAAATTTATACTCTTAATACCCTAATAATAATGGAGGTAAATGAAGGAGCTGCTGTCGTACTGTGCAGAGAGTTTGGGACCCCAAAAAGGTGCCCACAGCACAGCACCCGCAAGAGCGAGAGAAAGAGTCCAAAATCTTCACCGAGCGAAGAGATCATGCCAGCCGGAGAAGGCTTTCGGACTCATCATCAGCAGTATCAACTTACAAACGGGGAAGGGAGGGATCATGCGACCGATCAAACAAAACAAAACATAAAAAAAAACAAAAAGCACTGCTCGGATTTGCGCCAGCCTCAGCGCATGTCGAAGATCGGGCGCGCGCGCGCATCCGTGAGAGGCACACGACCAGCGACGCGCCGGGGAACCGCAATTTCGTGAAGCGCCGCGATTGTAAACATTTGCGTTCACTTTATCTCTTGGGACCCACAAATTGCTGCAACTCGTGATCGAGAGAGTAAGAGAGAGCTTCTGCCGGCTGCCGGCTCAAGCGGGAGAGAGGAATTATCTGCCAAGGCTTCGTAGGTTGCCTTCGAAAGAAAGGAAGAGTTTTTCCCTTTTTTCTTGTGTGCTTTTACTGCCAGTCCACTGCCAGTAGTAGTAGATCAGTGGGTTGTGGGATTGTGGGAGGCTGTGGGATTTCAGCTGTAAGTATTGACGCACGTGGTTCGGCGTTAGCTGGCCGCACTCTCGAATTCCATGCGGATATCAGCGAACGCGCGTTTGATGATGCATATGAGCTTGCTGTGGCCTACATTACATATTGGTTTGAAGGTGATTTATGACACTTCCCGTCATGGTGGCGAAGTGCTTTAGCTCGGAGTTGCGAATTGATAACGCGTGTGCAGTGTGAAAACAAAGAAAGAAAAGTTATTTTCGGAATTTTACCACCTATCAGCGGGAGACCAGAAAAATTTCAAACCTGCGTTGGCGGATTGCGATTTAATGTGGGGGGAGGATTATATAATGTTTATAGGTTTTATTATTGTAGCGATAATGTGCTAGACAATAAACAGGATAGAGAGGAGTACGTAGGAGTTATGTATGGAGAATATCCGTCAAAAAATCAATGCGTTTTTTTTTTTCAGGCGTTGTCGCTTTTATATAGAAGAACGGAATAAACTTTCATCAATTAAAATACATAGTTTTAATTCACTATGAGATATTTTCATACAAGTATGAAAAGCAGTCATTATACATGGACTTGTTCGCAATTCAGCTCCTCCCTTTTCCTTTCAGTGGCTGTCCACCTGTTTCTCCTACGCTTTATATTACCTCTAATCAGCGTTGCCAGGTATCCAGATTTAGCTGGAATATCCAGATTTTTGAACATGTATCTAGGTAGACAGCTTTGATGTCCAATTATCCAGATTTTTCATGGATGATCCAGATTTTATCCAGATTTTATTTTCTCTGTTCCGCAAAAAGGTCATCACTTCAATTTTGGCGCGAAATTTTGCAATTTCATCACCTAAAATTTTGCGTACCCCAGGACTTTTATCCGAAAAATTAACCTTTCACCCCACGAAATGACTGCCAGATTTTTTCCAGATTTTTATTTTGCCTTTTCCAGATTTTTAAAAAAATGACCTGGCAACGCTGCCTCTAATGTGTCAAAATCAGTGGTGGGCACCGCTAACCGAAAATTTAGCGACGCTAATCGCTAAGTCGCTAACCGGAAAATTTAGCTCGATAATCGCTAAACGCTAAACGCTAAACCCACATTAGCGGAACTTTCGCTAATCGCTAACTTTTTAATATGTAAATAGTCATATCACTATATTTATTGCTCATGTTTTGTGAGATTTGGACCACTTTGATCTGTTTTGGTTAAACAAACGAAATCAATTACTTTTTGAAGCTATTTACAGTAAGAGGTTCACGAAACGGTATTCATATTTGATTTTGTAAAAACAAGAATAACAAAAGTTATTTAGCTTGCATTGAAAATAGATACTCTTAGGAATGTTTTCATGAAAATTCAATTATTATCTAAATCGAAAAAGTAGAACCAAAGTTCTCATAATTTCGAGCGCATTGCAATTTACCAAAGTTCTTGGTGTGCCAAAAATTCAATCTAGACCTTGTGCTTGTTCTTAAAAATGCTCCTGTGGCTTGTACGATAACTGGAACTCCATTCTAGGGTAAAAAAACTGACAAAAGTAACTTTCGCAGTAAAGTATGTTCATCTTTCGAAGAAATTTACGTACGTCATCAGCAGTTCACAGTTTTTCTAAATATTTCTATTGTCGCTTCTCCACACAATTTAGCGAATTAGCGATTAGCGTTTCGAAGGCCAAAATTTTAGCGACGCTAACAGTTTCGCTAACCAGCTCAAAAATTAGCGAAATCGCTAACTGAATTTTAGCGTCGCTAATTAGCGAATTAGTGATTTAGCGGAATGGTGCCCACCACTGGTCAAAATAAATAAAGATCCAGCTTAGGAGCTCCAGGGAATAAAACAGATAAAAAAGGCCTCATTTCCACCTAACAAATCCAATTGGCGGGGTACTAGCTGAGTACCGTAAAACGGGGTGAATAGAAACAGTTGTTTGTTAAAAAAAATCACAGAAGGGTTGTGTGCAAAGCCACGACCGCAAGGTTGAAGTAGAATACTTTTACACAGCTCTACTTACGGCTGTACATTAACCTACGGCCGGGCAAATCGGGTCGCGCCGCTTTTCGCGTTTGGCCTGGCAGAGGCCTAATGCGCACGGCCAACACAATAGAAAGGTGTTTTCACCTTAAAAATTAGACACGGCTTTACTGGAGTAAGTGTTGGCAAATGCATCTACCGCTAATGCCGCCGCTATCGTACGAAAGCGCGTCGTTTCATGTGGGGAATAATATCAACAACAAAAAATGACGCGCGTCTAAGCACACCCGAACTGTTTCGCCATGCCGCTTCCATTTACTTCCTTATAACATCGGCCTCAGGGAAGTGCCGGCTGCACCTACCGCTGAGGCTGCTACCATACTGCTATTGGTACCCAAAGCTATTAACTCTTCAAATTAAGTGTTTTATTTGTCCTCAAAAGAACAATTGTTCAATTCCATCTCGTATATAATGCAATCGCATCTCTGTAATATTACCGACAGTAATATTCTTCTGAATAAAATGATCCAACTTTTCCATTAGAGGAAGTGCCGGCTGATGTACGGCAAAAATCTCGCCCGATCGCTAGCGTTGACGTTCAGCCTAGCAGAGGCCTGAGACGTGATGACCAACCACAGGGCAAGTGATTTGTTCAATTTGAAAGCAGCCACAGGGGCAACCCGCTGCTATCCTCTGTTACTGCTGAGTACTGATATCTGCTGCTACTGCTGTCAACGTTGTGGACGGTTGATCCAGCTCACCATCCGACTGATGAATGACGACGAAATTCTGTTCATGCTGATTGATTGAATCGACTTTATATTAGCTCTGCATAGTCGAACTAACTGCTTTTGTGAATGCGTTCTCACAGGGCAGTTTGTTTTTCAAAATCGGTTATGCAGATCACAGCCTTTGCGCTGCCCCAACAGTGGGAGGTTAACTCAATAAGGTAAAAATTAGACAACTACAACAGAATTTGGTTGCATCTCGCACAGAATGTCTGCTTGTGTTGATGCCATACCTTCAACTACTTGGTTATATGCCTTGAAAAAGGCATTTTGCGGTTCAAAATCGGTTGCTGATCGCAACCTTTGAGCTGCCCTAACAGTGGGGGAATTAAGATACACGGACAACATGTACTGTGGAAGCTATTTCACATTCAGTGAATTAGACGGGCGCGACAGATTTAAATTGCTAGGATCCAACAAAGAATGCTTGCTTGTGTTGTCAAAAAATTATTAACTCTCAATGACTTGTTTATTTGCCTTGAAAAAGGCATTTTGATATTCAAAATTGGATTTCCTGATGGCAATCTTCATGCTGCCCCAACACGGGGGGAGTAATGGCAGTCTGGCAACACACGCTGAGAAGAACCGCGCTGCTCCTGAGACGTGGTGACCAACCACAGGGCTAGTGCTGCTGCTAAGGAAGAACGACTGCTGTTGTCGCTGTCCAGAACTATTATGAGCGGCTTCGGCTGAAACAGGCTCTTAAATATGCCAAATAGCATGTTTTCAATTGCAAGGTATATGATCCTGTCGACCGTGCTTGGGAAGCAATCATTTAACGACCAATCAGAGGTCGAATTTCTCGTTTTGACAAGGCTTGACTATTTTCAATAGTACAATAGAGTGAATAAAAAAATTACAATTATTTCTTTTGAAAAGAATCTTAGACGATTTTCCAATCTATTGCTGCAAGAACGAAGGAAATCCATCGAATACTAACCGATTTATTAACATTTGAAATTGGACATATTTTTTGGTTTTAGATTTTCATTTCACATCCCTATGTAGCCGAACTTCCTGAGAGAAGTATTCTACTTCAAAAATCAAAATGGAGACTCGAGTTCAGAGCGTTTCCAGGTGCCAACAACTTTGCCTATGGAAGCCATTTTGTTTAACTTTGAGCTTTTTCCTATGCTGTACTGGGTCGTTGGTAAAGCGTTTAGAGTTTCTATAGTAAATTTGAGGATTGCCCTAAGGTGTTTATCAACCGTTTGCTTAGGTTTCAAGGAAAACTCCCGGTTGGCAAATTTGCGGGGCGAATAGAAACAACGCAATAGCGAATATTTTTACGCAAAACCAAAAATTTGAAAAATGCAATCACATTTTCCATGTAAAAGGATGCCTGAACCAAGTTTGGTACATTCTTTGTTATTTGCTCAGGACTTACAAACAAAAAGACCCAAAAAAAGGAACAAAGTTCACAAAAGTTTGATTTATTTGCTGAGTGATGTCTGACATAAAATGTCAATAAAATAAAATAAGATGGCATACATGTTTACTCTATGTCGAAACCATACATTTCCGGTATTTGAATACTTTTTAACTTTTTTTGCATGATGATGTAATTGTTTTTTTTTCTTCAGTGTAAAATTCAAATCTTTCATCAGAACAAAACTCGACTGATGAGTGTTTCTATTCGCCCCATTTTGGGGTGAATAGAAACATGCAATATTTATTCTAATAAAAGAATGGAATAATTATTTAGCAAAATGGTAGTTAAACCCTTGATAGAGGTATCCTAGACCCTTGTTTTAAAGGTTTGACATTAGTTCTAGCCATTACGGTACGTTTTGTACAATGCAAAGCATATCGGTATCGGTACCTGACCTTACTCGGGAGCCAATATTAGCACTTGTTGTTAGGTTATGGGGCCATATACATACCACGACAGATTTTAAACGATAGCGGGGCCCTAGTGTGGTTGGTAACGTCTCCGTCAACCACGCTCGACGCCTGGGTTCGAATCCCACCGCCGACATAGGTGTCGATGGTTGTGAGGTGGCGTGATCCACTCACAACCAACCCAACTGGTCTAGATTCAATCCTAGCCGACACCGGGAGATTTTCTGAGGCGAAAAATCTCTGGGATCACGCCTTCCATCGCATGAGGAAGTGAAGCCGTTGGCGCCGGTCCGTTAATAAACGGGTCGTGAGTTAGGGTCCTGGGTGTGGAGTCGTCTCCCTGGGCGTCGGTGATTGGCCACAACAGTGGCGGAACTAGACCGACGAAAAATAAGCGAGAATAAAAAAAAAGATTTTAAACGATTTTCAACCCCCCCGCACCCCCGTGGACAACTGCTCTTATAAATTCTAAAAATTCTGTATGGGCCGTGGGCATTACAAGCTGTCCTCGTGGTTTGTGAATAGCCCCTTACTTGAGACTAGTTGGTTGGATCTGATCTATTAAATCAATTATTTTAAATTGGATCGTAAAAAGAATCGAGATCGAGAATGATAATGAAAATTTTTCTAGTTTCATTAAAAAAAGTTGTTTAAGGAATTGCTTATGTATAAAGAATGCAGAAAGTTCCAATGGACAATATATTTAATAGAGATGCACCGAATATTCGGTCGCCGAATATTAGCAAAAATTGGATTTTGC
The DNA here is from genome assembly GCF_029784165.1 of Wyeomyia smithii. NCBI lineage: Eukaryota > Metazoa > Arthropoda > Insecta > Diptera > Culicidae > Wyeomyia > Wyeomyia smithii. Next base: position 31,514,673 of record NC_073694.1, read on the forward strand.
CGAATGTTCGGCTCGCCGAATAGTAAGTTTATTATTCGGCCGAATATGCCGAATAAGCCGAATAGTGGCTAATGATTATCAGAAAATAATATAAAAGTATAGTGCAAAGTTTTATGAACGGGGGTAAACGAAAACTGAAGATGTAACTTGGGCTCAGAAGGGAATATATCTCATTAAAACGGAACACGATCCGAAATCTCCACATAATAGTTAATTTCTTGTCCGGATGAAGTATATTTTTTCTGAGCCAAAGTCAAATCCTCAGTTCTCGTTCATTTCTCGCATTTTATTTATTTTTTTTTTCAAAAACACTCACAATGTAGTTGTAATACAAACTTCTAAATTGTGTTAACCATAATCCTCATAAACATTATTTTTAAACAACTCAAATAAGAACAAAAGTAGGTGCGCTACGGATTAGCGTACCTTATTCCATAGGTGCAAAATTAATTATTTCTTGTGCAATAGTTCGGACAATTTTCAATCGTTTTCGTACATGAACAATTGGAAAGCGAAAGAAACAATTTAAACTTCAAACAATGACCATTTGGTTATTTTGTTATCATACGATCAACGTTGTGTTCAGCCGAATATACGGCCGAATATTCGGCCGAATATTCGGCTCACCGAATAATGGAAAACAGGTTATTCGGTATTCGGCGAAAGGCCGAATAGTGCTATTCGGTGCATCTCTAATATTTAAGTTTATTAATTTTCAGTGCAATTATTTTATTGGTTATTTTCAAGCGAAAGGTTCTGCTCATACGAATCGTATCACAATAAATTTTACATTGACACATTTTTTCAGATGTTGAGATAATTCGTTAAGAATAATGAACGTTAATAAATTTTACTTACAGCAAATAATCACATAGAAAATTTATTTTTAGAATTTTGTTTCTCTTTTTCCCGAACATGTTGAAAATGTCAATTTAGTCTAAACAAACCATTTTTTGAAACAATGGTGTGCCATACTTATCTACTCTATCAAACTTTAGACATCAGTTTACAGCCTACAGGGTCAGCCTGCTTACGAAAAAAACGTTATTTGAGCGTTTTTAGCTTCCCCAGCTGGTCCCGAGGTGCGATGCTGGCCTTAAAAACCATTTAGTTTCTTGTACTTAATTTTTTTTAGTTGCATTTTACGATGTTATTCGGGGGATTTGTTAGAACACACAAAACACACATTTTTGCCAAAGACAGAAAAAATAAGTTAAAATATGATATAACATTGTAAGGCAAAGTCCTGGAGATGTGTGGTCTCCAACAAAAACGTGTTTTTGTATGCCCAAATTCTTCTCTAGAACAATGTTTTCTCGTAAAATGTAACTAAAAAGTTAAGCACAAAAAACTAAACTTTAAGTGAATCCCATATAATATACCACGGTGCTCCCACAGACCGTTGTTAAAAACCTAAATTAATCCACCTAGCGGTCAGACTCAGCCTTTCTCATTCAAACTTATTATTTATAAAAATAGATTTACATGAATGCTTAAATCCAATAAAGGTATATTCACTCTTTGGGTTCCAAAATATTGATGTTGTAATTGAAGTATAAAATATGAAATTTGACGTATTGTTAGTGCTTAAGAAATAGCGAAATAAAAGAAAGGACTCTAAATTTCGAACAATTTAATCACGAGCGAAACGTCCAGATAGTACGATACCACATTGAAATTATGTTGAAGCTACATATATCGATCGAATTAGGTATAGTTTTCAATAGTCTTTGATTTTCTTTTCTTTCCAAAACTTTTGAACTTTATATCGAATTGTTATGAAGTTTGTTATTTGTTGAGAGATGACTCGTTTGTATGATACTAGTTATGTTCAAATAAATCGTGTAATACTTGAGATAATAGACTTTCGTTGTTTCACAAATTAAAACATAACGGTTGCTTAAGTTTGATTACAATCAAATGAGAAGGTAACGTATAGGGCAGCCAAACTTTAAAACCACGGGTTCAATCATAATTCATCAGTTAACCCTTAACTAGCCCGTTCATCTGGTATCAATATTGTTCAAATCGGTTGTGTAGTTTCTAAGATAATGAAGTTTCGTGATTTTCACATTTCGATACATTACAGACGAAGTTACAGTCCGATTACAGCAAAATTCAATAGGGTGTTATGAGGCAGCTAGACCTTTCATTTGATACTAATTCTGTGAAAATCGGGTCAGCCATCTCTGAGAAACATGAGTGAGATTAAATAGTCTCCAGAACACGTTTCTTTTCATAACTTCTGAACCACAAAATGCAAAAGTTAGTGATTGTTTAGGTAGCCCGTTCATTTGAAACTAATTTTGTACAAATCGGTTGTATAGTTTCTGAGATATTGATGTTTCGTGATTTTTACATTTTGATACATAATCTCTAAACTAAAAATCCGATTACAATAAAATTCAATAGGGTCTTATAGGGCAACTAGACCTTTTATTTGCAATTAATTTCATTGAAATCGGTTCAGCCATCTCTGAGAAAATCGGGTGAGATTGAGAGAGCGTGCAGAAAATGCTCAGTTCGTCGAACTGAGTCGAGTGATTAACGACATTCGGCCCTTTTGAGCACTTTTATACCTTTAGTTTTTGCAGTGATTGCTATACCTTTCTAGGAGAAAGGCAAAAAGCGAAATGATAGGAATGACTTTTAATTTCAACTTCAATCCGAGCAAGGCTGCAAACATTGAAATAGTACAATATCGAATTTAAATGATGTTGAGGCCACATATTTTGATCGTAGCTATAGTTTTAAACAGTCTGCGGGTTACGTTTCTTTCTATTTATAACTTTCAAACCACATGTTTAAACTTGAGGAAATTCATTGTTAAAGGGTTTAAAAGCCCATTAATTTGAATACAACTATGTTCATAGCTTCTGAGATATAAGAGCGTTTTTCACATTCTGACGCAGCGCCAAAACTAAAAGTTTGATTACAATGAAATTCAATAGCAACCTTAGCGGCAAATAGACCCTTCATTTGACACCAAGATAGAAAGAATCGGTCAGACCATCTCTGAGAAAAGTGAGTGCGAAAAGAAGGTGCACATACACACGTACACACCCACACACAAACATATCCACCTATACATGCATGTATGCAGAAAATGCTCGATTCGTCGAACTGGGTCGAGTAGTATATAACATTCGGCCATTTGGATCACTTTTCTGCCTTTTAATTAGCCAGTGATCGTTAGGAGAAAGTCAATATGTTTACTTTCATTAAATGGTTTCACATTTTTAAGAACAACGGGCAAAGTTACAAACCGATTGCAATGAAATTCAATAGCAACTTATGGGGCAACTAGACCTTTCATTTCACACTAGTTTTGTGAAAATCCCTTCAGCCATCTCTGAGAAAAATGAGTGAGTTTAAACAACCTCAGGATAACTTTTCTTTACATAACTTTTGAACCATAAGTTCAATCATAACGAAATTTAAAAGTTAAGAGTTTTGGAGACAGCCCGATCTTTTGAAACTAGTTTTATTGAAATCGATTGTGTGGTTTCTGAGATATTGATGTTTCGTGATTTTTACATTTTGATACATAACCTCTAAACTAAAAATCCGATTACAATGAAATTCAATAGCAACCTATGGCGCAACTAGACCTTTGATTTGCAATTAATTTTATGAAAATCGGTCCAGCCATCTCTGAGAAAAGTGAGTGAGAAAAAAAAGTTGCACATACACACACACACATACATACATACATACAGAAAATGCTCAGTTCGTCGAAAGGGGTCGAGTGGTATATGACATTCGGCCATTAGGCACTTTTATACCTTTGGTTTTTCCAGTGATTGCTATACCTTTTTAGGAGAAAGGCAAAACGACGAAATACTTATTGTAAAGCAAGTTTTTCAACCACCATTTAATGAAATAACTTCAAAAATAGTTTCTACACATTCCATTGAGAAATTAACAATTGGTGAAAAGATTTATTCAAAAATTCCGCAATGCACAGTGGTCTTAATTCGAAAAATCGTGATCGCTTTAAATTGACTGTGAAAAATTGATTTTATGTACTCAATGTCTTCAGCAAAATTGTTTCATAGAACAAGGCCTTACTTTTAGCGTTTTCAGTTTTTCAATCAATCCACCTAACAGTTAGGTAAAATATATTTTTTCTAAATTTCAATACACCAGGTTGCTTTCTTCAGCAAAGTTGAGGAAAAATTTGAAAGAAAAATAATTGCTGAATACTGCGATGTCCTATCTGTTCGTTGGACACGACAAAATAAAGTTTTTTGTGGAACACCCCTACAAAAATCAATTTTTAGTCTATAATTTTGTCTGTAATGGTCAAAACAATGCAAAATGTTCTAAGATTTTATTCATTCAACTAAGCTTCCCTCAAGACTTTGTAAAATTAATTGTTTTGACCATTATAGACAAAAATATAGACGAAAAACTGATTTTGAAAAGGGGTGTTCCACAACAAACTCTATTTTGTTGTGTCCAACGTACAGATAGCAGATCGCAGTATTGAGTAATTGTTTTTCTTTCAAACTTTCCCACAACTTTGCAGAAGGAAGCAACCTGGTATATTGAAAATTAGAAAAAATATTTTTTTTTATCTAACTGTTAGGTGGATTGATCGAAAAACCAAAAACGCCAAAAATAAGGTCTAGTTCCATGAAACAATTTTGCTGAAGACATTTAGTACATAAAACCAATTTTTCACAGTCAAATCTAAAGCGATTAGACCACTGTGCACTGTGGGATTTTCAAATAAATCTTTTCACGAATTGCTAATGTCTTGAAATATAATACTTGGAATGTGTAGAAACTATTTTGGAAGTTATTGCATGAAATGGTGGTTGAAAAACGTGCTTTACAACAAGTATTTCGTCGATTTTTTATCACGTTTTAGTACTTCCCGACCTTCAAAAGGGCATTACTCAGAAATGTACCGTACGATGATTTTGAAATTTTGACCATAGATTCTGGACGTCATAACGAATCGAATGGCATACTCAGATTCTTTGGTGCATTTTTTTATAATAACGGTCTGTGGGAGCACCGTGATACTTTATAAATTTGTACTGAATGAAGATAGGATTTTCATATGTTCTACAAAGTTTCTTATTTTTGAATCTCCTACAACTTTCCTGAATAAACTATTGCTTTATCTCTTAACACAAAAGAGTTAGTTTCTTTATTTTTCGTATAGTAAACTTACAATTATTTTTGACGATTTGCGATTATGCGGGTCATTCATACAAACAATTGTTCCGAAGACACTACTAACCTCGGATAAAGATGAAGGCGCTTGCATAGCGTACAACTTTGTGCCTTATTAGACCACTGTGCAGTGTGGTTCAAAGCATAATGCCCAGCAACTCCTATCCCTACCTCCACGTGGTACCGGCTGGGATACGAGCAACCAAGGGAAGATCGGTGAAGCGTTGGAAACTTGGTGAGTGTTCTACATGTTAGGGCGGCTCGAACAGCGTCTGATCCGGAGCGGACGGCTGATTTATAAAATGCGATGTCTCGCAAGCTACACCCAAGACTGCAATCCCGTTGCGAGACTAGGCATCCGCAGCCATAAAAAGGCAGCATGTCGAAAAATTAAAATACTACGAGCAACCAAGAATTGAATACAAACCGGAACAATCGGCAACGACCTAGGCGACGAAATAAGGACGACGATTGGAAGCTCGGTACAAGGAACTGAATGCCCCGAGTGGCGACCGGATTCTGCTGGATCAGCTAGAGCCCCACCACTTCGACGTCGTTGCGCTCCAGGAGTTTTTGCCGGAAAGGAGAGAAGGTACGGAGGGCACAGTACTACCAGAGCGACGGTACAACCAATGAGCTGGGTACCGACTTTATATTGCTTGGCAGGATGCAGAGTCGGGTGATTTAGTGGCAGGTGATCAGCAGATTGTGTTGGTTGAGAGTGATAGGCCGGATCTACAATGTGCACTGCTCTCACGAAGGAAGACCCGATGTAGAGAATGAGTCGTTCTACGCACAGCTGAAAAACCGCATCTTCCCGGGGGCTGGTAGTCCGAAGTACCTTTTTTTCCCGAAAGGAAATCCACAAAACCACCTGAAGATCACCTGACCAACGTACAGTAAACCAAATTTACCATGTTCTCATCGACGACCGGTTCTTCTCAGGCATTACATACGTACGCACCAATCGCGGTGCGGATATTGGCTCGGATCACTACCTAGTTGCAGTATCTTTGCGCTCAAAACTTTCGACCGTATAGCATGCGCAATATCGCCGAACCACGCGGCTTAACGTCAAGCAGCTACAGGGCTCCCAGGCTGCGGAGCGAATACGCACAACAGCTCGAGGCGGCACTACCCACGGCGGAGGGGCTTGGCACATTGCCTCTCGAGGACGCGCAGCTATCGGAGAAACCACGACGGCGACACTAGGAGTGAAAGCACCGAGTGGCAGGAACAACTGGTAAGACGGGGCGTGCGAGGCAGCGGTGAATAAGAAGTACCGAACGTGGGTGATATACCTGAGCAGGTCAACAAGAGAGAACGAGACTAATTACAAACGGGCAAGGGACAACATGACCACTATTCTCCGACGAAAGGAGCGCCAGCAAGAGGATCGTGAATATGAGGAGCCGGAGCAGCTGCACCGTGCCAGTGATACGCGGAAGTGCTATGAGAAGGTAAACTAATCTGGCAGAGGCTATGTGCCGCAAGCCAACATGTGCAACGATGCGGACGGATGCCAGCGAGGTGGTCGACAGTTGGAAGGTGTACTTTGATGGACACCTGAATGGCGATACTAAAAACAGGAGTGGAGCAGGAACTGATCTAGGAGCACCAGCAGCAGATGACCGAGTACCAGCCCTTTATGGTCATGCAGCTTTGTGTGAGATCAGGAAGCTTAGGAGTAACAAAGTTGCAGGGAGAGACGGACTGCTGAGCGAGCTCTTCAAACATGGGAAAGAGGCACTGGTTAGAGCGCTGCAATGGGTCATTTCCAGGATTAGGGAGCAGGAAAAATTGCCAGACGAGTGGATGGAGGAAGTCGTTTACCCCATCCACAAGAAGGGCGAGAAGCTGGAGCGCCGTAAATACCGAGGTATCTCGCTTATTAATGCCGTCCACAAAATACTCTCACAGATCGTATTCCGAATGAAATCGTCCATCACTTTTAACCAGGAGGTTCGTGGGCCAGTATCAAACGGGCTTCAAGGGAGCCCGTGCCACTAGATATTCTCAATCCAACAGAAATGTCGCGAGTACAACGTGCCCACACATCACAACTTCATCAACTTCACGGCGGCCTATGATACAGTCGATCGAGAACAGTTATGGCAGATCATGCACGACAACGGATTTCCGGATAAACTAACTCGACTGATCAAGGCCACCATGGCGCTAGTGATGTGCTACCGGCGTGTTTCGGGGATACTTTCGAGCCTCTTTGAATCGCGCAGAGGGTTAAGACAAGGTGATGGACTTTCCTGTTTGCCGTTTAACATCGCCCTTGAGGGTGTGATCCAATGGACGGGGTTCAGCTTCCAGGCTTCGCGAATGACTTCGACATCATAACACGTAACTTTGCGATGCTGGAGGAAACTCAACGCCCGACTAAAAACCGAAGCTGGACGAATGGCGAGTGAGAGATTCCAAGAAGAACAACATCAGCCTTCCAACTCAAGTCACTGTACACGGCGAGGAGCTTCAGGTGGTCGACGAGTTCGTGTATGTACACCAGCAAAGAGATCCAGAGATGCATTCAGGCTAGAAATCATGAATACTTTTCATTTCGGACGACACTTCGAGTCGAGTGCGACGACGCACGAGGTTGACGCTGTACCAAACCCTGATAAAACCGGTAGTGCTCTGAGGAATCTCCCAAAAGCTTTCCGGCCATTGCCATCTTGGATTTAAAAATGGTTTCTTCATGTTTCGGTATCTGGACATCAACTCTAGATATGATCAAGGGCTCAAAGATCGTTATTCAAACACCTGAAAAACAAGGACCCAGCCGGGGAACTCCTGAGAGTAAAAAAATGCCCACCCGTAAAGTTTAATTTTTTTCTCTTTTTCTTCTTTTTGTTATTCTTTATCTTCTTTTTTCACCTATAAAGCCACATAACCACACGTTATTCTGAAAGCCTAATCAATGACGTTTATAATATGTAATAGTTATTCTGTTATCATGATCAAAAAACAATTTTCGCTCTAATGAAATAGAGCACAAACTCGCGCATGGCCCTACATCTTTATTAACCTTTGTTAATTTAAACCAGTACAAATCTCAATAATCTAAGTTTGCATCTTTAATCAGTCGACTGAACAGAGAATAAACCGAAAGAAGCTCAATAGAGTCGGGTATGAATTATATGTATGATCGCATTACTCATCAGAGTAAACCTGATCTAACGAGTTCTTCCCTACTAACAAAAACCTCCTTCCTGTGACCTTTGTGGAGATGCAGAGTTTTACATGGTCTCCAAATAGCAAGGGTTACACTAACATCCCTTCCCTCTTCCCACTTGATTGCAAGTACGTGGCCGGCGTCGTTATTGATCCTTCAATTGATTCACTGTGCAATTTTACTGATTCGGATCAATCACAGAGTGCAACCATTGGTATGTGCAGTCAGTCAAGCTAAGCTAAGCGAAGAAAAGTACGTTGTTCGCTATTTGTTATCTTCATATTTCGATTTCTCGTTTACGACTAAAACCACCACTGTTACAGAAAAACGCTCTCGAATATCATCAAAAAGCTGTCATCGCTTTTTTCGATTTTCGTTTTTTTAATTTCGATTCTTGTAGTGTTGGGATTATATTTTGTAAACTTTTCAACTATCAAACATTCGAATTTTTCATATTAACCCTCTGGTGCCCAAATTAATTTTTAGACGGACTTCGAAAAAATCACTATGAGGCTTCATAAACATTTTTTAAATTCTTATTGAAGCTTTTTAGAGGTTCAACTGAAGACCGTCTAAAGGCGGCACTGGGCACTAGAGGGTTAATATGAATAGATTCCTCAATTTTTTTTTTGGACTGTCAAAATTTATCATTTTTTCCCCTGTTGATTTTTACTACTTTTTGTTTTCGCATTTTAATATAAATTTTTTGATTTTGATCTATAATATTACCTTTTATCGACCTTTTTAAACTTTTAAATTTTTAGACTTCTAGAAACTTGCGTTTTCGGCGATTTGCGATTTTATACTTTTTGGGCGATTTGTATGTTTTGACTTATGGATCGCTTGATTTTTTCGATACTTATCGCCTTTTTAATCCTCCGTTTTTTAAATTTTCTATTTTAATAGTCCAACCTTCCAACGTTTCAGTTTTTAAATTTTTCATTGTTTTGATATTCAGCCTTCATATTTTCACCGATTCCTTTCGGTTTTTTGACGCTTGGTTTTTTTTTTATTTCAAGCTGGTAGCAACAGTTCTAACACAAAAAATTGAAATTTCTACAAGTTAAAAGGCAGAAGCCCGAAAAATCTAAAGTCTGAAACGTCTACAAGGTTTAACTATTTAAGACCGATTGATATTTCGATTTTTTATATTCCGCCTGTGAATTCTAAGGGAATCTGAGTTTTCGATTTGCTGATCGCTCGGTCTAAATTTTTCACACTTCTCGACTATTTAACTTGCAGATTCTTTACATTGTGACTCTTAAGCTTCTTGAACAATTTCTCAACATTTCTACTATTTTCTACTTTTTTATTTTTCGATTACCAGACGATTCTTAACTATTCAACACTATGACGGCTATTACACTATTAGACTTGTTACTTGATAGCTTTTAAACAAAGACATTTTATGCTTTTGATTTTCACATTTCATGCTTTTGTCAGTTCACTAATTTCGAATTTTTCGCATCCAGCATTCCTGTTCTTACTTTACGCCTTTAAAATTTGCGCTGTTCATTTTTATACCTTTATGACTTTGAATCTTTTTAGTATTCGGATTCACAGGAATTATTAAAAAACAGGAATTTTTAAAAAAGCTATAATTTTCTCTTTTTTCTTTTCATTTTCAGAAGTTTATTCCGAATCCATCTTCTTCCTGGTTGTACAACAGCTTGTCCAGATGGCGACTGCATATAACATTGCTGGTATAAATTTTTGTGTTTGTGAATCAACAGTTTATTCTTGAGACAGTCTAGAATTTCTGTTGATAAGAGGATACAAACATTTTATATATTTATTGCACTTTGTTTGGATATTCTCAATGTGCTCCTTGAAAGTAAGATTTTTATCATAAATTAGCCCTAAGTATTTAACTCGATCAGACCGAAATTGTACCGTTTATCTGAACAACTTGATTATTAGCGGATTTGAGAAAAGAATTGGTTTATGAGGGCAATGATTAATTGTGTTTCCATTTCTGCAAATATGAAGAAAATATATCTAAACTTTATTGCAGCCTACTGCATAAGACACGAAGGCTTTTTCCTTCACGGAAATGCTTGTATCATTACAAAACAAAGATTTCTCACAATCTTCTATCCTGGTGGTAAATCAGGAAGATCAGAGCAGAGAAGAAGATACTTCCTTGAAGTATACCAATTCTAACAGGCAATCTAACAGATTTACTATTCAAATAGTTAACCTGAATGTTGATGCCCATAGCCAAGTCGGGAGCGCGTAACATTTTCAAAAGCTCATATGTAATTTTCCCGTAAGCCAACCTAGATGCGACGCGAGCAATTTATCTGTGGCCTTTTAAAGCACTTCCGAGCCTGCCAAAAATTTACATAAACGCACAGTGGAACAATTAGAACATCAAACCTGATCATAATTATTTAAAAAAAAATTTTGCACTGAAAACGTATCATATTGTGATAATAAAAGCAAATGATTGGATTTGGATAATTTCTTGCATGGAGTAACCCACCTTAAAGTAATGGATGACATTTCTAATAATGAAATTTAAATTCAGTCATAGTCGGGTCAAAATTCATCCAAATACTTGAATTTATCATGAAATGACTTTTCAGTACACATTTCAGTCGTTTGACAAAGTTTCATTTGGGTAACCAAGGCTAAAACTATCCAAAAAGCGAAAATATAAGAATTTCTTGATTATTTCCACATAGCGATAAAACATGAAACCAGAAGCATCCGGAAGGTTTTCCTTCGCCATTATAACCAAAAATATCAGCACTTTCTCGTAATATAAGCCGTTCAACCGGATTTTACCGGAAACATAACTTCTCCCATTTTGAGTTAACTTATAAAAACAAAGATTTTGGGTTTTATTATATTGATTTGACAAACACCTGGATATTTGGAGAGACTAGCATACATGATGAGTACACATTTCTGTTCGATTAACATTCTTCAACAATCTCCATCGTTGTTTAATTAAAAAATCACTTGTTTATCTTCGGAACGTTATATTTTAGCTCACGGTATCAAAGCGTCATTATCATCCACAAAAAACTGTTGAATTGCGGTCGGTTCAAACCTCTCGTTAAGACCATTTTTTTTTTTTTTAAGGGGGGATTTGTTAGTAGCTTAAGTATTTATGATAAATATTAGTAAATAATGAGTATGTGTGTCCAATCACAAATGGTGACTTCTCAACACTGTTAGAAATTTGTAATTTTAATTGTTCGGATTTGTTTGCTTTCGAAATTAGGACTTATCATTCGTAGGGATTTAAACCTACTTGTCAGAAAAGGGGAAGTAAACTTACAACTAACTTAATTGCTAACTTATTGGCTATAAAGAGAGCTTATCGTAGCAATTGAGGATTGCAACGATTTTTGTCGAAAATTGTTAATAATTTTATTTGACATAGCTTCTAATGGTTCAACACCAGTAAGTCTATGTAATTCGAGTGTACCAAACCAAGGAGGACGCTTCAAAATCATTTTCAGAATTTTATTCTGAATCCTTTGGAGTGTTTTCTTTCTTGTTGAACAGCAACTTGACCAGATCGGTACAGCATAAAGCATTGCTGGTCTAAAAATTTGTTTGTAAATCAAAAGTTTGTTCTTTAAACAAAGTTTAGAATTCCTGTTAATGAGAGGATATAAACATCTCGTATATTTGATGCACTTGGCTTGTATACTCTCAATGTGCTCTTTGAAAATAAGTTTTTTATCATAAATTAGTCCCAAGTACTTAACCTTGTCAGACCAACTTAAAATAACCCCATTCATCTTGACAACGTGATTATTGTTTGGTTTGAGGAAAGAAGCCCTAGGCTTATGCGGAAAAATTATCATTTGAGTTTAAGAAGCATTGGGAGAGATTTTCCACTTTTGCAAGTAGGAAGAAAAAATATCTAAACTTTTCTGCAATCGACTGCATATGACACGAAGACTTTTTCCTTTTACGGAAATGCTTGTGTCATCGCAGAACAATGAATTTGTGCATCCTGGAGGCAAATCAGGAAGATCTGAAGTGAATATGTTGTACAGGACTGGACCCAAGACTGAACCTTGAGGTACACCTGCTCTGACAGGAAATCTATCAGATTTCGAATTCTGATAGACAACCTGCAGAGTTCGATCAGTAAGATAATTTTTTAAAATTTTGATTAGGAAAATTGGAAAATTAAAAGTTTGCAATTTCGCAATCAAACCTTTATGCCAAACACTGTCGAATGCTTTTTCTATGTCTAAAAGAGCAGCTCCAGTGGAATAACCTCCAGATTTGTTAGCTCGTATCATATTAGTAACTCTGAGCAATTGATGAGTTGTGGAATGCCCATGGCGAAATCCAAACTGTTCATTTGCAAAAATTGAATTTTCGTTGATGTGTGACATCATTCTGTTAAGAATAATTCTCTCAAACAGTTTACTTATTGAAGAAAGCAAACTGATTGGTCGATAACTTGAAACTTCAGCTGGGTTCTTATCCGGTTTTAAAATGGGAGTAATTTTTGCATTTTTCCATAATTTGGGAAAATATGCAATTTTGAAGCAGCAATTGAAAATTTTCACTAAAAATTCCATTGTGCTCTCAGGGAGATGTTTGATTAGTATATTAAAGATTCCATCGTCACCAGGTGCTTTCATATTTTTGAAATTTTTAATAATTGATTTAATCTCATTCAAGTTAGTTTCAATTATTTCTGCAGGTAAAAAATTCTGGGAAGAAATTAAATCAAATTGACGTGTGACTTCATTTTCAATTGGACTCACAAAATTCAAATTTGAGTTATGAACACTCTCAAACTGCTGAGCAAGTCTTTGAGCCTTTTGTTCATTGGATACAAGAAAACGTTCACCATCTTTTAAAACTGGAATAGGCTTTGAAGGTTTCTTAAGAATCTTCGACAGCTTCCAAAATGGTTTTGAATATGGTTTCAATTTTTCAACTTTAGTCTCAAAATTTTGATTTCTCAGAAGAGTAAATCTATGTTTAATCTCTTTCTGTAAATCTTTATAAAAAGTTTTGAAAACAGGGTCACGAGAACGTTGATATTGACGTCTGCGGACATTTTTCAAACGAATTAGAAGTTGAAGATTTTCGTCAATTATTGGTGTATCAAATTTCACTTGAGCCTTTGGAACAGAATAATTCCTGGCATCAACAATTGCACATTTTAATGCTTCCAAAGCGGAATCAATATTCACTTTGTTTTGCAAATCAAGCTCATTATTGAAATTTCTCTCAATATGAGTTTTGTATCTTTCCCAATTAGCCTTGTTATAATTAAAAACAGAGCTCATAGGGTTTTAAACTGATTCATGTGATAAAGAAAAAGTTATTGGAAGATGGTCAGAATCAAAGTCAGCATGTGTGATCAAATCACTACATACATGACTTTGATCTGTTAGCACCAAATCAATTGTTGAAGGGTTTCTTACAGAAGAAAAGCATGTAGGACTATTCGGAGACAAAATAGAATAGTATCCTGAAGAACAATCATTGAATAAAATTTTGCCATTGGAATTACTTTGAGAATTATTCCATGAACGATGTTTAGCGTTAAAATCGCCGATTATGAAAAATTTCGAACGATTTCTGGTGAGTTTTTGTAAATCACCTTTAAAATAATTTTTGAGCTCGCGTGTGCATTGAAATGGTAAATATGCTGCGGCAATAAATAAAATCCCAAGTTCAGTTTGAACTTCAATTCCCAAAGTTTCAATAACTTTCGTCTCAAGATGGGGAAGAGCACGATGTTTGATTCGGCGATGAATAACAATTGCAACTCCACCGCCGGAACCCTGAATCCTATCATATCTATGAACCACGTAATTGGGATCATATTTTAATTTTATGTTAGGTTTCAAAAATGTTTCAGTAATAATTGCAATATGCACATTATTTACTGTTAAAAAATTAAAAAGCTCATTCTCATTGGCCTTCAATGAGCGAGCATTCCAATTTAATATTTTAATTGTTTTATTTAAAATCATTGCTAAATTTTAAATTAGAAACAATTTTAATAGTAAAATTTGTGCCTATTTGAATGGCTTCAAACATTGATTTTGCCTGCAACATGGCGTTCATAAGATCGAACATTGCCTGTTGCAAAAAAGAAAGTTTACCTGCCGTAATAGGCCCCAGGCAGTTGACATTAGAAAAAATATTTTCGGCAGCAATATTAGCTGGAGTAATAGGTGTACAATTATTTTCTAGCGTGTTTTGCTTACCCATATTAACGGTCATTTTCGAACTACCAACACTAGGCGGTATAATGTTCGAACTACCTGTAACCTGTGCATAAGTTAAACGGGTATGCAAAGGAGTAGGTAAACTATGCGTCACTGGTACGCTTGGAGAATTTTGTTTTGAAGTTGGTTTTAATTGAGAAATTGAATTTTGTTTACCTTGCCTTGCCTTAACAATTGCTAAACGGACTGGGCATTGATAAAAATTTGACATATGGTTGCCGTTACAATTCGCACAGCGAAAATTTTTACTCTCTTTCACAGGACATGTGTCCTTTTTGTGAGAAGAGTCTCCACAATTAAGACATTTTTGGTCCATGTTACAGAATTTGGAACCATGGCCATAACGTTGGCAAGTACGGCATTGGGTGATATGCTTTTCACCTCCGCCATACTTCCTATAAATTTCCCACTTTACACGCACATTATACAAAGCACTTGCTTTTTCAAAAAAATTTAAGTTGTTGACCTCATTGCGGTTAAAATGAATTAAATAATTAACAAGGGAAATTCCAGTTCTCTGACTGTTTTCGCCTCATGATTTTTGTTTCATTAGAATTACTTGGGTAGGGGCTATGCCAAGTAATTCTGTTAAAGTAAGTTTGATCTCATCAACGGTTTGATCGTTGGTGAGACCTTTCAAGACAACCTTGAACGGCTTGGCGTTCTTGGTGTCATATGTAAAAAAATTGTACATCTTGTCAGTTAAATACTGAACAAGACGATCACGACCCTTTACTGAGTCGGCTAATAAGCGGCATTCACTTCTACGGCCAATTTGATAGGTAACTTTAACGTCAGAAACAAACGTTGAAAGTTCCTTTTTGAATATATTAAATTCAGAAGAAATAGTTACCGAAATAGGTGGAACTTTCCCCTTTTTTAAAGATTTTATATTTTGTATAGTTTCATTATTAATAACTTCCATTTCACCAGCTTCTTGCTCAGGCAAAATATCAAAAGGGTTGTCACTACAGACACTCGAAGTGTCAGAAAGAGATGCCTCTCTTTTCCTCCCCGCAGCGATGCGAGGTTCCTTTTTCCGTCCAGCCATTTCAGGTGATACGAAAAAAGTTAAAACAAATGTTAAATTCAAAAGTAGGTAGTCTTGAGAAAGACTGATGGGAAATAACTTTCAGGTAGTCTATAAAAAACACACTGACAAAACACAAACTTTGAAGCTATAGGCAGTCAAAGACCAGTCCACAAGCAACCGAAAAAACGTCTGATCTGTACGACAGTTCAAGACGCATTCTCGTTAAGACCATAAACATAACTTTTGGATGTTGATGAGCTGTCAAGTGATCAAGCATACATCACACTTCAAAATGAAACACTACAATACAAAGTTGATTTACTTTGAATTTTTCACTTATGATCAGGTTTTAAACGTATTTACTCCTATGTGAAACGGTTAAAAAGTTATAGTCTTTCATTTTTTCAGGTTGAGCTGTATGGCTAATTTTTTTAGTGATTTCAAGCGTAAGTTGAGATCATTTTCACCGATTTTTTTTTTTAAATTATTGCCAAATAAATTTGGCGCTCAATTCGTCAGGTTATTTGGATTTTCTTCTAGTTTTTTGTACGCTTAAAGTTTAGGATTTTTGCATATACTTACTTGGGTTTTCAAGCATCGATGTCTGAAATAGGTATCATGGCAAAAACGATATGAAATTGGGCTGCATGATTTATAATTTTCGGAGTTCTATATCAAATTTATGAAAAAAACCAAAACCTACCCCAAATTTCAAATGAACAAGGTAATAAAAAAATATTCAAATCGTTCGGTAAGTTAAGTGAGCAACTAACTTAGGCTTGAGAATGTTTGTTAATACTCAGTTGTGTGAAATATTACCCTCCTGAAAAGAAGCCGAAGTCGGCACTTCGTCATTGAGACAGCCAAAGCTTGTGGTTTGTGCTATAAATTTATGTTAGGTGTTTATTGTTGATTTGCTAACCTACTGTTCATGATCGTACTTTGTTTTCATTTGGAACAGTTTGTGGTTAGAAGCTCGTAAAAATACCGATACAGAGGTGCAATCTTCTATCGATTTACTGTGTGTTACTCTCCAATATAACATTGAGATTTTTTCTCGCGTGGAACAAGTAGAACAGTTGCACAAAGGCACGTTAATCGGAATAATTTAAGTATAAATAGGCCATCAATAACTGTTTAATTACTGTCACAAATCTTCTGGTGAGGTATCTTCGGAATATTAGCCAAAATTTAGCTCTTTAAATCAAATAAATCTCTTTGCGTGGCACTAAAGTAGTTGTTTTTTAATCACTTTCTTTCTCCCTCAACTAACGGGGCCAGCTTAGTCTCTGTTCAACAGAATTGCCATTTTCGCAAGCATACACCTTTTCTACGAAGGCTTATTCTCGCCGGCGGCAATCTCTTTCATTCATTCTCGGTTGGAAATGTACAAGCTGTAATTAAATCTGACAGCAGGTAAGAATGATAGCTGGTGAGCCGACCCTGTTTTGGGCTTGGTAGATTTACCAATATTGCACTTGGAATCCAAAGTTTAGATTCACTGTCCCTCCTCACCCATCATACCAAATCAAGCAAAGGTTAAGTACGATAAATGGAATCGCGATAGGCAAAAATTCATACTCAACTCGCCAGCCCGGCGAAAGGGAAAGCAGCAAAAACCTGTCAAACTGCCGCCGCCGCCGCATAATAAGCCGGGACCAATATTATCCCAACAGACTCATTCAATCAGCACAATCATCTTATGACCTACGTATGAAATTGACCAAATTACGAGCTAGAGAACGACCGAAGATGACAAAAGGACGTAACACGAAGACGTTAAAAATTTATTTTTCTGATCTGCTCCGAGGGCATTACTTTCGAATTCTTCTCCACGATCGTAACGTTGATGAGATTTTATCGCTGATAAATGCGCTGTAAATTTTCACATATCTTTTTTTTATTTACCCAGAGAAGTGCACTCAATCTCAAACCAGTAACTAAATCGATAGTTTTTGTCCTTGCAGCTCTGATTTTATGGTTCAAGCCGATGTTTCAAAATTATGAAATGGTATCGTAGCTCTAACCATGTCTTCTTTGATCAGGTGTTCGTTTGCAATTACATTCTTGTGACCTTTAACCCTTTCCGACCGGGCCCGTATAATTGAGTAGGCAGAAGGTGACTTAAACAAAACCTTCCCTCTCGCTCTTTGAACGTCCTATTCATTGTTTTATTGGTCACAACGCTAGTGTCAGCATCGCAACTACTACGAAAAATAAGAAACCGGATCAAGCAAGTGTTTTTAAATAGGAATTGCTTCGATTTAGGTTTTGTTATCCGTCATTTTATACCTATACAATTGTGTGGTCTCGGACGGAAAGGGTTAAAAGAGTTGAAGGCGAATGTTTTTTGTTCCACGAATCGGTCCGTCTATGACAAACTATTGTTTGTTTTAGTCGGTGCAATTGAAGTGCAGTTTTCTGCACTACTCGATGAGAAATAGACACATGCCAACCGTCGACTA
Organism: Wyeomyia smithii; assembly: GCF_029784165.1. Taxonomy (NCBI): domain Eukaryota; kingdom Metazoa; phylum Arthropoda; class Insecta; order Diptera; family Culicidae; genus Wyeomyia; species Wyeomyia smithii. Next base: position 31,532,769 of record NC_073694.1, read on the forward strand.
TTGTTGCAAATGGTGGAGTTCCCTTTTGGAAACTTTAACAGATGAGGATGCATTTTGTTTGTTTTGAGAGAGTTTTTTAGACGCATTTTCGAGATAGACTCATCTTAAAAATGAGTAGCCTTGAGCTTTGGCAAAACCAAGTTTTAAGAAAATTTTTCAAAAATATTTTGAGAGGTACATCAAGTAATGGAGGATTTTGTATTTATGGACTATTCACCACCGCAGGGAATGAATTAAGTTTTTTATATTTATTAATTCCATTAACACCGCAGCCGATGCAGCCACTAACCTGCGAGCTGTTTTGGTGCGTCGCAATCCGCGTGCTATATGCAAGACCGCAGCGGCAAAAGGCAATAAGCGTAAATTTAAACAATAATCGTTGCACTGCCTGACCGCACCACGCGGATGCCGGAACTGTTGCAATTCGCCGCTAGCCGATTGAAAACGCCACTTGCAGCCAAACCGAACGTAAATTACTGGTCCGTGTTGTGGCTTTTTATTTCGCTGACAATCGCAAGTGTAATTGAAATGTCAAATCTAGGCTCGAAAAGAGTCAAACGAAAACGGGTAATCAAGAAAGGACTACCACCAGATAGTCAGTTTTCTAATTTCGAGCTCAATTTACGCTGCGTTAATGAGTTTTGCTTGGTAGTACGAAGTTTAATTTGTATTTATAGTCTTCGCAAAATGAAGCTGACTGCCTCCGACAGGTTGATGGTGCGACGCATACTGACCAGGGATTGAACGGCAAATTGGATGGCAAGCCGTCGAATCTCGATCTCGGGGGCTCGCACCCTCGCTCTCTAACGTTCATGAAGTGTTTAAGTAATTTGTTTTTAAAAACATCAATTTTTTTCGCGCGATTTCGATGCGAGCTTCATAGGCATACTGTCACTGCGTGTATAATACAGTAAGTCTGCCCAGCCACAAACTGGCGCAGGTTCTGTGTAAGCACAATGAAACTTTTTTCCGAATTAATGCGAAAGGTAAAGATAATTGCCGGAAGCGATGATTTACGTTAAACATGCAACATCAATGTTTTGAATTTTTAATTTTTCCGAACGATACAGATATTTTACACAAACTGATTTATGAAGTTGGCAAAACAGCAATTAATTTTTTATTTTTTTCTTATCAATCGAAGCTTTTAAAATAGTAACTGAGAGAACTCAAGTTTTTGGATGAATCGCCGAAAATACCGATTGTAGCAAACTCACAAGGTTTCATTGAAAACTGAGAGGATGCTGACAACAACCGCCAACCGTCCAAAACAATTCCACAAATCATCTTGCATAATTGAATCGTTTAAGGTCTGAGGACCTTTCAGCTATGTTTACACAGCTATAAACAGAGTAAAAGCTCAAAAATATCCCCGCAAATATAACCCAATCTACGTGGCGATTACTGGTAAACAAAGTGGAGGATAAACTCACCGTCGCGTCGTCGTCGTGGTGAAATAGAGAAATAGCTCGACTGTCAGCACCGGTATACATGAATAATTACCACATTACGACTATTGAGACGAAGCTTCAGCGGAGGAGGTTTCGCATTAGTCCGTGTACTCGGCGACTACTCACAGATCGTTAGACTGTTGGTCGTCTTTCTTGCTTTGATGCGATTGATGATTCCATTAGCAGATAGGGTGAGGGCAAGTGTTGGCAACCCAGCAGACCGAGCGAATCGATTTCCATAATAAGCTCCGGTGCAAACCATTTTATTTTATCAAACATGTGCAGCCTATTCAATTTTAAAGGTTGCAATAATCGGGTAGTCAGCACTGGGTTAATTTCCTTTCATAGGCCGAGCGGGTTTCCCACCATCTGCACGAACATTCTAATTCTCTCAGAATAATTTATAGCAAGAGGTTACGAACAAATGGCTTCTGAATAATCCAACAGGAAAACGATAGTTACGCCAGCTGTTGGGAGCAGTGAGGGATCATCGATGGTCATCAATTTTGCATAGCAAAAAATCACCACCTCGTCGACGGACATCGCACGTTCGCTCAATGATATTCAGCCAATTTCATCATCCCTTCTAAATTTTACTACACTGCCGCCAAAGACGTTGTTAAATCATCTTCACTAAACTGCGATTAGTGAGCGGCTCGCTAGTCGGCCAAATATCTGCTGGCGGGTAAATACTTTAAAAGGAAAAAAATACCATAATTACGCCATCCATTCCTCTCCACATATCCGTTAGCGTTGTTTCGAAAACGTAACGCAACAATTGCTGGACAATTGGTCAGGTAAGACCCATATTCCGCGTGTTGCTCGGTCATATCGCGTACACGCATCCCGCAAAACACGGATGGAGGGCTCAATTATCTCTCGACTCGAACGCACAATGGCCATCACTTCAACGCGCGTGTGGGTGAAGAAAAATTACTATGTAGCTACCTCCAAACAATTCAATGACAACCTAGTCTGCGGAAAAATCTCACAATCGAAACTTACTCTAGGTTCATCCGAGCGGTTGCTGGAGAAGAGTGAACATCCCCAAAGGGGGTTACTGTAGTATGTCGAAAACTAGGTCGAATCGCTGCGCCCAAGATAACCCTTCAGCTGTCGTTCGGTAGGAGGTATTGGACATGTTTTTTTTTTGTGAAAAATGCATAGCACTTACGCAGCGTAAACCACAACACACTATTACTGCGGGAGGGGAAGTGGACGAGTTACATAAAATTATCGGTGACTCGTGCGTTTGTGATTTACACCTCAATAATTGAAAATGGTCGAAAATGTAATTGAACATTTTAGCAAGAAACGTATTTAAAGTTTTACACTAATCGTGGCTTTCGACGATATTTGCTTTCAAATTATTATGGACCGCCGGTGCTTTCAAGTTGAGCCATTGGTAGCAACGTTCTTTATTGATAGTTGGAGAAGAATTCTCAATTAGTTCAATGTAAGAAATGTGTTCGATCATCAATATTATTTTCAAATTGCTTATTGCAAGCGCACTATGAAATAAAAAAAAATCGACTGATAACCTTTACCTAAGCAACGCATTGATATTTTTGAAATCTTTAACTGCTACTGGTCTTTATTATGTTATTTTAGTTTTACGTTGCCTTATATTTTCTTTTTTATATTTTCCAAAATTCTAATTTATTTATCTAATTTTATAATTTATTTTTCTATTTTATCTTCTAATTTAAATATTTGTTGTCACAGCCTTTTTATATTTGTTTTCAAACATATTTAGTTTTTTTCATATTTTCCATTCTGATGAATTTTATGCTTCCAATCCTTAGCATATACTACTCATTCTTTCTTTCTTTAAGTTTATTATTGCTAGCTGAATGCTTTTCAAAAACATTCTTTCTATTTGCCACCTTACTTATTCAAAAGCTTATCCTCTTCACTCAAACTTCACTCAAAGCGAACAAAAAGGTAATGAATTTGGTAGGTTTCTTATCAACTCCGACAGGGTACAGTTTAAATCAGTCTCCGAGCAAAAGTCGGAAAAAAATCAGAAGTCTTTTCAAAATAACTAGAAATAATATTTTTACGACAATTTTTAAACGTTTAACTACATGTCAGAAAATCTTCAAATCAAAAAATTATTTTTTTTATTGGATCTAAAGTTTTATAGCAATATTATAGAGAAAAATGTTCTTCTACATGTTGTTAGATATGTTAAAGTGTTTATTGAAAAATTATCAAACATTAGGGTGACCTAAATTTTCGAAGGAATCAAGTATCTAACTTTTTTATCCTCGTAGATAGAAGAAAAACTTATTCTACAATGTTATAGCTCCGTTAAATTTAAGTAACTTTGTTAAAAAAAAGTTTAGTTTTCTTAAAGTTTTGTTAGATAATGCTTCAAATAACTTTTGACACATTGAGATTATACCGATTGTTCCAAATACAACATTACGTTAGGATGTAGGCAAAACACGCGATGAAATTAAGTTCCACTTTTTGTCTTTTTGAACCACAGTGCGATTTAAGCTCGAAAAAGTAAAATAAAAAATAAGTCTCGAATTAGGCTCAGAATTGCCCTTGTCAGAAAAAGGCAAATCATGCTTTTTAGGGCAATTGTGCTCAAATTTACTGGTATGAATGAAACGAGATGTGACGAAATTCGACCTGTAGCGATGTCTATTGTGTAATTTCTTATGATCGGGCTTGAACATGCGAAGAATCGTTGAAAACGTTTACACAGATTAGAAACGGATATAAATAGAAATAAATTTAAGCTCAGAAAAATGTGTCTGGAGGTCTAAAACACCAAAAAGGAGTTGATCGAAAATTTGGCTCCAAATCGTTAAATCTACCAAAAGTGAAAAACAATAGAGTAGTGAGGGGCAAAAGTACGCACTTAATTGTTTTTGCAACATAACTATTGCAAACAATTATCATAAAATTCATTTTTGTTTCCAAGCGGTACATGAACCTTTCGTCTTAAGAATGTATTACCAGAGTCTTTTTTTGTAGCATGAGAATTTCACTTTTTTTAAAAAATACTAAGATGCGAACTTTTACCCAGCATGCGTGGCAAAAGTACGCAGTTTACGGGGAAAAAGTTCGCACTGTATGAACAGTGTATTTATTACACTATGCTTAAAAAAGTTAATTGTTTTTCGCTGGTTCTGCACTGATTCTTTTTAGCTGCGTTAGAGCGATGCCCCGAAATAATTTTCTTACTTCCGGAAATTCGGTTTTCTGGGGATATGTTTGGGTGTTTTGGTGATATATCCCAAAAATGGACCTTCCAGATGAGATTTCACTTTATTTTCGAAACCGGGGTGATACACAGAGACCCTGAAACGACTCAAGATGCCATATTTGATTCCAAAAAAGCGACTTCCGGTTTCCGAAAAGCAACCAAAAATGGTTGAATACCATCCAATACTGGTATTTTCGGAACCGAATTGATGCTCTGAGATCAAAAATCAACTTTAGACGTTATTTTTGAATTAAAGATGGTGACTTCCGGTTTGTGGTAAACAGTAAAAATTGACCAAATACCACCCCATTTGAATTATTTCGGAATCAAAATGATGCCAAGAGACCTGGAAACGATCCCAGACGCCATCTTGAATTCCAAGATGGTGACATCCGGTTTCCAGAACACAACCTAAAATGGCCGAAAACTAAAATGAGTAGTCCAGGGATCGGGATGATGCGCAGACACCAGAAATAAATTCCAGGTCGCGATTTTTAAATTCAAGATGATGACTTACGGTTTCTGGAAAACATTCAAAATAGACCAAATACCATCACATATGAGTAGTGCCAAGAGACCTGAATACGACACTAGACGAACCAGAAGTCACCATCTAGAATTTGAATATGGTGCCTGTCGACTTCCGGTCTCAGGGCGTCATTTGATTTCAAGATATACACATATTGGAGGGTACTCGACCATTCTGGGTTGTTTCCTAGAAACCGGAAGTCGACATCTTGGGAGCCAAAATGGCGTCTGGGGTCATTGATTGGTCTCAGAGCATCATCCCGATTCCGAAAATACTCATATTACCTAGTATTTGATCACATTTTGTTGTTTTCCATAAACCGGAAGTCGCTTTTTGGAATCAAAAATGGTAGAATAGAAACCGGAAGTCGATATCTTGAAATTCAAAATGGCGTCTGGGTCATTTTCCAATCTGTGGACATCATCCCAGTTGCGAGAATAAATATTGGATGGTATTCGGCCTTGTATTTTTCATTGTTTCTTTGGCTTCTAGAAGCTCCTATCTATTCCGGAAGGACCATTTTGAAGGCATATCATCAAAACTATTAAAATGGTTGTAAGATTCCATTTAAAAAATCATGAAACCATAATATTCCTCAGTTTCGGAGCACATCCGCATATCACTATTAATTTTTTTTTAATTTCTGTATAAAAACATTGTTATTAAACACATTTTTCATTACGGTTAATAGCACTTAGTGCGTACTTTTGCCCCGCGGTTTAAGTGTACTTTTGCCCCACAACGAATTTTCCAACTGGTTTAAGTTTTATGACAAACATCAAAATATTTCCGGCAATACAAATTCACCCTACAAACCACAATTATACAAGAGATTTTTGAGTTTTGTTGTTTTCGAGTTTCTGTAGTTTCCGAATGGGTCAATCATAGTTCCCAAAACTAAGAAAATTAGATCAAAAAAGCTCAAAACACAACTTTCTTCATAGCTTCGCCCCATTTAAACGAAATCTTATGTGTTTATATGTGTGATTAACTGACGTTTTAATACTGCAAACTCATACAATGTCAGTTTATTTTACTCGTATGCTTCGGAAAGGCCAATGCGTACTTTTACCCCGTGCGTACTTTTGCCCCTCACTACTCTAAAAAATTTTAAATTAGGCCAGGAATTACTAGAAAACTTCAAAAAATTGAGGCGAGCATGGAATGCAAAAAAGGCTAGAAGGAAACTAAAAATCAAGCTTGCAAGCGCGCGAACGAAAGTCGAACTAATTTGTATACTGGTAATTTGATGATGATGGCAAGGTGGCGAAAGGTTAAATTTTTTTTTCAATATCATTATGTGGTGTTGCCATCTAATTTTCAATATCCTTGCACGGTGCGGCCATCTAATTTTCTAATTTTATTTTCATCTGGCGGATTATGCACGAAAAATCGATTTTGCTAATATCCAGTTTAACGCGCATTTAAGTCATCAGATGGCAGCACTAACCGTTGTAGAGGTGTCGTGGGCAAAATGTATGAAAAAACTGTTAGTCAGGTATCTTGTTTTAGTCATCTTTGGCGAGAGGTTACAGATTTATGTAAGTTGTAAAGTTTCTCAGGAAAAAGGATTATTGTTTTGATTGTTCTCAAATTTGTTTGTTTTCTCTGATTAATCAATACCAGGCTTTTTGTTACGAAAAAATTGTTCTTCTGATTTGTGTCGAATCAAAAACTATTTAAAGATTGCAATTGATTGGAACCGGCTCAATTACGTGGCGTTCTATATATATGTAAGCTGGATTTTTTCCTGATTTTACAGATACCACAAATCACAGTTAATCAGTGTAACTTATCCTGAAATGCTCAAAAATTGACGATTTTTTGTGGTTTACCTTTACACGCACTGAAGGAACTACCCATGCAGCATCAATCATAGTAACCCATGAGTCAGCAGAAAAAAATTGACTCGAACTTTAATCGTGATGCCGAGAACAGCGAAGCTACTCCGATCAGAAGTGTGCGCGCTCAAAGAACGTTACCCTACCGCGTCGAAGTCGGACATCGCACGGAAAAGGGACGCCGGTTATTCTTGTTCCGCTATCTCAGCCGCTGAATAAGAAGGTTAAGTCGATTTTTCCGGCAAATCGCGACGTGGTGGTCGACGCCGAAACCCATCTCACCCTGGATGGCAACTACTGGCAGGGCACTCAGTATTTTTTTTAAAGTTCATCTCACACACTAAGTTGCCAAGGAAGGTGCTGCTGTGGCTGACAATCAGCAAGAAGCTCCGTACTGGCCGTGAACGGGAAAATTTATAGTACGAAGCGTCTGCTGGAAGTTGCGTCGTTCATTAAGAAATACCATAAGGGCGAAGACGCGGTGCCCTGGCCGGATCTGGTATCGGCCCACCACCTGAAGCAGGCATTGGAGGAGATGGAGCGGCTGAAAATCAATGTGGTACCCATCCAGAGTTTCTGGGAAAACCAGAAGCGTAAGACCTACTTCAACAATTTTGTCGCGAAAATTGAGGAGGAATTGATAAATAAGACGGAGAAAGAACTCAAAAATATGCCTACACGCATGTTTCCGTCCTTCATGGCGAATGTTCCGGTAAACTCCCGGAAGGCCACTCGCAAGGACGCTGAATTTCTTTTACAAGTAATAATTACCTTCCATGGGAAATTCATTAAAATTAATTATCTGTCTTGGGTTTTTCTATCACATTCCGAAAAATGTTCATTTTTTTAATGCAAGTATTACTACTGAACGAAATTCAATACTCTTATTCCTCTTTTACAGTCCACTGGCACCCTATTGTTGATGCACTGTCGATTTTTCGTAAAATTATGTTCAGGTATCGGTAGATCTGTTCCTTACTACCCGTTCGGGAAAATAATGTGACGCCGACCCTGTTGTTCCGTCACGCTTGCTTAGAGTAAATTAACCTATAGTGGTCAGATTATCTCAATTTCTCTTAGCATGAAATGGAATTTGAATATGTTTGTGATGCAGTTTGGCTGGATAAGATGTTCCCATTTTCATTAGCAGTGGAAATGTGTTCATTTAGTTTTCATCCTTTTAATATTTTTTGAATTTAGGGTAAAACTACTTTGGATGGAACACGCCCTTTAGTGAACCACCGGTCAGATTAACTCAATTTATGCGAAAGATCGAAAGATTTTTATAAAGATTCTATCGAGAAACATCTTATTCAGCTAACCTGCATCAGAATCAGGAGAAAATTTTTTAAATTCCGATTTATATCAGAAGATTAAACAGTTTTTCATCAGGGTGGTGTACTAAAGAAAGTGGTTCATCCAAGGTAGTTCTGCCCTAATCTGCATTAGAATCGAGAGAAACATGTGTAAATTCCAATTTAGGGTAAATTAACCGATAGTGGACTTCCTCCTCTAGTGAACCACCCGCCAGCTTAACCGCCAAAGAAATCAGTTTTTACCTCGAAAACATTCAAGGTCAGGGAAAATTATTCATAGAGGTTTTATTAACCTTTACTGCCTATAATCGCATATCAGTCCCATCTGGAAAATAATCGAGTTGAGAAAACAGCGCTTGAAGATATTTTTCTTGTTTTAGGTATTTCACCTGTTTAGGGTGGGTTATTCTTATTTTTTTCGACATTATGTAATAAAAAAGACCTTAATCATAACTACTTCAGTAATTTCTGCTGAGTTTTCAACTGTTGGGATGTTGTGTACCTATGTTATATTTTCGTTTGAGCAGTCACAAAAAATTGAAACGACTTATTTTATACTATCCGACGTTTCGTCACTGGTCAGTGACATCTTCAGGGGAAAATATTATTTGTTCGTTCCTTGTCAAGATGCTTTTTAAAGCTTATCGTCAGAGTTAATGTAGTGTTGGCGATAAGCTTTAGAAAGCATCTTGACAAGGAACGAACAAACGGGGTGCACCAGAAGCCAATTTACCCTGTTATTATTTAGCAACCACGTGCATAATTGGCACAAACTCTATTGCATATTGAAGATCGATTCGCTCTCCAACCGTTTTAAATAGTTTCATCGTTAAAAGTTTCAGGTATAGTTGTTAATTTTTATTAAAAGTTTAGATATCACGTGATTCCATATAGCATCTCCTGCAGAAAATGGTATAACTCAATTTATGCGAAAAGTCGAGGGATTTTCATAAAATATCCTGCGGGAAACATGTTATCTAGCCAATCTGCACCGAACTCGCGAGAAACATTTATATATTTCGATTTATGTTAAAAGAAATTGAGTTAATCTGACGAGTGGTTCACTATAGGAAAGGGGTCCACTATAGGTTATTTTACTCTTTATCAAGAGAATAAACCGTTTTTCACTCCAGGGGGACCAACCCCCTGAAGTAAATGGTCCATTCGAGGCAGTTCTACCTCTGGTTTTGTGTAAAACTGCTTTGGGTGGACCACTTGCTTCAGTGGACTGCCCTGACGAAAAATTGTTTATTCGCTTGAATTAAATTTGGATTCACAAATGTTTCTCGTGATTGTGAAGCAAATTTGCTGGATAAGATAAAAGTTTTCTGGAAATCCCTCGAGTTTGTTCTGTCTGTACTGACTCCGGAAAGTTTGTTTTTGGATCAATTTTAGCGTTATATTTTGTTAACGCTTGCTGTTTGATTTTTCCTTTCGTTTCACTGAAAAAACAGAAAATTATCTGATGGATTTTCAGCAAATTTTATTGCGAGACCATAAACGATGCGCATGGAATATCTCATCGGAGTATGACAACTCCTGACAAGGATGAAAATCTAGTGTTTCTGAAAGGATGCTGTGTACACATTGGAGTTGAAAATTGAAAACAATTGGTTATAGTTTTAGAAGAATTTCGCTATTGAAATGGGTTTTTGTCAGTACTGCCCGAGAATAGTAAATTATTCTCAGTGTGCAACTCCAGGTGATCTTATAAGGTTACAAGTGAGTTATAAAAAATACCACTGCAATTGAAAATTGTTCAGTTTCGTGAGAATTGACGTATTTGCGGAAAAGTGACCCATAATTTTGGCTGACCCATAATTGTGGAGGCACTGTGGATGTGTTTTCAATTGTAAAGTGTGCTTGTGGAGGCAATGTGGATGTGTTTTCAATTGTAAAGTGTGCTTTTAGAGGTTTTAGGATTAGATAATCATACCGCATTTGAATAAACATAGGAGAACAGCGGTTTCTTTCAAAGTTATCAACGTGGTACCGAGGATGTCAGATTTCTACGAATAAACATTTAGTTTGTACTCATTATTAATCTCAAGCCTTTGTTAGGAGCCGATACTACAAAAAATATAAAAATGTTTATTTTATTATAGAGAATGTTTATAGTGATCAATCTGTTGAATTTTATGGCATCAAGAAATATAAAACAATACCATGGTCTGCTTAACCATTTTACACCAATGCGTTCACAGTGTAGATGAGTGTAAATATGTAGCAGTGTCAACGATGATACTGAATAAATAGCCTTCACCGAGGTTCATCTTAAAGCTGTTGTATTGAAATAGTCATATTGGGCACATAAGAGCGTGCGCAAAGTCTCTGGTTAATTACCCTCTTTGAGAGTTAACATGAATAAATTAAAAATGGTTAATATACAGCAATATTTGTCCAATGTCTTAGATATTCGTAAAACGTCGATTTTTGGTCTTTTGGTTTAAAAACTTCTTGAGCCGTGTTTGTTTTTCATTGCTCAAAAAACTTTAGTTGCGGTCACAAAATTAAAATTAGAATCATGAACACTTCCACATATCTGATCTTTTCGTGGATTGGTCACATGGATGTGATCGCATTTTTCAATTAAATTTATTCATAGTTATTATCAAATTTTTCCACCTTAAACGATTCAAATAGATATTTCAATACTTTATATGTACAAAGAGTAACATTCCCCAGCAGAAAATGGGTAAATTTTCCCAATCATCCCCGTAAATTAAGAAATGATACAGACCTGTCAAATCGATCCACAGTGAACATTATTACCATATCTGATGCCGGCCAATGAAAGGTAAAAACCACTTTCAAGTCATCATCCCATCAAATCGTCTGTCACTGGCTGTACCGCGCGTGATTGATGTGAAAACATTGAAAGTTCGTTTCTGCAGCAACAGCAGACAAAAAAATGAGCGCCGTTTAAAGCAAAATCAATGCAAAGCGATTAAATCGTGAAGACCCTCTGCTGGGTACCTGCAGTTGATAGTGTTTCGATCGTTAAACCTATCGGCTTATGACTTCTGCAGACCGTCATGAACCGAACCGTAGATACCAGCAGGGAGCTAAGCTCTCAAGCAATCGAAAGGGTCAACGGGGTTTCAAGCGCGGCAGCGACGCATAAATAACGATATGTTCGACATAGATTAATTCGAGACGCGCATTAATGTGGCCACTGCGTAAAGTATACGGATTATCTGTGAGGTTACTATTATGCAAACAAACTTCGGGCCCCCGGAGTCTGACTCCAGTAAAGGTACCCCCAAAACAACTATCGCAGAGTACCACCAAAAGATAGGGACTGTGTGTGTGTATGTCTGAGCAATCAACAATTGCAGCCGTTTGCCAACCGATGATGATGCTGCGGGCTGAGAAGCCGTTGGTCATAACCGCACGTAATTTAACGCCGTTTATATCGAAATCATCCTTTCACCAATTCTGAGCTGTTATGACATTGACGACGATGACGACGACAAATCGAGTGACGAAATTTACCAACCGCAAGTTATTGATTTGAGCTTGTTGATGAAGACCACAACAGTGAAGAATTTATTCATTTTGAGCTCAGCGTAAACGATTTCAGTTAATGACACGAATTATTCTACTGCATTGGAAGCAACATTCAACGGCAGTGAACATTTTTTAAGTGTTCTGAAAGCAATTCAAACTTTATGTTTTATCACAAAGTTTTATTTAACGTTACATCCTTTGAAGAGCTTCGTGTGATAATTGAATCAGTTAACTGCGCAAGATGACGGTGCAGCAAACCGCACCAGGAAAAACAATACTGTTCACCACTGAGCACCACCGGGTTGACGGGTTGTGAAATTCTGCGCTGCCATGAAAAGAACCACAACGGCAACAACAATTTCAACGGCTTGGTCCGGCCGGTATGGCACAGCATCACCGCTTGGTGCCAAACGGTGGATACGTTGTGTCATCCCGTGGTTGTCACTACCGTTGGAGGAATAATAGCAGCAGCAGAAGCCAGGTATACGTCCATTCTGGGTTGGTTGGAGTTTGAGGTTCTAAATGAGTGGCAGGCATCGAAATTCCATTGGGCCGCATATCGACCACATCATGAACAGTGTTCGCAACATTTGCGTTTGGTGTAGTTGTCATCATTTTGCATATTGGGATGGTGTGAAACCTCAGCAATATTGTGGGAAATTAGCGCATTTTTTTATTAAGTTCCATGTGAAGCTGCATTAAACCACGTGCCTCTCGCGTCTTATTTTATTCCCCTGTTCCGTACAAAGCGCATCGCAATAACAAAATAAAATTATCAAAAGCTTTCACTTTCAATTACCGATAATTGTCATCCAATAGCTTAGCATCGAACCAGGCAGAGTGCTTCAGGCAACACTTCACAAGAAATAATAACACGATAATAACTGTCACCCAATTTAAACCACATCTCGAAAGTAACAATACCCAATGACCCGCTCGTGATTTGCATATTATATCATCGACGGTAAGTGGATGGGAAATGCTGCCCGACCGACGACGGTAGCAATGCAAGTGTCTCTCGAGGGTCGAGGTGTTACTGTCATCGCAGGGCCCTATCTCTTCTTACCTGAATACAACAAGTAAACGTGACAAAGCAGCAGCGAAGCGAACGACGATGATTATTCACGCGAAATTGGTACAGCAGCCAGTGAAATGCAAATAAAATATAATATCCCATCCTCGCGACATCCGTTTCGCTGTCCGGCGCTGACGGACGGTGCATCATATGCAAACTGAATCCTGTCTCGTAAATTTTAAAATAAAATAAAATATTATTCTTTCTTTCCGACGTCTCGCGCCCACTCGCGATATTCAATCCCGTTTCGATGTCTATCTTCGTAAATATCGTTGGTTGATCGAATTCAACGCGACGCCGCGTTTCGATCTGTCATATGAATACGAGTCTCATGACGTGACACACTTCTTATGACTTTGGAGGGAAGTAATTGAGAAATATTAGGGGTCTTCACATCGAGCTCGTATACGAATACCCAGCCGTAAACTGTGTATCTTCCATTACTCGTCAATAGAGGTGAGTATTTTTACGGCTGGGTATTTGTTTACGAGCTCGACATGAATAATATTTTAAATTGTAATTCCACTCATTGCAAGGATATACGAGTGCCGGCTCTAAAATTCTTCATTATCTGCTTGTTGACTCAACTTCGATCATGGAACACGGACTGCAATCCTTCGGTATTCACATTGAGCAAAAGTTAAATATTCATAAGTTTGAATAACTACCTATCGGGAAAATGCACAGATAAGATGCAATAATAAAGCCGAACTCTCGTTGCTGGTGCATGTGGGACGAAGAGGAAGGTTTAGCCTGTATTTTGCGGAGATTAAGGATCCGAGATGAGTTTTTCGTAACTGCCGCTCGAGAGGGTGAGCATTTTTCAGCACAATACACCGAAATCTAATAAATAACAGCCTTTCATGGATAAATATAGAAATGAAGCACTGGAGAGTGAAACAGGCGATTTAATCTTGAATATAATAGAGGTTCCTACGGTAGTCCATTTATTATTTTCGTACCGTTGCCTGTTTTTTTTCTAATTTCATTTTACTGGTGCAAGAATGCAAAGCTTGTTTGAGCTGAAAAAGATTTTTACGCATTAGTCATGTTAAAAGAGTATTTTACCGCCCTTGTGATCTAGATCCCGATTGGACCCATTTATTATTTTTATCGCTATCGCTGCTTTGAATTTAGAATGTACTAATATTGAAATTAGTGAAATCGAGATGAATTTAAGACAAAAATGTACAATTCTGATCATACATTTCTTTGAATCCATGTTTGTAGTTGGAAAACCAGGAAAAAAGTGTAAAAATTATTTTCATTTAAACTTAATTTTGAAGTATCGCTAGAACGGATGCATTTATAAAGGTAATCACAAAAAACTTTACGATTAAAAATAACCATTAGAATCATATTGCATCTTTGGAATTTGATTTTTCTTAAAAAGGATGAAATTACAAAGAAATTCTTCAAAATCGACCTTTCAAGTACTGACCTTTTAACAAAAGTTTCGGAATAATGTCAAGTTTCAACGAAAACAGTTGAAGAGGTTGTTTAGAAGACACGACCGCAAGATTGACATGGAATTATAACAGCTCACCTGTCACTATGTCAATGTATTTCTTGCTATAGGTTTCAGCATACACTCGACTGGGATGAATTATTTGATAGTGTGAAGCGTGTGGTCGTCCTTAAAAGGATGGTCTTTATTCCCGTTTTCTTCGGGAGCAATGCAGCTTGGATATTCGGCAAAACACTTTCCTGGACAATAGTGACACACAATAAAAACATGTTCAATTCCTTGCCATTGCGAATTGCCAACTGCAGATAACGCGGGATGTTTTATTATCGGTAGCAGCTTTTTCCGACAATTCCGTTTATCGAACATCGACAGTATAATTGATAAATATTGGCATTTTAATGTGGTGAAATTGTATCACTTCATATATTGCAGTACTTAAAATTAGAGAATTTAGTTCAAACCACGTCATAAAGGCATTCAAAAATGGTTGCAGAGGATAACAATCTTTGATGGTGCAAGTCTTCAAATATATTTTCAAACCATCGGCGTAAATTTATCTGCAACCAACCCCAAGTGCATCGGCGACATTGTTGAAGAAAATAATGATAAGAAGCGGTCCTAGGTTACTACCCTGTGGTACACCAGACATGTTCGTGAACGCAGACGATACACCAGATCAAAGAAAAACTTGCAAAATTTTATTGCACAGGAATGATTCTAGCCACTTAACGACCTGTGATGAAGCGCCAAGACGGGACATTTTGTTCAGCAGTATTCGATGATCAATTCAGTCGAAGGCAGCTTTGAGGTCAGTGTAAATAACGTCAACCTGTACGTTTCGTTCGAGTTCCTGAAGGCGATTCGACGTGAAATTCATCAGATTTATTGCAACAGATCATCCAGGAGCAGAACCATGCTAGTCTGAAGAAGTGTAGTTGCGTGTGAAGTTCAACACAATAGAGCTTACAATGATCTCAAATAGTTTAGACGCGACTGACAAATTAGTTATTCCACCTTAGTTTTTGAGTTTTGTCGATCACCACTTTTAAAAACCGGAAACATATGCTTCCTCAGAGAACTTTTTTAGAGCAAAAGATTTATTGAATATGGTGCTAAGTGGAGCAGGTACAGCAGCAGGCACAAGGACCTGTTGATGATTGGCAGAACTTTCAGAATACTACTACTTTTATTCCATAAAAAAGGTGCTACATGCTTGAAAAAAACTCCAAACTTTGTTTTTTTGTCACGCAAAAGTTATATAACCCCTTAAATACCTACAGAGAGAACTAACGCAAAAATCAGACGGCGTAGGTAATGGAATGAAGAAATTTGAAGAAAGAGACGGACTGCGTTGCAGACTGTTTGTAGGTATACAGACGAACGTTGTCCGCGAAGTATAATAGTTTTTCGTTTATTGAATATCCGTTAACAAGCATGATGTTAGAATGGCACCGAAAATAAGTAAAAAGAAGGCAATGTTCAAACTTCGTACTTTTGCTATTGCCAGAAGAGCAGGCCAAATACCCTTTTTCGAAGCTAAAGCTAGATTATAGTTGCTACGAATTACACTAGATCGAAGTAAATTGTTTCATTTCTTCTGCCAAGTACACATTACAATCGCCCTTAATAGGGTTTCAATTCGTACTGAAGCCTACAAACACGTTTTCGAAGCAATATTGAATTTTCCTATACAACAAAATATGAAATGTGTGACCACAGTTTCATGCAACGTCACATTTCTGGAAAAAATTTGATAATTGGGGAAAAATGCCGCCAGAAATAACAATGACACAACAATCATCCCGCCTCGGGAGCGAGATAAGCGGGTGCTCGTGGGTTAGAATCTTAGTAGAATCAGGTCATTTGGTTGTCAAAGGATTTTACCATGGGTTTATTATCAGGCTCTCCACTACATACCCTTCCTTCAAGCTGAATTCTATAGTACCCCAACCGACTTTCATCCAAATGAAAATAAGTCCCTTCTATAATCAAACTGGTCTGAGTAACGTATAATAGTTCTCTTCAAGGAACTGTAATTATGGCGCGGTCTTCGCTGGAGGAACGAGGTTTCGATAAGACTCTTTCCTCTTTACAAAATAAGTTCTTCTTTTAATAAAACTGATCTCAGGAATATTTATCCTCTCCAGGGAATTGTAATTGGCGATATTGGCACGGGTAACGAGGTTTCGATAAGACTCCTTCCTCTTGACATAATAAGTCTCTTATAATTAACCTGGCCAGAGAGGAACGTTAGGTGTAGTCTCACTCCAGGGAATTGTAATTTGGCGATATTGGTAGAATAGAAAGATGCTCGGTATAGTAGAGCAGAAGCTAAAAACGAAAGGGTAAACTCTCACACACAAGCACGGATATAAAGGTAAAGCGTATCATTTACTTCAATAATGATACTGCCCATAATATTAAGTGCCGAATACAGAAAACACCTGGGCAATATCAGATAGATTATTGAGAATAGGTTTATGTTTCCATTTATTTCTACTACAAAAACTACAATATCAGATAGATCAAAATAGTCGCACTGATGAGTCCACACAGATAAAAAAATCCCGCGTCATATGCAAATGGCAATTCACAATGACCAGAAATTAACAAACTTGCCGGGTGCCACTCTTGTGACAACACCAACGGCTCTTTTTAGCGCCCCGAAATCATTTATTTGGAGTTATAAAGCAGTTTGGGTGGAACTTTAAGAAGGAGAATTGTTTAAAAAAAAACTCTTTTTTTATCATTATTAGCAACGTTCTAGCGAGTGGCAGCAAAACAACAACTACTTCAATTGAATAATTTTTAGGCGCTAAAAAGTGCCAATACTGACACCGGTAAGTTAGTTTAATTTACCGTCATTGCGAATTGTCATTTCTCGATGACACGGTATGGTTCTAATTCTGTTATTATTTCTTCCTAAACTGCTGGAAAGCAAACAACACATATTACAAGTGAATACACGCTATCAGCACACGCACAACTAACTATTAGTATAATCTAAACGGCTGAAAAGTAATGCACTAGATCCGGACAGAATCACTAACATGTTCTGACATGTTTAGTAGTGCTACAGACATGGCTGTATGACGGTGCTTCCCACACAGACGGGAGATCTGAAATTTAACGCTGGTGAAGGTGATCTTCAATCACTAGTGAGGTCCGTCCGCTATTGAAGGCTGCAATCGAAGAAATGAGAGCTGCAGCAAAAACCATACAAATATATTATGTTCGAAATCGCCGCCTGCTGCAATGCGACTTTTCGCAGCATTGCTTGCTGCTGGTCTATTCACCTTCTAGTAAATCATCCTATTGCAGCAGTGATCCTATAGGCAATGATGACTAAACCAAGAGTTATTCTACCGGTGGGCTTTAGTAATTCGTCGGAATATGCGTTTAATAAGGTTATGCATTATACAATAGTACAATAGTTAGCGTCCAAACCGACATGTGAAACGACGCGAATGGGAACCTTCTCACGAATGCCAGCGAGGTGGTCGACAGCTGGAAGGAGTACTTCGATAGGTACCTGAATGGCGATACAGCAAACAGAAGCGGAGCAGGAACTGACCTAGGAGCACCAGCAGCAGATGACCGAATACCAGCCCCCGATGTTCATGAAGTTCTGGATGTTTTGGGAAGGTTAAGAACACTAAAGCCGCAGGCAAAGACGGACTCCTTAACCAGGAGTTTCGTGGGCCAGGAGCATGGGTGCCCGTGCCACCACGGACCAGATCTTCTCAATCCGACAGATCTTACAGAAATGTCGCGAATAAAACGTGCCCACACATTATATCTCTATTTCCTTCACGGCGGTCTATGATACAGTCGATAGAGAACAGTTGTGGCAGATCATGCACGACAACAGATTTCCGGATAAACTGACTCGATTGAATAAGGCAACCATGGCACTACGTATGTGTTTTGGAGATACTCTCGAGCCTTTTTGAATCACGTAGAAGGTTAAGACAAGGTGATGGACTATCCTATTTGCTGTTTAACAACGTCGTATGATCACAAGGTCTGTTCAGCTTCTGGGTTTCGCGGATTTGCTACGGCGGAGAAAACTTACGCTCGACTGAAAGCCGAAGCCGGACGAATCGGACTGCGCATAAATGCGCCGAAATACATGCGAGCGAGAGGCTCCAAGGAGAATCCAACTCAAGTTTCTGTAGACGGCGATGAGCTTGAGGTGGTCGACGAGTTCGTGTATTTGAGGTCACTGGTGACCGCCGACAATAACACCAGCAACGAGATCCAGAGACGCATCCAGGGTGAAAATCGTGTCTACCTTTCACCTCGGAAGACACTTTGATTGAGTCGAGTGCAACGACGTACGAAGTTGACACTTTACAAAACCCTGATAAGACCGATAGTCCTCTACGGATGCGAGACAACAACGCTTCTCGTGGAGGACCTTAACGCTCTTGGAGTTTTCAAATAGAAGGTGCTGCGGACTAAAATGATTGATATCATTTTCCAGGATCCTTTCAAGTACTAGCTGTGTTAGTGTAGGCTAGACTATACTAGACCACAAGGTGCTGCAGACTATCTACGGTGAAGTACAGAGTGAGGAAAAATTATCCGTGTTGAATGTTTTAGTCATAACTTTATTCTTTCAATATTAAACAACAACATATTTACACAAAATGTAGATACATCAGCATGGTTTGTACTATTTACATCACGGACTCGAAATGTCCATCCTTGGCTTCCACGCACGCATTTAATCGTTTAGAGAAATTATCGACGATGGACAATAGTTCTTTCACAGATATGGCATCCCAGGTTTAGTTAGACTAGCATCAAATGATCCAATGGTTTGTGTGGTTTGGTACAGGCTCTGGATTCAAGAATAGACCAAACGGAATAGTCCATTGGATTTAAATCAGGAGAGTTTGAAGGACATTCATCTTTAGTTGAAAATCTCATAAAAAGTCTACTACAGAGTTACAGTGTTTTTTTCGCTCCATGCGATGGAGCCCAATCTTGTTGTAATGTCCATTTAGTTTAACCGAAATGTACATGTGCCCAAGGTGCCACTGTGCTTTTGGTAAACAAATTAATTGATTTTTACACCCTTTTCAATAAATGTTAAGGGGGTTTTACCGGTAGCCGTAATCCCCGCCCAAACCCTCACCGAAACTGGAGCTACGTTCATACGCTTAGAAGAGCACTTAGGTAAAAGCTGACGGTCATTTTGGTGGTTATTAAATTGCTCCACAGTGAAAATTTTCTCATCGGTGAATAAAATTGTGCGATGGCGTCCATCGATAGATTTTTTCAACAGAATCTTCGATTTTCGGTACTGATTTTCTTTCATCCTGTCATTTGGGTAATCATTCTTTGAAAATTTGTAACAACGTAATCCTAAAATCTTGTAAAGAATAATTCGTACAGATTTCGGGTCAATTTTTATTGATTTTGCCATTTTTCGAATTGACCTTCTAGAATCACGGTTAATCCGGTGACGAATAATTATCCGGTTCCCAGGGGTCCTGGTGGTTTTTTTCTGCCTCTTCCTGTACGGTCCTCGAAATTTCTCAGCTCATTATATCGTTTTAGAGCGTCTCTAATGGTTTATATAGGCATTTTTAACATACTAGCGATACTTACTGGACGCTTTCCTTGTTCATACAACTCGATCACCGCATTGCGTAATGGACTTGACTTCATTATGACACTTAATGCACACTGTTTTGGTGGTTTTGTTCACACACAGCCAAGGTTAAAAATTGCATAGGCAAGCTCATTTCAGCATCTGTCAAATCTTAGTTATACACTGAAACAAAAAATACGAATAATTATTCCTCATCCTGTACAGACGGACGACGGACGACAGGGGACAACCCTGTGAAATCACTTCTCTTCAGCAACCCTACCGGTACCAGAAATAGAGGGGCGCAGCGTGCACGATGGCTTGACCAGATCGAAGGAGACTTGTGGGTGATAAGACGCCAGGGGAACTGGCAGCCCAAGACCGAGCAACATGGCGACAATTTCTTGATACAGCACGAGCCACCACGGCTCGGGTCTGTTTGGTAAAGATAGTGTTACAAAAACACAATTTTCCTAAATCCGATGGAAACCGACTAAGTTTTAAGCATTCGAAAGTGAACAATTTTTGTGACGCTCTCGATGATTTTGGTTTTTCAATTTGTACCACTATATTGCCATAAGACGTAATTCTACGTCAAATTTTTTTTTCTATATTCTTTTTAAATTTTTACAGAAAAAAATAAAAAAATGTTACATTGATTGTTTTATAAACTGGAATTTAGTGATGATTCACATTTTTTGTGGTGTATATTTTTTAAACAAAGCGTTATTAGTTCCCTACAATTCCTTCTTTGACAGTTTCTGAGGTTTCTGAGCTACAATGGTTTGAAAAACAGTGTATGCCGAAATGCAATTGCCTGTTTACTCTTGAGGAGTCCTAATAGAAATTATTTTCACTGGCGAAATTTTAACCTCCAATTAACGCAGTACCCTTTTAATAACATTAGATTCTCATCCATGTAAGTAGCTGTTATACTCCCATGAAATATTTCAAGCGCATCACGCAATAAAATTAGGTGAAAATCCAACCAAAGGATCAACGCCGTTACTTTGACTGTAAACTGAAATCTGAAAATTAAAGATAAGTGTTATCGAAATGAAACGCCAAAACTTATCCAAGAACGGACTTTCCGGTGCCGGTTTCTTTTGGAATAGTCTTTTCCCTATCCACCACTAGTCGCGTAATGCCACTATACAGTAAAACTCAGATTGATACGTTTTCCAAAAATTTCAAACGGGGAAAAATAAACGAACATATTTTCACTGTGACTGCGTTCGACTTGAGTTTCTTTTTCACGAATAAATAAAAAAAAACAACAATGAAGGAAATGAGTATTAACATTGCATCATAGTGAAATGTTTCCTTGGCATGGTATAACATTTATGGTGGTTGCTGCCACTTTCCACTTGCCACTTGCCACTTTCATGCAAAAGCGCTGAAAAATATCAGCTCTGCTCTTGAGTCTCACAAGTTTTTCCACCCGCGGAAAATGCTCAATTTCCCAAGTCAAAAACGTGTGCTAAGTTTCATTCGAATCAAAAATGGGCAACATTCGACTATGAGTCAATTGGCATGGATTTACTCAGAAAAATCTTTATAATTGAAATTGAGTGATTCGATAGACAAAACTCCTCTATCATGAACAAAATCCTCAATTTGGGCGGAAAAAGGCTTTCAAAATTAGAAAATTCACCGATCGCTTATTTTAACGTTAATCTATTGTTGTTAACTATTGATTTATCCTAACGACGAATCATCTTTTCCAAAAATCAACATCCGTTCGAAGGTATCTATTGGCCGAAATGAACTCAATGTGTGAACAGATAGGCGTTCAATAAATTATGGCCAATTTATGTTTTACCGGCGGGCTGAACAATGGGTAAATAGTGTGGAGGGTGCAAATTAGAATTGAGTTCCTAGAGCCAGTTTAGTTTCTAATTTTGCCCACAATTATCAACACTGTTACCGATTTGGCGCCGGCATGTGCGAACTTTTTTATCGTTTCGCTTGTTTTCTACCAAACGTAAACAGCAGCAACAGCAGACGGAATGCCGGTGAATGAAATGAACTGCGAGTCCGATCGTTAAGAGTATCGAACAAACACAATTCGTGCCGGATCAGTATCATCTTACTGTTTCGCAATTTGACATGGCTGCAACATTGCAATGGTGATTACGGGATGATGACTAAACTCTGTTGTTTCATTTTTTGTCATCGTGATTGAGGGTTACTAATGTCTTCACGTGCCAGAAATTGCTAAATGTTATGACACAGTTTCACTTATTACATTATTTTTAGGCGCTAATTGAGTTATTAAAACTGCGGGTTTTAGTTTGCTTCTCATCACTGTGTGTTGTATGTGTAGAAAGAGTTGAACAAGTTGGAAAATTGAACGTCGAGAGGTGATGAAAAATTCATATACCTAGCTTTCGGGAGAAAAATTGGACGAAACGGGAATCGAGTGTAGTGAAATCGATTTAGTGCGTTTTATCGGTGAAATTATGATTGTTCTAGCGGAATTGGTTAAATTGTTCAGAAAACTTTAGATTGTGTTATTGTCTCGCGGTTCTTTGTTTCGCAGTTTCGTGGTGGTAGTGTGCATATCTGGATTAGCAATGGGCGATATTGTATCGGTATCGGAAATATCGATACTTTTGAGACGATATTTCGATTTTTTAGATCGATACACGAGAATCCGATGTTTAGCTGTATCGATACTAAAAACCGCGATATTTGTATCGATATTCTTTTATGCATACGAACCAGTTAGCTGAAATCGCACCATGTTTCAAGGGCTGACATCTCAATGTGTAAACGAGATCGCCGCCACTTTTCATACGCTATGTTATGCTGTCTGTCAGTGTCAGTGGGGCCCACACATCGTGGATCCGCTGCGATGTTAGCTGCGATGAAGCAAAGCAAATAAGATAGAGATGCCAGCTAGTTGATACGAGCTGGAAGCTGGAACCACTAAAAAGCTGCCACTGTCAGTATAAAAATCGCACAAGTCTATTTGCACTAGCAAAACTTAGATGGAGAAATAGACAGAGAGAATGTTGTGAGCCAAACGAAAAAGAAAGATAACAACAATATACAATATATACAATATAGAACATGTTTATTTCCATACGTTTTTCTTGTCCTATAGAGCTTTCTGACAACTTAGTCACAAACACTTAATTCGGGTTGTTTGCCTTATGGTCCCCGTGGCTCTGTGGTTACCGATGTCGGTCGGTTTGCTCTCCACACGGTTGTGATATCGGGTTCGATTCCCAATCGAGTCGAAAAACTTTTCGAGCTGGAAATTTTCTCGACTCAGCACTGGATCACGGGGTATCGTTGTACTTATCTTACACATGCAAAATGTGCCAAAAACAATATCGATAACGAATTCTCTCAACTAATCTCGTTGATCGAGACCGCTATTAGCCTCAAGGCTAAGCGTGCAATATAGTTGTGTTTGCCTCATGAATGATTCTTGCTTTACTTCACCGGGGTTAAGTAGATCGAAAAATATAGTCTATATATTTTTCAATTTGCTTAGTTTTGGTTACTCGGTACTGTAAATTAAATATTCATTTTGTAAGATACTATCCATAAACAAGTCACACAATCCGCGTAGGAATAAAGTAGCTTTCAAGTCAGCGAAAGTAAATAAAAATTCCGCAATCAATGCAAGTATTTTGACAGCACTTTGATTGCGTCGTTTTCCATCCGACTCACGCGGTGTAAAGTGCACCAATACATGCACGATTGGAGAGGTCTATTGCTAGACAATTAATAAGAATGTTTCAAAATTGCATTATCACAGTGATTTTTAGCCGGAGGTTGACAAGTCTTTTATAGCTAACAAAGTAATTATCTATTGTTTTGGTGAAAGCATTTAAAATTAAACATAAACATAGAATTAAACACCTTAACGGTTTTTGCGATGCACTTTATTACTCCCCAGTACTTTCATCGTCACCACCGGTTATACGAATCAAACGAAAAGTCATTCAACTTTGCGTTTTGAGAAGAGATCTGGCACCTTTGACATGTAAAACCCAGTTGCCAAATTGGTGATTTTTTCATCGTCTATCTCTCTCTCTCTCTTAGACGGCATATGACCGTATGACATTTTGACACAGGACAAAAGTAAAAAGATTTGTACTACAAAAACAAATATAAGTTTTCTGGTTACATTGTTTAGATCGAATATTGACAAGCGGAAACTAACTCATGCTTCCCGTCGACACAAGTTTAAGTACAAGTGAAAAATAAAATTGCAATATTGATTAGTAAGAAACATTCAGCGGTAGACTTCACTATCTTATTTTCGCTGACATATCTAACTTTTTTATGTCATCAACTTTCTCATCAATTTATACGGAAGTGTGTCAATAATTTATACAAATAAGACGGGAGCTTTACAGCCCATTAGGACAGTGAATACAAATCTTGAAGATTTAAGTTGTTTAATTCATTTTTTGCCAAAGCTCAGAATTTCTGCATTACCTGTATGTATTTGTTTGTGAAGTCATTTGATTCATGCTGCTCTAGAGAATGCGGATAGATACCAGAAAAACAACGAATAAGTCCTCATTATTTACCTTGTGTTTACAAAAATTAAAAAAATGTTAGTTTGTGTTCTTTTACATGCAATCTGAAGTAGAAGTGGGCTAAACAGTTCTTTACCGAAAGCGGCTCTGAACCGGTCACTCACCGTCTCAATAAACGCCTCATAGTTAACAATTATTCGCGAGATTGATGGATCGTGCTGTTTCGGTAAACTTCGGTCTCGGGCGAACCATCCGTTTTAGCGTGCAAAGAACCGTGGTTCATTTTCTTGAGCCGTTCGATCAATCGCTCGAGCTCGGCTTACCGAGATGTACTATTTTCCGTAATGAGCGCGTGCTAAAAATCTTTGAACGTGATAAGCAGAACGTTAGTAAATATGAATGAGCCAGAATCGGTCAGTTAAATATTCCGCTCCACTTATATATCGATTGTCTAACTATATAGTCAAATATTTATTTACCGCGCGCAAGATTAGGAAATATATGATCGTTACCGTTTTGCAATTTATGATTTTTCTAGCTTTTGCGCAAATATTGTTACAAATAAACTTTTCTCTCAGCTCACCATATTGTAATCTTATAGGTGGAAATGAAACTAGCTCATGTATACTCGGATTGTGATTGATTTGGCCCTTTGTAAATAAACACTGTTTGAGGTTGTTTTGCTTTCGTCTCGATTAGACGCAAATTGTTCATCTCCGTTTGAGTTTGCAAAATAACAATACACGAGTTATCGTACGGGTGTTTTTTTGTCGATTATTTCTTGTGCTGCGCGATAACAATAGCCGGTAGTTTATCGGCAGAAACATCTTCTGCACACTGGTAGGGGCAGGCTACCCCGCCAGTGATCCGATACGCAGCTGATATATCAGCAAGAATAATTCTCCCGCACCGCTGTTACCCCGCTAGCAGCACGGACCACCATACGATCGAGCGAGTGGAAGTCAACTACAAGTGGCATCTACAAGGTCGCGTGTAGGATACGGCCACTGTGTCACAACACGAAGCTGGATCGTCATTGTTTGTTCTGCGGAGACGCTCGATTAATCCTACTATCAGCCGTGAGGTCGTGACTTAGACGTTCGGTGAAGTATTCACTTTAGAATTTTTATCATTATTATTAATAGTATTATTATTGTTATTATTATAATTATTATTACTATTATTATTATTATTATTATTATTATTATTATTACTATTGTTATTAGTATTAGTATTACTGCCTTTTTTTTAATTTTGATCCATTGTAGTTTGAAAAATTGTTTTTAAAATTTAATAGCAACTATTTGACCCCCCCCCCCACATTCGAATATTTATCGTTTGTGTGCGGTAGAGCGTAACGCTCCCGCAAAATGGACGACATGCAGGTGCAACTATTCCTGGATGTGGAAACAACTGGGGAAGAGATTGAGATCTCCCCCATCAATTCCCCTCTACCTTCCCCGCTACCTAGCCCCGTACCAAGGGTACCGGCAACACGGGTGAAAGCTTACCCAGATGCTTCGAAAGGTCCGTTCGTAGTTTACTTCAGGCCCATAAAGAAGCCTCTAAATATAATTCAAATCGGCAAGGACCTGGCAAAACAGTTTTCGGACGTAACCGAAATTACAAAGGTTAGACCGAACAAACTGCGAGTTGTTGTGAGTAGCTTGAAGCAAGCAAACGCAATTGCTAGCTACGAGTACCGCGTGTACATCCCTGCCAAGGACGTGGAGATCGACGGTGTGGTTACCGAAGGAAGCCTCACGGTCGATGACATTTTGCGTCACGGGGTTGGCTGCTTCAAAAACCCCCTGATTCAAGATGTAAAGATACTGGATGTCAAGCAATTGCATTCAGTATCCATCGAAGAAGGGAAGAAGAAATTCTTCCCTTCGGATTCCTTCCGTGTAACATTCGCCGGATCCGCACTGCCGAACTACATCTCTTTGGACAGGGTTCGTCTGCCTGTACGCCTGTTCGTACCGCGGGTCATGCATTGCCAAAACTGCAAGCAGTTAGGTCATACAGCCACCTACTGCTGCAACAAGGCACGCTGCAGCAAGTGCGGAGGCAATCATGCTGAGACCGCTTGCAGTGAGGATACTGAAAAGTGTCTTTACTGCGAGGGAACTCGGCATGACCTTTCGGCGTGTCCCGCGTACAAACAGCGCGAGGAAAAAATAAAGCGTTCCCTCAAGGAACGATCAAAGCGCTCTTTCGCAGAAATGCTGAAGAGTGCTGAGCCACCCTCGACAGGAAACATCTTTTCCTTTTTGCCAACCGATGAGGGTACATCTGACGATCCCGTCGAAGGGTGTTCTTATGCCATGCCAGAAGGATCTAGGAAGAGGAGAATGATCAACTCTCCTAATCTTTCTCGCAAAGGTCGCAAGATAACCCCTAGCGGAATGACCAATAAGCCAACACAAAAAGGAAGCGGTGAAGAAAAACCGAAGCAAGTACCTCCCGGTTTTAATTTTAAATCAAACCAGGAGTACCCACCGCTTCCTGGGGCACCAAAAACCCCTCGGGCACCCATTTCTCGATCAGAAGATAAAATAGAAACAGGGTTCATAAAATTTTCTGATATTGTGGACTGGATATTTAAAACATTCAACATACCAGATCCCCTACAAAATATTCTTCTTGCCCTTCTTCCTACAGTGAAAACCTTTTTGATGCAACTAGCAGCAACTTGGCCCCTCATTTCAGCTATCATATCTTTCGATGACTAATACGGCGAAAGAGGTTAGGAATTTTATCACTGTATTACAGTGGAATTGCAGAAGTATCATCCCCAAATTCGATCTATTTTCTCATTTAATAAATACATACAATTGTGACGCATTTGCGCTCTGTGAAACCTTTCTCAATTCAAACGATCAACTCAATTTCCACGATTTTAACATTATTCGTCGAGATCGAGATTCACACGGTGGAGGGGTACTTTTAGGGATTAAAAAGTGCTATTCCTTCTTCCGAATCGACCTCTCCTCGATCTCGAATATTGAAGTCGTTGCCATTCAAACGAATATGGATGGAAAAGACCTATGCCTTGTTTCGTTATATATGCCTCCATCCGCGCGGATTGAACAGAAGCATCTCACTGATATAGCAGAGTTGCTTCCCGCGCCTTTTTTGATATTGGGAGATTTTAATTCTCACTGTTCGCTATGGGGGTCGCTGTACGACGACAACCGATCTTCTTTAATCTGTAACTTGATCGACGACTTCAATATGACAGTTTTGAATACTGGGGAAGCGACACGTGTACCTAATCCTCCAGCACGTGAAAGCGTGCTTGACCTATCCCTCTGCTCGACATCACTAGCGCTAGATTGCCGGTGGAAAGTAATCAACGATCCCCACGGTAGTGATCATCTTCCAATCGTTATATCAATTGCTAATGGTTCAACTCCCCCGAACCCAATCAATATTTCCTACGACCTTACACGTAATATTGATTGGAAGTGTTATGAGTCTATTATAGCGCAATCAATCGAGACTCACGAGGAACTTCCTCCGGAGGAAGAATACGCGTTCTTAGCTGGCTTGATAATCGACGCCGCGACTCAAGCTCAGACGAAACCGATACCCGGGGTAACGATTAGACAGCGCCCTCCCAACAAATGGTGGGACAAAGAGTGCTCTGAGCTGTACGCGCGAAGGTCCGCGGCGTATAAGGACTACCGGGAGTACGGCACTGTCAACCTGCTTCGAAAGTACGAGGCACTGGGCAGGCAGATGAAGAGCTTAGTAAAGGCGAAAAAACGCGGGTACTGGCGGCGGTTCGTAAACGCGTTGTCCAGGGAAACAGCGATGAGCACTCTTTGGGATACCGCCAGGCGCATGCGGAACCGTGACGTTTCGAATGAAAGCGAGGAGTATTCAGATCGCTGGATACTCGATTTTGCCAAAAAGGTCTGTCCAGACTCTGTACCGGAACAGAAAACCTTTCGCGACGCGTTATTAGTAACTACGGAAGAGCCTCCATTTTCGATGTTGGAATTTTCAATGGCTCTCCTGTCGTGCAACAATAAGGCTCCAGGGTTAGATAGAATAAAATTCAACCTGTTGAAGAACCTACCCGACTCTGCAAAAAGACGCTTGTTGAATTTATTCAACAAGTTTCTTGAGCTAAATATTGTTCCGCATGACTGGAGGGAGGTAAAAGTCATTGCTATTCGGAAACCCGGGAAACCTGCCTCTGATCACAATTCATATAGGCCGATTGCGATGCTCTCTTGCCTCCGGAAATTAATGGAGAAAATGATCCTCTTACGGTTAGACAAATGGGTCGAAACAAACGGGTTACTTTCAGATACTCAATTTGGCTTTCGCCGGGGCAAAGGGACGAACGATTGCCTAGCGTTGCTTTCTACTGAAATTCAACTAGCCTTTGCTCGAAAAGAGCAAATGGCTTCTGCGTTCATGGATATTAAGGGGGCTTTTGACTCTGTCTCTGTAGAAGTTTTAAGCGCGAAACTTCATTCGCAGGGACTTTCACCATATTTGAATAACTTTTTGCTCAATTTGTTGTCAGAAAAGCATATGTATTTCTCACATGGCGATTCGACAACTTCCCGAATTAGTTACATGGGCCTCCCCCAGGGCTCATGTTTAAGTTCCTCTTATATAATTTTTACGTCAATGACATCGATGAATGTCTTGCAAATTCATGCACGCTAAGGCAACTTGCAGACGATAGCGTTGTATCCATTACTGGTGGCAAGGCTAGCGACCTGCAAGGACCATTGCAAGATACCTTAGACAATTTGTCTGAATGGGCTCTTAAGCTGGGTATCGAATTCTCTCCGGAGAAAACTGAGCTGGTCGTTTTTTCTAGGAAGCATAACCCAGCTCAGCTGCAGCTCCTACTAACGGGTAAAACGATCTCTCAGGTTTTAGTCGCTAAATATCTCGGGGTCTGGTTCGACTCCAAATGCACCTGGGCTTGTCATATTAGGTATCTGACACAAAAATGCCAACAGAGGATTAATTTTCTTCGTACGATTACCGGAACTTGGTGGGGTGCTCACCCAGGAGACCTTCTAAGGTTATACCAAACAACGATATTGTCAGTTCTTGAGTACGGCTGTTTCTGCTTTCGCTCCGCCGCGAACACGCACATTATAAAATTAGAGAGAATACAATATCGTTGTTTGCGTATTGCCTTGGGTTGCATGCAGTCGACCCATACGATGAGTCTTGAAGTGCTAGCGGGTATTCTTCCGTTGAAACATCGTTTTTGGAATCTCTCTTACCGGTTGCTAATTCGATGCACAGTTATGAACCCATTAGTAATTGAAAATTTCGAGAGGTTGGTCGACCTTCAATCTCAATCCAGATTTATGACTTTATATTTTGACTATATGGCTCAAGATATTAATCCTTCTTCATACGGTTCCTCCAATGTCGCACTTTTAGCTACTTCTAATAATGCTATATTCTTCGACACCACCATGAAACAAGACATTTCTGGTATCCCGGATCAATTGCGACCCCAAGAGATCCCTAAGATTTTTTCCAATAAGTTTAAACATGTTAGTTATGATAAAAGCTTTTACACTGACGGATCTAATCTAGATGAGTCCACTGGCTTCGGTGTTTTCCACGAAAATTTTACCGCCTCCTACAAACTCGATGCTCCTGCTTCCGTGTACGTCGCAGAACTTGCTGCTATTCAGTACTCTCTTGGAATCATCGAAACCCTACCCATAGACCACTACTTCATCTTCACAGATAGTCTCAGTGCCATTGAGGCTCTGCGATCAATGAAGCCTGTGAAGCACACCCTGTATTTCCTGGGGAAAATACGGCGGTTTTTAAGTGCTTTAACAGATAAAAATTACCGGGTTACCTTAGCGTGGGTCCCTTCTCATTGCTCGATTCCGGGTAACGAAAAGGCTGACTCTTTAGCTAAGGTGGGTGCTATTGACGGCGATATTTATGAAAGACCAATTGCTTTTGATGAATTTTATAGCATTTTGCGTCAGAGAACACTCAACAGTTGGCAATCATCATGGAACTCAGATGAACTGGGACGGTGGCTACATTCCATTTTTCCTAAGGTATCGACGAAAGCATGGTTCAAGGGGTTGGATGTAGGTCGGGACTTCATTCGCGTGATGTCCAGACTTATGTCCAATCACTATACGTTAAACACGCATCTCTTTCGTATAGGGCTTGTAGACAGTAATCACTGCGTTTGTGGCGATGGCTACCATGACATCGAGCATGTTGTTTGGTCGTGTACCGAATACTGTGGTGTTAGGTCTGAGCTTATAGATTCCCTTCGGGCCCGAGGAAAACAACCGAACGTACCCGTTAGAGACATTCTGGGAAGCGGTGATCTCCAGTACATGACACAGCTATACGTGTTCATAAAACACGCTGGTAATAAAATATGAAACTCTTCTATCTATTTGTTAGATTACCATTCCCGCTACACGCTGAAAGAAGATGATACACTAAGCTGGAGACACCCAAACGAAGACTCGGCATCTTCATGTTCACGCAGACACCTCAGTCCAAACTGCTCAAATAGAACATCACTGCTTAGCCATGTACAAATAAATAAATCGTATAACTCAATATAGTTGAAATCAAAATTGTAACTCCCCTCCTCTCACCTTAAATCCCCACTAGCTCGTAGTCGGCCGCGAGAATAAAGAAAAGGCCTCCCTCTTTTCCCTGCTTATTTAGAATTTAAAAAAAAATGTACTTGGCTCAGTTAAACATAAATTGTATCGTGCCGTGTCAAATAAACTATTTAAAAAAAAAAAAAATAATAAACACTGTTTGTATTATGTATGGTTGTATATTTGCATTTTTCAAATTATAAGGCTTTGAACGCATGCAACTCTGCCAGTTTTCATACTTAAAAGGTGTCACAGGTTACTCATCGTATCAACGGACTCGTTCAAGCGCTATATAGAAATTGTATATTTTATGATACAAACCACGCACACGTGTACGTGGCCCCAACAACATACTTATTGCTTGTTGGTTTAATTCGATTCCATGAACGAAATTATAAATTTTGTATTTCTTCCAAGTAAACCACACACATTTTTCCATGGTCTTTCGTGTTTTATTCGGTCTCAAATCATGAAATAGTTTTTTTTTTAAAATAGACGAACAGTATACGAGAAATTTATTAGGCATAAAGCCAGATGTGCTGGTGACCAAATATCTGGATACTCCGCGTCGATACCATCCATGAGATCGTATTTTCTACAGATTGACCATCAACGCGTAATAGTTGTTGGTAGCCAAAAGGGTCACTTCAACACAACATAGGAGTGGAGGGGCATCAACGTGGATACAACTTTCGTGATTCGTAGCTTTAGTAACATTATATAGTTGACTAATATAAATCAATGAAAGAAACGTTTCGGTTTCACGGTTACATACGGTTACAGTTACATTATGACCTCGTAAGGAGATGTCCGAACATTTGAGTTGTCTCAATTCAATTGTAGGTCCGGGATCAACTCAATTATAGGTCCAGTGTGCGTTCAATTATAGGTCGCGTGCGTTTCGTTTTTTCAGTGTTACATCATCAAACAGAATGAGTTCGGAACCCGTTTTAATTTTCGCGGTGAATATAATTATTTCATAGGCGCGATATTAGTTGTTATGAACCCGGTGCTCGAAATCAGCGCATCGTTTACCAAAACGAACCCAGCTGCAAACCCTTCCCTCACCTCCAACATCCCAGTGATTTCTCGTGGAAGTGCAGAGGTGTTCTCGGCTTCCAACAAAGCGAGTATCACGTCAACATGTTTCTATACATACTCCTTCTTTGACCTGCATTCGGATGCGGCCGGCGCTGGTATTGCCTAATATAAAGATTAAGGTCACCAGTTTTAACACATTGAGGATGAATGTTAATCCCAAACATCATCCGCTGGTTCTCTGTGTTATTACAGCTGATCTGGCAATAACGGAGTAGCAACCGCGGGCGGTCAATCATGCTCATGCTCATGCTCATGCTCATGCTCATGCTAATTGAGTTATTAAAACTGCAACAACCATTGTAATTTCCAACTTTTCCCCGTTGAATCGATACAATTGAAAACAGTAACCGTTTTAAAAGTTTTGTGGTTTGCATTTTCCAACAAAAATGAAAGAAAAACGCTTTCGATGAGAGACTTATTAAAACGAAGTGAAATTAAAAGACAATGCACAAAACTTAAAACAAAAGGTTACAAAAAGAATGTGGAAACTTAATGCAAAAAATCATTGTCAAAACTGCGATATCCGAAATAAAAGAATCAAAACTGAAGTAGCAATTGCACTTTCTTAAAATTGATTACGAAATAAGGTAGAAATCCATAAATAAAACAGAATATGTAAGGATGAAACCTTCAAACACCAGAATCCAGTAAATTCCAGTAAAAGCAAATTCCAGTAAGTTGACCGAATTGACCTAAAATCTAAAATATTGAAACTTCACGTTCCAGACTATTTCGAATTATTTTTTTTATCAACCGGTTGTCGTAATAAAGCTATTTGTATACATTTAAAAGCTTATTGCGCCCGGTTATGCCAGTAGATAATTTATGCAAATGAAGACATAGCAAAATTTTCCGGCCGCAAAAAAGCAAATCCTAGAGTTTAACCCGTAAAGACCCGGGACGGAACTTTTTTTTTGAAAATGCTCGTTCTCAGCACTGGAACGGCCGATTTGGGAAAACTTGGACTTTTATTCAAGGGGAATAGTTGCTCTAAGTTTTGGTAAGATTCAGAAGACGAAACTCTAAAAATATGGAGCTTGAAAATTGAAGAGCCAAGTTGAAACCAACTGTGGGAGACTGAGAAAATCAGGTTTCCATGAAAATACGTTCTTTAGTGAGTTTAAACTCGTTTTTCTCAAAATATTTGCATGATTAAAAAAATATTTCATCGCGTATTGATTCAAAAGACCTTATTTCGAAAATGTAGAGCCTAAAATTTGAAGAACGATTTTCTTATTTGATTTTTTATAAAAATACGTAGTTTTGTGATTTTGTACTGAAATAATTTGGAAACTCTAAAATTCACTCTAACATACCATATTTCATCCACCTGACATGATTTGATACATGGAGCAATTGATACGTATGAAAATTCCCTGTGTTTGCTCAATCTGTTTGAAAAATTAGAAAAAAACACAGACATATTTGCGACTCCCAAAAACGGGGAGGGGTCCAGAGGGGTGGCACCTTTACCAAAACTTAGAGCAACTATTCCCCTTGAATAAAAGTCCAAGTTTTCCCAAATCGGCCGTTCCAGTGCTGAGAACGAGCATTTCCAAAAAACAAGTTCCGTCCCGGGTCTTTACGGGTTAAAACGGTTTCCCTATTCTAAAATAAACAATTCGATTCACTCGAATAGATCTTCACAAATTCCCCCTGACCGAGTGAGAGAGAGACAGTTAGAAGGTAATGGATGCCAATCACGCCAGCCGTCCAGTAGAATCATAAAATCAAATTAACAGGTGCAGCAGCTCTGCGCTTCCCATGGACCGCCAACATCGAACGGGGTTCGAAAGCTATAGGTGACGCAATCGCTTCCAATCACGTTCTCCGTTCTTTTGGCCTCCAGATGGGTTTGCTACTCCGACTGACTGCAATCAGGGCGTCCGAACTTTGGCAAAGCATTTGGAGAAACAAACACAAACCCATACCCCCTCCCGATAGCAGTTAACAACAAATGAGTGATCCATTCTGGCGGATGGGACTGCCAATTTAAGCATTGCTGCTGCCATTTGGACAATAGTTAGCTTTTATACACCCGATATAATCCTTATGACTGTTGGCAATAGCATTTCACCTAAGTCACCCTATCGTAATAGCTGTTCCATGGAACAACGGCAGTGCTCTTACGGTTAAGTAATAAAAACCGGCTAACGAGGGCTGGCCGGCACTTCAATGTATGGTAAAACGATCACACTTGTTAGCTGCCACATCGCCATCAAACGTTATCGTTATTTTGAAGCATCCAACAACTGGCGGCAGTAAGCGGGAGAAGAGGATCCTCCTCAGTACGAGAAAATTCCAGTCGCCTCGTCGCAGCTGAACACTGGAGAACATAAAATGGCTACAAGAGAGTGGGTCCCAGAAGCACATCTGCACACGTGTTTATTATTGCGTTTGCAATGTGAAAGGTTTTCGCGTTCGGCACGGGGCAGAGCAGATCGATTCATCTGCTCGAACGAGTCCTCTTCAGAGTCTAAATCAGGCCCAGGTTGAGTATTAACAATGTTGCGCTTGGTACAGACCCGGCAGCTGCGCAAACGGGAAAAAATAAATAAATTACCGATCAGTGCATGCGCAGGTTTCGATTGGGACTAACGTTTAGCTGTGCTGCTAACCTAGGAACCTTTTTATATTTTTGATAACTCATTTTCCGTCTTTTTTTTGTTGGTTTGTAAAAGGAGCGTTGAAACTTTTTGTTGAATGTCTTAGATCTTGTACAATCAAACAATAATGTACGCAGAAGATAAATGCTAGTTTCATCAATGTTACAAAACAACTCATACAAACTGAAAATTTAGGAAAACTAACACAATGCTCCACAAGTTTTCTTTAAATTATATTTTCTATATGATATATTCCTTTTTTGAAATTCCGACAACTTAAAAGAAGGCCCCCCGTGAGTTACTTGGCCCCTGGGCCATCACAACTCTAAAACCTGCGAGAAAACAATATAATAAATAGAAAAAAAAAAATCAACGTGGTGGAAAAAAAATACAAAAAAATAAGGGAGTTAAAAGTAAACATCACAATGCTAAAGAGAGAAAAATGTACAAATTAAAAACTTAAAAGGTGACAGAGTTGAAGTTGAAAAAGTAAAATGTGAAAAAATGGAGCAAAAAAAATTGGTAAGAAAGTGAAAACAAAAAAAAAACAAAAATATATTGAAAGACACAAGGTATACAAGTAAGAGGATAATGTCGTGAAAATAACTATAAGATAAAAAGGTTTAGGAATAAAAATGGAAATAGATAAACCGGTCAAATTAGGATTGAAATTAAATACATAAAGGTAAACTTTTAAGTTATGGAAACCAAAAAAGGTAAAAACATATACTTCGAAAGGTCAGTTCGGAGGTAAAAAAATGGAAAGAATGAAAAGAAGCATTTCAGTGGGAAAGGTAAAAACTACAATGAATGAGAGAAAACTGTTGATAAAGTCGGTGATTTTAAACCAAGAAGGTTCTGAATATTGGAAATTGCAGATAGAAAATGCATTTCAAATTTTCCAAATACAAATTCAAGAAATATATACAAGTAAAAAAGTGATAAAAAGTGTAGAAAAACAGTAAAAGATAAAAAAATTAAATTGTATAAAAAATATAATGTCAGATGATCCAAAAATTGGTAATTAGGTCAAAATGTAAAACACAAAATAATAAAAAAAATATATAATATAATGGTAAAATTAATCAAGCTTAGAGCAGAAAAAAAAATATGAAAAGATGAAAGGTCATGGTGAAGAGGTTGTTTAAAAGACACGGTTAACATACATTTACGGGTGACACGAGATGATTCTAGAATAAGAAATTATTCTCCGCTCCACACACGCTGCAAGCAAGCAAACAAGACGTAACGATCAGCTATGACCAGTAGGGTGGCAGCGAAAACGATCATGTCAAATTAAAAAAATCGACCATGTATAGTTTGTTCATTGGCCCAAAAAAATTAAAAAATGGCCTGTGCAAAATTTCAGCACAATCGGACATGACTTGATTTTTTTTTCCAGATAACATCAGATCTCGACGGTTTATAAATTTAAAGTCATTTGGCAAATAAAATTTTTGATTTTCCTAATTTTATAAACTCCCCCCTTGGTAGATTTTCGAGAGATAAAAAATCATATAGCTTTGAACATTTTGGGGCACACCTAAATCATGTCCGATTGAGCTGAAATTTTGCACAGGACTTTTTTTCATTTTTTTGGGCCGATGAACAAAATATACATAGTCGATTTTTGGAGTTCGATGATGAAATTTTTACCACATGGTCATTGCTACCCTACCCAAGGAACACGCGTTGTTATAGAATAGTTGACGTTACCTAACCAAAAAGCACAAAAATTGAAGGCTGCTATAGAACAAGTACCGATAATATATGAAGTATTACATAACAACATGAAAGCAATTGATAGAATGAAGTGGCAAAATACATCTCGAGTACTAACCTACGGCAATGCGCGAATCTGTTGCTTTGACAACTGCTAAACAGCGCATGCGCAAATTTGTTGTTTTGTGCAGTGCAACTAGATCGACAATCGTTTTTATCAGTGGCAGTTTTATTTGATTTTCAATTAATGATAAAAAATAATATTCGACCTTCAAAAATGAGTTGTTTTTTTTTCGTTTGAATATTAAAATTGTTTCGCATAGTTTCAACGTTATCTGGACATACAATCTTACACAACTAGAAAACGTTTTAAATATACGACAACAAAAGTTAGAGTGATATTGGTTACACTGCAAGCGATTTGTTTATCAACTGATGGCGCATTTCGACCCGCTTCGAATAAATATGGAAATATTTTAAATAATTCAAATATTAATTTGATCAAGTATTTTACGTTGGATGCTGAATACTATGACCTTTGTCCTATGGAAAAGCCCTTTACAGGTTCATAGCGTTGTTATTAGATGGTGTAATGTCTTATGAAAAAACGTAGTCATCTCCAAAACCTGCAAAAACGAAATTGTTTTCGAAATGCGCTTCTAGTACACTTATACGACTACTTTCATTGTAACTAATTTCCTAACATGTTTTGTGTGTTACTTGGGTAATGAGCAGTGGTCAAATGGCCAAAAGCAAACGCGACGCAACAGATCCGGACAAAATTTTTAACATGTCCGGACATGTTTAGCAATACTGTGCAGTGCTGCGGTCCACCGGTTAGTCCGTCTGCTGTGGAAAGCTGCGATCAAATAAGGCGCCTGCCTTCTTGCTGCGTTCAAAACAGCTGCTGTGGGTAGAGCCAGGTTGCAGTAAGAATCAACCGTCCTCTTGCTGCTCTAATCGGTTGTACAATGAAGACTAAGTTTCTGCATGCTAGTTTTGATTTGTTACTACTGAGAGTTAAACTCCCAGTTGGCGTGTCTTTGTGGAAATCACACATCACACATTTTGGTGGACGTATAGCTAATTTTCCAACCGATTGCTGTTAGTATTAAGACAACCGATTGGAAACTTACTGAGTATTAAGCATTTGACAGTGGACAATTTTCGTGACGCTCTCGGTGTTTTCGGTTTTTCAATTTACACCCATTACGTCTTACGACAACATATATTTATACATATAAGTTACCTTTCGCTTTTTAATTCAACGTCAAAAAGCGAAAGGTGAAAAGCATATAAGTGGAAAAATTATCAAGTTCAATACTGCAAGGCTGCAGAGATAAACTGATGAAAAGGTTTGAGGGTAAAATATGAAATATGAAAAAGTAATAAAAAGTAAAAACCAACGAAAAAAGTGTTAAGAAAGGTTCAGATTAAATTGAGTTTTTAACACCAGGGAATGAAATAATCAATAATCTATGGTGAAAAATCTGTAAAAGCTTGCAGAAAAACTCGAATGAATGCGATTCACTCGAAATAATGTTTCTGGTACTTGAACCGACTTGGCTGCATAACGATCATATGTAAAAAAATGAAAAAGAGCAATTCTCGCTGAAACTAGGCCACTAGGTGCACAAGGTCTTTCAAATTTGATATAAATGCACATAGTTATTAGAAATAGAGAAAAAATGATAATGCCATTTTTGTTTGATCGAATTTGTTGACCCCTTGGTCACCAAGGGGCGAGACAGTTTCCAGAAAAGTTGAAATTTTAGCAATTCTTGATGTATTATTTGAGCTATATCTCTAGAATTCGTAATGTGAAGTACTACAAGTAGCACTTTTCTGTAAAGAGGAATGATAGGGCTTTCATTTGAAGTGATCAGAATTTAGGCCGCCATCTTGAATTTGGCCGCCTTCTTTGATTATATCAGAAAAATGCAATTTTGACCGTGTTCGCAACTACCGAATTTTGATCTGAGACCAGCATTGGAAAGCTGAGAAAAAGATATATGCTGCTATAAGATGCAAGAAAAAAATTTGGTGAGCATCAGTGTTAACCCATCAATTGAAGCTATTTCCAAGTTGAGTTTCAAAATATTCATCGTACATCGCGCGATCAACGCAGTAACCTGTCCAGAGCTGCGATTAATCCAAGCAACATGCTGACTATGACGAGGGAGAAAATATCATCGCACTCGTTTTTTTCTGTCATGAATAGCCAGCAACCATCACAGTAAGCGTGGAGATCCGACAAGTGATTCAATATCTTGTCTCTTTTGTTGCCATTTTCGGGTTCGCATTGTCAATCGTCGTGAATATACAGAGTTCACTGGGAAATATCACTGCAATGCAAATCAAGGTGATTTTTGGAATATCAAAAATCGTTTTAGTAGCGTGATTATGTCAGTGCCAGCTTGAAGTTTGTTGCTATCAGGATTTTTTTAATTTGATCTGCTTTGCGGTCCGTGACGATCCCAACTCAAGATATGGCCACAATGAACTAGGTTTATAATTTCAAACCTGTGGTTATAGGTGTCGCTTGGTGGGCTGGCACAACAACCCCGAGTATTCGGAACACAACCGGAACAGGTCCGCATTTTTACATTTTTCAATGAGAGGCATGGTAGGATTTTAAGCACTTCTAAGCACTGCTTTAATCATCGTTACCATGTTACTGAAACATATTCCGGCCAAATATCCGAAACCAGTCGATTAACTCCGGCCATCCTCTTCGTTAAAAGAAAATATGAATGAAAACTAGGAGAAGCAAAACCGTTACGAACCGAAATTGAACAGTTTCAAAGTTGAACCGTGCCAAAATTTAACAGGATCTGTATATAAATATACATATCCATACATATTTAAAAGTTTCCTGTTTTGCCAACCGCGATTCATTTTTTGCCGCGAACTGACACTGTCTTTAGTTTAACCTACAACGAGCACAATATTCAAGAATTAAATTAATAAACTCATACTGTCAAAAAACAAATAAAAATGCAATATTATTTTTCAGATATGAGATCATTTGAAAAATATTAATAGAATTCTTTTTATTACAATTGGTGTTATGAAGAAGCATATTCTCTACTAAGAATAAAAATAAATGATAATACAGATTCAAAATGTACCAAACTAAAATACGCTCAGTTACAAAACAATAGTTGTTTATTGACAATGCTTCTAGTCGGCGTGCAGCCAAACCGAACCAAGCGTTGAAAAACATTTACCGCCGCAATTGCTGTGTACAAGCTGTTACAGAGAATTTTTTGTTATAATATCATTATCAAATGCTCAAACGATTCGCTACTTCATAATAGATAGATTATTACTTCTCATATCCACTGGGTGTCAATAACTCAATCTGAGTAAACGGCGCTTAGTTCGGTCTGATCGCACGCCGACCATATATCAATATCATACATATCAATTGAAGAAAAATCATTGATTTTATGTTTGCTATCCTCATAACATCATGCTGTCAAAATGAACTTGATATTTCTGCTAGTTCAATCTCAGTACAGCCATACCCGAATGATCGAGAAAGATGCCAAGAAAAAAATGAGAGTGAGAGTTGACGCCAAGAGAATCATTGTAACATCGCAAACTCTTTTGTAATGAACCATGCATCGTAGTTGGCTGATTCTGGTGTTGCATCATTTTGGCGTATTGTCAGTAGTATGATATTGACTTTCCGCAGCTCTGAACCTGTCTACTGAGACCAAGTGGATGCACATGTTATGTCCATATATGTCCATATATCATAATCGATTGATGCTACAACTAGTACGCCACTACTGTTTTTTAAGTTTAGTGAGAATAATGAGTACAACACTAGCATGTGTGATACTAACAAAGCGATTGTTTTTTTTTAATACTGAGCAGTTCCACAAAAAATGTCCCAGTTTTAATATTTCATTTGAATTGTCATTTTTAATTTGGCTGAAACTTTGCATAGACGTTTCTATAGGCAAAAAATGTCATTTTATGCTATTGGTTTAATTTTTTGGAGTACGACTCATTTTTAAGAAGCTACTGAAAATGCTATTATGGGAAGGTATTTATGATTACAAATAATTTTAGGGCCATAACGGTTTGTTTGATCGGTATGACGCCTTCGATAAAGTTGTAGTTTATATTTTTGTCTCTCCGAAAAAATATACACTTTAAAATGATTTTTTTTATTGAAAAAAGGTACCGTAAACTGGGGTGACTTTGATCACCGGGGTGACTTTGATCACTGTACCTCTTTTTTGAAAATGTGGCAAAAAAGCGCTCGTAGTGCTTGGGACTTGTCGTAATCTTCACTGAATGCGTGGATATATGTTCGCATTGCTACTACTCATGAATTTCCTGCTATTTAAAGAGTGTTTTTCATGCTAAAATATTAATTGAAAATAAAG
Organism: Wyeomyia smithii; assembly: GCF_029784165.1. Lineage (NCBI taxonomy): Eukaryota > Metazoa > Arthropoda > Insecta > Diptera > Culicidae > Wyeomyia > Wyeomyia smithii. The sequence continues at coordinate 31,573,759 of NC_073694.1, forward strand.
TGTATTTTTGGCGATTTTTGTTGCATACAAACAATCGGTTCAAACAGATTCAAAACAACAAGTTGCAATATGTAAAGTTTTTTTATTTTGTTCCCAGATTAGTTCTTAAGATGAACAAATATTATAACAATACATTTTATTGTTATTTTTGCAAGTTTTTCCTCAAAGGCAATGTTGAGTCCCAATATTCTCCACAGCGTATTACATATTTCTTATTAACAACAACCCAAGACGTGGAGTAACATGCAAATTTGGCCAATTTCATAAGTCATATTCCTCGTGGACTAGTTTTTGGTGATTTTAGACCACCTTCTCTCTCAGTGGATAACAATTCATATATATTCTAAAAATTTTGTATGAATCTTGTACATTCGCCATTATAAACTGTTCACGTAGAATGTGAATGGCCCCCAAATTGCTTTCCATATTTATAAACTCGTTTAAGCCGTTTAAGGCTGTTCAATTTAGTGAAAGTAGCAAAGTGTTACACCAAATTCATCAAAATAATGAAGTGATCAAAGTCACCCCGGAATGATGATTGGTGTAAAATTTTTAGAGCATATTTAAAAACAGCAAAAATGTTGCTAATCTTTTGAAGTAGTGACTGAATCTTTTTCAATGCATGCCAGTACTTATTTTGAAAATATCGAATAATATTGTTTTCAGTATATTCTGAAAATATTTGAGATACAATCAAAAAAGTGATCAAAGTCATCCCAGTTTACGGTAAGAGAAAAATGTGATTTATCGCCAGGTTTCAGCTACTATCGCCCGGGAGGCCAATGAAGACATAGAGAACAAATCTTTTGCAGGAAGAGAATCTGCATTATAAAAAACCATCATGCAAAAATTCAACGCTCTAGGACATCATTTACCCCCCGGGGCGATAATAGGTAAAATCTGACGATAATAGAGCCGATATCTGTCTAAAACGCTCATTTTTTTTAAATCTTTTTTTTTAAAGAACTAAAAAAAATTACTGAAACAATGCAACCAAAAAAAAGTTACAGAGTGTATATTTTTTTCGGAAAGACAAAAGTAGTATCTACAACTTTATCGAAGACGTCATACCGATCAAACAAACCGTTATGGCCCTAAAAATATTTGTAATCAAAAATACCTTCCCAAAATAGCATTTTCAGTAGCTTCTCAAAAATGAGTCGTGCTCCAAAATATTAAACCAATAGCATAAAATGACGTTTTTTGCCTATAGAAACGTCTATGCAAAGTTTCAGCCAAATTAAAAATGACAATTCAAATGAAATATTAAAACTGGGACATTTTTTGTGGAACTGCTCAGTATTAAAAAAAACCTATCGCTTTGTTAGTATCACACATGCTAGTGTTGTACTCATTATTCTCACTAAACTTAGAAAACAGTAGTGGCGTACTAGTTGTAGCATCAATCGATTATGATATATGGACATAACATGTGCATCCACTTGGTCTCAGTAGACAGGTTACTGCGTTGATCGCGCGATGTACGATGAATATTTTGAAACTCATCTTGGAAATAGCTTCAACTGATGGGTTAACACTGATGCTCACCAAATTTTTTTCTTGCATCTTATAGAATTTTTCTCAGCTTTCCAATGCTGGTCTCAGATTGAAAATCGGTAGTTGCGAACACGGTCAAAATTGCATTTTTCTGATATAATCCAAGATGGCGGCCTAAATTCTTATCACTTCAAATGAAAGCCCTATCATTCCTCTTTACAGAAAAGTGCTACTTGTAGTTCTTCACATTACGAATTCTAGAGATATAGCTCAAATAATGCATCAAGAATTGCTAAAATCTCAACTTTTCTGAAAACTGTTTCGCCCCTTGGTAACCAAGGGGTCAACAAATACGATCAAACAAAAATGGCATTAGCATTTTTTCTCTATATCTAATAACTGTGTGCATTTATATCAAATTTGAAAGACCTTGTGCATCTAGTGGCCTAGTTTCAGCGAGAATTGCTCAAAAGTAAATTGAAAGCAAAGTTAAAAAATAAAATGAGAAAATGCCAAAAACTGTTTTAAAATAATGAAAGATGAAGCTGCATAAACAAACGCAATAGAAAAAAGGTTCAAAAGCGGAGGACTCCGAAGTAGAGTAGGTAATAATCGTGCGAATATAGATAGATAGAATCGTGAAAAGAAGATAGTAAATTGGTCTAAAGGTGAACAAAATTAAAGGTTTATAAGTGGAAAATTAAATTTCAAAATAAAAATACATATAAAGGTACAAAAAAGGAAACATTTCTAAAACGAAAAATAATATGTAGTTGGAAAAGATGTATTCAAAAATAATATCAAGGTCAATAATAAAAATGAAGATAAAAAGAAAGGTACGAGAAAAAAGTTAAAACACAAGGATATGAAACAAGTTGAAAGAAAAATTAAAGAGATAATAAATCAATCATGAAAGTGTTAATGATGTAGAGGCATAGAGCACAAAAGGTTAACAAAAAAACAAAGAGATAAAAGATTAAAAATGAAAAGTAACATTGAATATTAATAGAGTTATAAAACGTAAAAGGTAAAACAATACCTCTATAAATCTGAAATAGTTAAGAGAAAAAAAGTTTAAATCAGTAAACTAAAAGATTGAGAGGTAACAAAAAGATCTAAAATAGAACGCAGGAAGTAAAAGAAGCGAAAAGGTAAAAGGAAAAAATCGAAATATATAGAACATCTAAACGGTAAAATGGTACAAGTACTAACTTGAATTTGTTACAAAATTATATTTCTTGGCAGAAGGCCTAGAAGAGACATGTTATATTCGTGAAATTATAAAAGGTTGAAATGAAAAATAGTAACAGACAACAGACTTTGACAATCAGCTAAAAAGGAAGAAAAGTTTAAAAGGTACAAAATTTAATGTTAGATGATTAAGAAATCCGAAGAGCAGTTCCATGGCCCAGTTTTAATATTTGTTTAAATTGTCCATTTTGATTTGACTGAAACTTTGCATAGACGTTTCTAAAGACAAAAGATGCCATTTTGTGCTATTGGCTTTAGAATACGACTCATTTTTGAGAAGCTATTGAAAAATGCTATTTTGAAAAGGTATTGACGATTAAAAATATTATTAGGGCCAAAACGGTTTGTTTGATTGGTGTGGCGTTTTTGACGAAGTTGTAGATAATAGTTTTGTCTTTCCGAAAAAAATATACACTCTAAAATGAATTATTTATTTTTGAAAAATAGTTAAAAGAAAAATTAAAAATTAATTTCCTATAAAAGTTCATTTAGTAAAAATCTAACTTAGTTTTATGAAAACTACAAAAAATTACCGGAACAATGCAACCGGTCCAATCATGAAGAAATCAAGAAAAAAAATATTTTTTTTCACAGGGTGCATTTTTTACGAAAGGACAAAATGATTATCTACAAGTTAGTCAAAGAAACTATGTCAATCAAACAAATCGTTTTGACTGTAAAAATATATTTAATTTCCCATAGAATGTTCTACAAGAAATTAAAAATATTTCTACAGCCAAAACGGTCAGAATGATTGGCATAGTGTCTTCGGCAAAGTTGTAGATAACAATTTTGTCCTTAAAAAAAACTGCTCCTCGGAAAAAATTTAAAAAAATGATTGAACCGTGGCATTATTTTCGTAGTTTTTATGAAAAAAAAAAGATTTTCAAAAAATGAGCTTTTTTAGATAATTATTTTTTAATTTTTCTTTTAACTTAAAAAAAATCATTTCTTTAGAGTATATATTTTTTTCGAAAAGACAAAATTGTTCTCTACAACATTGCTAAAGACGTCACACCGATCAAACAAACCGTTTTGGCCCCGAAAGATATTTGTAATTATCAATACCTTTCCAAAATAGCATTTTTCAAAAGTTTCTCGAAAATGAATCGTGTTCCAAAAATAATAGTAAAGAAGGTTCATTTCGATAGAACTAAAAGAGAAAATAAAGTAAAGTGAAGTTAGAAGATAAAAAAGGCAAAATGATCAAAACTCTTTCAAAATGATGACAGATGGTAATGAAAAAACAAACAAACGAACAAAAAGATTTAAAGGTGAGAGACTTGGGAGTAGACAAGGTAATAATCGTCCAAAAATAATGATAGAAGAATGAATAAGTAAAACAGTGCACAATGAAAAAAGAGGGGTTTATAGAAAAAGTCAAATATCAAAAAAAGAAGAAAAGAAAACAATACTTAGAAAAAGTTAGTGGAAAAAAAAGTTTTATAATGGTATCGAATTCGAAAATAGGAAAGAAGGTAAAACGAAAGGTACGCTGGGATGAAACAAATTGGAACGATAATTTAAAAAATAACGCTACTCGAAAAAAGTGAAAACAAGTTGCCACAAAGATCAAAACAAGTTCCTGTGAATTTTGGTGCCCCGAGTGAATGCAGAAAGTGCATCCAATGACCATAGAATAGTTGTTTGTCTGGTTCGTCGCTCATACGTTTGTTTACGGGAAACATTATTTAGGTCTCTGAAAAAGTTATCTTTGCTAGGACCACCAAAATTCACGAGAATGACCAAAGCTTTCATTTTATCCAGTTCAAGCTCTAGAGCAAAACTTGATTTTTCCAGTTTGAAATGTAACAGTTGGGTAAAAAGCAAAAAATATAAAAAGCAGGGTTGACGTAGAATTGCATAAGACTGTTTGTTACATTAGAGCGATCAATAAAAACTACTTCTATCCAACACTAATAAAATAATTTTGGAAATAAAGTGGTGACGCTGAAAAAATTCAAAGTAGCATATGGGGTCGATTTATAGACTGCTCCGAAAATTATAAATACATCTTTTTTCTTGAATTAAACAAAAAATACAGGATTTTTCGGGTCATTTTATTCTGAAATGTAGATAATAAGTGTTTTCTTTCCAGTTTCAATTCAAGTTGGGATTATTTTTCGTAGGATACGCGAGTTCTCTAACTTTTCTCTTAACACTACTCATAAGCTTTTGCACAGTGTGTTCTCCGACCATTTTTACCACTTTAAGCCAATCTTTTTTAAATTTTCCAACATTGTCCGCTGGTTTGACATATTTCCTCAGCTTTGCCTTGGTCAAAGCCCAAAAAGTTTCAATAGGGCGAATTTCATGGCAGTTTGGAGGCTTCATCTCCTTTGGGACACATGTGACATTATTTGTTTTATACCACCCTAGTGCATCCTTAGAGTAATGGCAGGAAGTAAGATCGGGCCAAAAGATTGGAGGAATGTTATGCTGCCTAACCATGGGTAACAACCTTTTCTGCAAACACTCTTCCACGTAAATTTTACCATTCATTGTGTCGTTCGTAATGAATGGACGAGATATTTTCCCACATTAACAAATGGCCTGCCAAACCATTACCTTCTTGCCGAATTTTTCGGTGTAAATGGCTTTCACTGGTCCCTTCGGTGATGTATAAAATTGCGGTCCTGGCAGAGTCTTATAGTCCAGTTTTATGTAGGTTTCGTCATCCATGATAACACACCCCATTTTTTTGGTCAGAAGTTTGTCATAAAGCTTCCGAGCTCTCTGTTTCACAGATGCAGCTTGTTTTGGATTTCGTTTTGGCTGCTTCTGCTTCCGACGGGTCTGCAGACCCATTCTTCCCTTGGCACGCATAACATTACTCGCCGAGGTTCCAAGCTTTCTTGCCACATCTCGTACTGATACTGAAGGATGCCGCTTGTAGTATTCCTTAACCTTTTTGTCCATTGTGGGATCAACAGGCCCGGGTTTTCTATCACGTCTTGGGGCATCAGTGGATGTGCACTCTTCACAAAACTTCCGCAATGCGGTTTGAACTGCTCCGACACTTATACCTTCTTCTCTGGCTAATTTTCTTATAGAAAGACCACTCACGGTGCCCCATTTGTGCACAATTCGCTTTCTTTGCTCGGGAGAAAGGCCACGCATTTTCAAAATTTCGCACTAAATGTTAGAAAAAATGACAGCATCTGTTTCTTTTGGATGTAAACAACAGGACGCAGCCAACGTTTGGTTGAATACTGCACGTTATTTGAAATGACGGTTGATCGTAAGTGTATTTGTAATTATCGGAACGGTCTATACGGACATTTCGAAATTTATGGTATTGAATACCGCTCAATGTGGGTATTTTCGAACCCGCAATGATGCCCACAGGCTGGAAATCGACCCCAGACACCATTTAAAAATCTAAAATGGCGACTTCCAATATCTGGAAAGTAGTCAAAAAAAGGCAAAAAGCACCTCATAAGTACAACGGAATTTATGTTCTGAAAGTCAGTTCAAGCGCAAAACGAGAAAATATTAAATATTTACCCATTCAATTGTTTTGTCCTTACAAGACCAATTTGTAGTTTAATATCAAATCGTTGATGATGCATCTCCTCTGTGCTACGCCAACAGCGGGGATTAAGGACAACACTGTGAAAAGCTGCTTTCACAATACAAATTAGATGGCCGGCATATTTTGATTACCAGGATCCAGATTAGTTGTGTTGTTGCCATAACAAGTCAAAGCTTCACCAGTGGAAGTTTCCGTATGCGTCCCACCATTTACTAGTATAATGTTTTTTTTTTTTTTTTTTTTTTTTTTTTTTTTTTTATCGGTTACTGTTATTTATTTCACTGTTGCTATCAGCTGCTACTAAGGTGGGACCGTCCTTCCCACCATCCACTAGTAAAATGATTGGTTTGATTAATTTCTTTTAGAGGGACTTTAACCCCAAAGTCGATCATTAGTTTCTGGGTTAGTTTGAACAGAAGTAGGCTTTTAGGGCCATAGTCCTAAAAGTGCATTACCGGCTAACAAGACATAATACTTTGTCGACCGTGTTAGAGAAAGCAAGCATTAGGCTACCAATCAGAGGTCGAATTCTGCGTGTCAACAAGGCTTGACAATTTTCAATAGTACAATAGTTCGAAAAATCGAACTACAAGTTTCTACATTTGGGCGTAGATGATTTTCGAGTCGATTGCTGCAAGAACTTTTCTCCGTTGAAAATTAACCGACTTATAAGAATTTGAAATTGGACATATTTTCTCCTTGTTCCTATTTTAGAAAATGTTATAAGCTGATAGTTCAAAACAAAAAAAAAAATAAAAGTTTCAAAGTTAAACATGAAGATATGTCAATTAGCAAAAAAGATAAAAAGGTTGAACAAGGTTAAATGGTGCACACCAAACGTTTTTGGTTTAAAATAGACTTTAAAGTTTAACTGTAATTAGCAGTACAACTGTCAACCATCTTCAAACGATTGTGGACTGCACGTGTCAAATTAACTTAACAAAATATACACTAATCATTTTTACTGGATCATTTACCGTTGCATTGTTATCAATACGACCATAGCTTAGAACCTCTTTTGTTTCGTGAGTCTCCACGGATTGCATGGATGGTCGCCTCCGGTCGCGGCAAGTTTATTTACATTGACGCTCGAGTTTCTTCATTTTCGCACGCCGTAATATCCAAGCCAAGGTGGACCGCAATTTCATCTCATTACTCATTTTTTTGGCATTTTCACTTGCCTGGGCCGACCGCGGATAAGTCGTTGTTTTCGTTGCTGTCAGTGAATCGGCCACTTTTGCTGGTTGATTTGACTATCACGTGGGGAAATGTTAGGCAAATTTTGGTTTTCCCTTGTAGATCGCAGCCAAACGTTTGCATGCGAACGACAAAACGACGCGGTAATGATGCTGATGGTGACGCAGATAGCGATTGCTCCAGAGAGCGGCACACAGGTCACAAGTCCATTTGCCCGACTTAAGTTTTACTGGCTTCGGTGCGGTGGCGCGCGCGTGATGATGATTGAGGGCAGGGCTATCAACCGTTTAACGAATCAAAAGAAAACAGCTGGAAATTTGCGCACAGTTGCTTTACATAAGACCTAGACACGGTCGTACGTATTTCGCTCTTTTTCTTTTTTGAAACCGAGGCGACCCTCAGCTACTAGCGGCTCACGCGAAATGCACAATGTGTTCGCAAATGTCAAGTGGGTAATTTAATGTTTTTTATCTAGATCTTACCGTCCGATGTACCGCGGCAAACGTCAATTTGGCTTATTGGCGAGTTGGTATTCCATGGAAACTTACCTGAAAAGAGATGTTAAATCATTCGATTAAGGAAATGTTTTGCAAGATGAACGCGAACAAATTTTAAATTAATATATTTATAGGTAATGTTAATCGTGTCACTCATTTTATATTGATGGCTCAGATAGCAATTTGTGTATTGCTATTTGAGAGCAAACTGGTGTTGGTATAACGACTCGAAACGGTGTAATTGAAACGAAGGGCGGGGAAAACGATGCCGCTCTAGTCGTTGAAAGCAAGCAATATCTAGCGAATAAACGGTAACGAAACATTTCCCGGTGCCGTGTCAATTGAAATATTTACATAATTGCATCACTTCTTCTGGAAGCGCGTTTTCCATACGCAAATGCTAATATACACTCGACAGTCTGTTTGGCTACAGTCGTCTGCCTTAATGCTTATTGCTGCATGTTGTGGTTCCCATTCTCGGTTCTGCGTAAGAAGCCAGCAGTTCTCCACAGCAGAGTAGCAGCGGCCTGATCAAAACAGGCAACCACCCACGACCCAACTATGTAAATCGTTAATATATTGGGTGTGGTGAAGTGTTGCTTATAATTGAAACCCCAGCGGGTGGTGTAGGAATTTGTTTCTGGTTAACCATAACTCGTGTTTTATTCTTCGGTTTCAAATGAAGGTATTATTTTTCCGGTTGTGGTGTTACAACAGATTTCTTTTACAACAATTTCTGTCATACTGGAAGAGTTAATTAAAAGTTTTCGCAAGTTGTTTGATGTTGTACTTGGATTAAACAATTTCAATATCATCCGATTCAAAGCCAGCAAATCGATTTTCTCTGTTCTGTTTCACCTTCTATTTCAGTGACAGAATCATTTTCATTCATTTTCCGTTAATTGATAATCAACTTTCCTATTTGTATGCAAGTAGATTATTGATCTGTTTTGATGAATAATAACTATACTCAGGGTAGCTCAGGGTGCAAAAACAAATTTTTTTCCTGGGAAGAGCCATTTTCGCAGCATTGGGAAAAAAGCGCTAAACTAGGACTTCGATTCACCAAAGTTGCAGTTTATTCGCAACAAACCTCGTCATTACTGCATATAGAAGAAGCGTTATGCTTACTTTTAAAATACGAAATTATGACCACAAGCAATAAAACGCAGTTTCATAACAACTTTTATTCTTAAACTGCGCTAAACAATTACAATAAATTGGTTGATTGATGCCGTTGCATAAACCATTTGGTAAAGGTCGGATCCACGGTATCCAGATCCACCGGGTAAATCGCATAAAATGCTACCGTAACTGACTGTTCGACAGCTCGGCGGAATGCAGCGGGTAAATTATGGAGAACTATTATCTCTGCTCTGCCGTCGCCCACTGCGTCCCGCAAATGATCACCATTTCTGGGATGAAGCGGGCGGGGGAGGCAGTCCTACACGCGATCACATTGACTATTTGCCGAACGGTTACATAACTTTCTACTTTTCCTTTTGCACATTCATCCTCCTCCACCCTTCTTCTCTTCTCAGTGGGAACTTTTTTCGCACGAAACTCGCTTTAGTCGCAGCAGCACGCGGTACTTATTGTCATTAAATTCCAATTCCGCTGGTTTTGGGCGTCTTGCTAATCCTCGCCAGCGCAGGCCTCCCCACGTTGATCCCCATGATCAACGATTCGCCGATTACGGGTAACCACAACGCTAAAAAAAAGTCGCAACCGACGCCGCACAGTGTGTCCAAATCGAGAAACGGACGGCAAAACTGTTTTTTCAAGTCCTATGTTATCCATATCTTCTAAAAAAGTTGCTTCGTTTACTGCTGTCCTTCATATGCTTTAATGGAATTAGTTACATATTTCGCCGTATAGAGGGCGCCATACCTAACTTTTGAACGTGACTTGCTAGACGAATAGTTTCTTTTGCAAAGTTGTGTAAAATTTGATTACAAAACTGTTTGCTGAATACATCAAACCTCTAGAAATTGAGATTTCAGAGCTACAAGACGTTTTCTAAAAAAGCTTTTTGAAAGCAGTTTTTCATCCATATGTTCCACTCTAAGGCCTAAAACATGACTGTTTATAATTGAGAGTGACGTGGTAAATTAAGATGAAAAATTTCTAGTGATATATTGGTTATTATATACAGTATTCATGAATAAAACCTGGAAAAAAGTGATTTTAAAGGCTTTTTTTATTTGAGTTGAAACTCGAAAAGGCGCAAACGAATCCAAGCTTCTATGAAGCCATTCGATAGAGTACCTTTCTGACTAACAGAAAAACACAAAACTACAGTGGGTTATTTGTAGTTTTGAATATATGGCCAACTGAAGTTACCGATTTTTACATGCATTTGTGCGCTCTTTATAGCACAAAGGCCGGCGCGTACACTACGTTTCTGTTTCTATGCCCAACGAACAGACACCACAGCGGGGCTAAATCTAGAAACGGACGGAAATAGGGAATTTTAAGGTCCAATGTTATCAGTATCTTCTAGAAAGTTGTTTCGTTTACAGTTGTCCTTCATATGCTTCAATGCAACCCGCTTTAATTTTCACCATATAGGGGGCGCCATACCTAACTTTTGAACGTGATTTGATAGACGAATAGTTTCTTCTGCAAAGTTGTGCAGAATTTCATTACAAAACTGTTTGCTGAATACTTTGAACCTCTAAATATTGAGGTTTGTTTTTAAAATATTTTTTTTTGTAAAAGGTGCTGTATCTCTGAAATCTTAATTCGTAGAGGTTCAAGTTACTCAGCAAACAGTTTTGTAATAAAATTTTGCACAACTTTGCAGAAGAAACTATTCGTCTATCAAGTCACGTTCAAAAGCTAGGTGTGGCGCCCCCTATATGGTGAAAATTGAAGCGGGTTGCATTGAAGCATATAAAGGACAACAGTAAACGAATCAACTTACTAGAAGATACTAATAACATTGGACTTCAAAATTTCCCATTTCCGTTCGTTTCTAGATTTAGCCCCATTGTGGTGTCTGTTCGTTGGGCATAGAAACAGAAACGTAGTGTACGCGCCGGCCTTTGTGCTATAAAGAGCGTTCAAATGCATGTAAAAATCGGTAACTTCAGTTGGCCAGATATTCAAAACTACAAATAACCCACTGTAGTTTTGTGTTTTTCTGTTAGTCAGAAAGGTACTCTATCGAATGGCTTCATAGAAGCTTGGATTCGTTTGCGCCTTTTCGAGTTTCAACTCAAATAAAAAAAGCCTTCAAAAACACTTTTTTCCAGGTTTTATTCATGAAAACTGTATATAATAACCAATATATCACTAGAAATTTTTCATCTTGATTTACCACGTCACTCTCAATTATAAACAGTCATGTTTTAGGCCTTAGAGTTGAACATATGGATGAAAAACTGCTTTCAAAAAGCCTTTTTAGAAAACGTCTTGTAGCTCTGAAATCTCAATTTCTAGAGGTTTGATGTATTCAGCAAACAGTTTTGTAATCAAATTTTACACAACTTTGCAGAAGAAACTATTCGTCTAGCAAGTCACGTTCAAAAGTTAGGTATGGCGCCCTCTATACGGCGAAATTTGTAACTAATGCCATTAAAGCATATGAAGGGCAGCAGTAAACGAAACAACTTTCTAGAATATATGGATAACATAAAAAATGAAAAAATAGTTTTGCCGTCCGTTTCTCGATTTGGACACACTGTGCGCCGGTAATCGAGGAGGCCCCCTTCCTGGCCCCAGTAGTAGGACAGAAGTTGAAGCGACCACCGTAATGGTAGTTAGTGTTGCGTGATCAAGATCATGAGCACCTCGATAAGCCATGCGTCATCGGTGGTTGCAAAAAGCAAGTGCATTTGGTTCTCGTTCAAACGTTCCGCTTTTGAGACTCACTATCAAATCACCTTTTCATCAAAAAGAGAGAGAGAGAGAGACATACCGAAAGTCTTAACCCAGCTACTTCAAACCCGTCAAAAAATTTTCCCGCACCGTTTAGTTTCGACTTTGGGTAAAAGTTGTCTGAAAAGTGTCTAGTCTTCCCCGGTGCTCTATCGCCAAACAAGGAGGCATCGAAAACGCGCGAAAATTACTTCTGCCCGGTTGGATGATGAACCGCACCATTTATCGGAGATATTCCCACGGCCAATTACTTTTATGTAACCCCCGTAGCTTCGTAGCAAATTGTTCGTGCTTATCTGCCGACCCGCAGGCGACCTACAACTGTCCATTTAGCCGTCTTCTCAGATGTTCCCTGGGTCAGACCGACAAAATAAAAATAAAAGGAAATCACCAATAAATAAACAGTTTTGAGTGACATGTTTTGCTATCTTGTGCCAGCCAAATCAAAGCGGGATGGTGAACCAATTCGCCTTGAGGGTCTCTCACCCGCGCACTGAACCGAGCAGAAAAGGTTGTTACTTATGACAACCTATTTTATGTTTTGAATGTTTTCTTAGGCTAGATACTGGTCTCATTAGCTGATAAAGCAATCGAATTATAGCAGGTTCTCTTACAGACTTAATGTAGACGCGATGACTTTATCAATTGACTCCTATCAAATATGAAGAACGTTCCGAGTGTCTGGATTAGGCTGTAGTCAACCTGTTCTAAGCAATCAGATTGATTATAAAAAACACGGAGTAACCATGAAACTAAAATGCCCTAGACTAGGGCCACTGAGAAGCGAGGGGCCGCCCGGTTCTTCAGTTGTTTTTGATGCAGGCGGTGATGATGATAATAATAATGCTGCTGATGATGATGGCGGTTATGATGAACGAAGTGACGAAAGGGCTGCTTTCGGTGCTGATTTTCCAAACTATGGCTAACAACGTTGACGGCTCCGAGTGACGATTTTTGCGCTTCGAGGGCTCCCCGATGATGCAATTGATGCTTCAGTCATGATTTATGACCAGACGCCTGTCTGTCAAGGAGTCGTCAGTTCGGTTTTACGACGAGTGAAACGAATATGAACAGCCATAGCGGGAGAAGGTATATTACTTCGAAAATTTAAAGAAGATTTATTATCGCGGAAAAAAGGAAATGAATCTGGAAATCAGCATATTTTTATTTTGAAACTATAGCGTATGATATACTGCAACCTTCGTATAGAATATGGTTAACAAAAAAAGGACAAAAAATGAAGATAAACTATACTTTTAATCAGATGCTTCATTTATTCACGAAGTAAATAGAAAACAGAAAATTGATATATTAAAAATATAAATAAGTAAAAAAAAGTCAAAAAGTAAAATAAATAAAACTTAAGAGAGAATTTAAAACTCTCAATTCATTCGTCTCCGCATAGAAGAAAGTGAACAGACTTTCCGTCTTTCAATTATTTTTTTGTTCACTTCTCATCTGTTAATTTCTAATAACAATGATTTGTTTTTCTGTTTTCTTTTCTGTAATCAATATTTTTCTATCCGTTTGCCATATTTCAGTTTCAAGTTTCTGTTACTTAGATTTCCAGAATTTCCCCAAATCGGAAACCATGGAAACACCACGAAACAAGTGAAAGAGTAGAATAAAATTGAAGATATTTCATAGAAAATGAAATATGAAAATATGAGATATTGAAAAATTTTAAAAGAAACTAGCGAATAGAAGATAAAACATTCGGAACAGAAAATAGCCGAAACCGCTTCTAAAGGCCAGAAAAGGCCGAAATAGAAAATGATTCCATATTAAGCTCAGAATGGCCGAAAGCTCTTCTGAAGGCCAGAAAAGTCCGAAATAGAGATGATCCTCACTAAGCTCAGAATGGCCGAAAACCTCTTCTAAAGGCCAGAAAAGGCCGAAATAAAAAATGATCCCAAATTAAGCTCAGAATGGCCGAAAACTCCTTCTAAAGGCCAGGAAAGGCCGAAATAGAAAACGATAACAAATTCAGTTCAGAATAGCTGAAAACCCCTTCCAAAGGCCAGAAAAGGCCAATAAAGGCCAGAAAAGGCCGAAATAGAAAATGATCCCAAATTAAGCTCAGAATAGCCGAAAACCATTCTAAAGGCCAGAAAAGGCCGAAATAGAAAATGATCCCCAATTAAGCTCAGAATGGCCGAAAACCCCTTCTGAAGGCCAGAAAAGGCCGAAATAGAGAATGATCCACAATTAAGCTCAGAATAGCCGAAAACCCCTTCTAAAGGCCAGAAAAGGCCGAAATAGAAAATGATCCCAAATTAAGCTCAGAATGGCCGAAAACCCCTTCCAAAGGCCATAAAAGGCCGAAATAGAAAATGATTCCAAATTAAGCTCAGAATAGCCGAAAGCCCCTTCTAAAGGCAGGAAAAGGCCAATAAAGGCCAGAAGAGGCCGAAATAGAAAATGATCCCAAATTAAGCTCAGAATGGCCGAAAACCCCTTACAAAGGCCATAAAAGGCCGAAATAGAAAATGATCCCAAATTAAGCTCAGAATGGCCGAAAACCCCTTTCAAAGGCAAGAAAATGCCGAAATAGAAAATGATCCCAAATTCAGTTCAGAATAGCCGAAACCCCCTTCTAAAGGCCAGAAAAGGCCGAAGTAGAAAATGATCCCAAATCAGGCTCAGAATGGCTGAAAACCCGTTCTAAAGGCCAGAAAAGGCGGAAATAGAAAATGATCCCAAATTAAGCTCAGAATCGCCGAGAACCCCTTTCAAAGGCCAGAAAAGTCCGAAATAGAGATGATCCTCACTAAGCTCAGAATGGCCGAAAACCTCTTCGAAAGGCCAGAAAAGGCCGAAATAAAAAATGATCCCAAATTAAGTTCAGAATGGCCGAAAACTCCTTCTAAAGGCCAGAAAAGGCCGAAATAGAAAACGATAACAAATTCAGCTCAGAATAGCTGAAAACCCCTTCCAAAGGCCAGAAAAGGCCAATAAAGGCCAGAAAAGGCCGAAATAGAAAATGATCCCAAATTAAGCTCAGAATAGCCGAAACCCCTTCAAAGGCCAGAAAAGGCCGAAATAGAAAATGATCCACAATTAAGCTCAGAATGGCCGAAAACCCCTTCCAAAGGCCATAAAAGGCCGAAATAGAAAATGATTCCAAATTAAGCTCAGAATAGCCGAAAGCCCCTTCTAAAGGCAGGAAAAGGCCAATAAAGGCCAGAAGAGGCCGAAATAGAAAATGATCCCAAATTAAGCTCAGAATGGCCGAAAACCCCTTACAAAGGCCATAAAAGGCCGAAATAGAAAATGATCCCCAATTAAGCTCAGAATGGCCGAAAACCCCTTTCAAAGGCAAGAAAATGCCGAAATAGAAAATGATCCCAAATTCAGTTCAGAATAGCCGAAACCCCCTTCTAAAGGCCAGAAAAGGCCGAAGTAGAAAATGATCCCAAATCAGGCTCAGAATGGCTGAAAACCCGTTCTAAAGGCCAGAAAAGGCCGAAATAGAAAATGATCCCAAATTAAGCTCAGAATCGCCGAAAACCTCTTTCAAAGGCCAGAAAAGGCCGAAATAGAATATGATCCCAAATTAAGCTCAAAATGGCCGAAAACCCCTTTCAAAGGCCAGAAAAGGCCGAAATAAAAAATGATCCCAAATTAAGCTCAGAATAGCCGAAAACCCCTTCCAAAGGCCAGAAAAGGCTGAAATAGAAAATGTTTCCAAATTATGCTCAGAATAGCCGAAAGCCCCTTCTAAAGGCCAGAAAAAGTCAATATAGAAAATGATTCCAAATCAAGACCAGAATAGCCGAAAACCCCTTCTATAGGCCAGAAAAGGTCAAAATAGAAAATGATCCCAAATTAAGCTCAGAATGGTCGAAAACTCCCTCTGAAGGCCATAAAAGGTCGAAATAGAAAATGATTCCAAATTATGCTCAGAATAGCCGAAAACCCCTTCTAAGGCCAGAAAAAGTCAATATAGAAAATGATCCCAAATTAAGCTCAGAATAGCCGAAAACCCCTTCTAAAGGCCAGAAAAGGTCGAAAAAAAAAAATGATTCCAAATAACAGAGACATGTAAATAAACAGTGGTGATTAAAATAGTCATTGGATAATTCAAAACAAAAAAAAATAGAAAAAAGAAACTTACTAACAGTTAATAATAAAAAACAAATGAAATATAGAAAACAGAGAATATAAAATAAAGCTTAAGTGAATGATACCAGAGCATAGCATTTTTTATGTCCCCTTTTTATATTTTTGTGTGTTCTTAAATAATTTTTACTAAAAGTTTTCTATATTTCATTTGACTTTTTTGTCTTCTACTTATTTTTTTCTCGCAATGGCAAATCAACTAAAGAGCTTCGAGGGATAATATCTACCAAATGCTCAAAAAAACAAAGCTTTTTTCATGATTTTTTTAAAGGACAGTTGAGATGTAAGGTACATAAATAATATATCATTGGATTAAGGAACTCTTGGAGAATGAAAAAAAAAAAAATTATTGCTATTTTTTTACAAAATGGCGGCTGTGCAGCGAATGCCGTGAAACGCTTTTTTTCAAAAGCTGTTCCGCGGCGAGCAGTAGAAGTCGTGCCTATAACCAGAACAAAATTGTTTTCATTATCTACATAAGTTGCGCTAGTGAAGTACACATGATTATATTTTTAGAATCTTTCTTCGCAAAATGGCAACGGTTTGAAAAAAAAAATTTTTTAGACAAAAAAATCGACTTTTATTGTTTATAACTTTTGTTGTTGCTAATCAATTACCAAAATCGTGTGTACTTCACTAGATAATCTAATGAAAAAGCTACAGTTAAAATTTCATGTCAATCGGATGTAAACTTTTTCAGTTCTACTGCTCGCCGATTTTGAAAACCTGGTTTTGAGAAAAACGCGTTCTAAGTTTCAATATGCTTTAAATCTTTAGAATCGCAATAACAAAGCCCCTAATATTTTTTTTTTTACCTTCAGTCAGCCATCCCTGCGCTGTAAAGTTGTCATTCCTGGGCTTTATTTTCCTCTTCTTTCTTTTCGTTATCTAATGTTAGGCTGCGCCTAGCCCCTTTCGAGATATCAGACATGCGATGCTCAGCGACTTTGACGCGGTTGACGTCCGATCCCACGCAAAAAACACAAGTTTCAAAAAAAAATTTTTTTTAGTGTATATTTTTTCGAAAAAAAAAATTATCTACAACTCTGCCGAAGACGTCACACTGATCACACAAACCGTTTTGCCTCTGAAAATATTTGTAATCATCAATACCTTCCCAAAAAAGCAATTTTCAATAGCTTCTCAAAAATCAGTCGTGTTTTAAAAAATTAAATCAATAGCATAGAATGGCAGCTTGTGCCCAAAGAAACGTCTATGCAAATGAAAAATGACAATGAAAAAAAAAATTTGAAACTGGGACATTTTTTGTGGAACTGCTTATTTGCCTAATACCAAAAAACACGAATACATCTGGACTTCCAGATTTCCCATTATTCGAAAATAGGTTACTAAACATCAGAAAGCAAGCAAATAAGAATACAAACTCAGAAATTGAAAAAAAAAACAAGACAGAAAATAAAAGATTTAAAAAAAAACAATCTAGAATAGCAAATAGAGAAGAGAGAATGGAAAAAAGAAATGAAAATAAATAAAAAAATAACTAAGAGCACACAATAATATAATAGAAAGGGCAAATAAAAATGCTATGCTATTTACTTGAGCTCTGTTTCAAATTTTCTGTTTTATGCATTTAATTTATTTCTTTGCTATATACCTCTTTTGATTCATTTATTTATTTTTTTTTTTTTGAATTTTATAACACACTTTTTACTACTACTGCTGCTTTCATTTTTTTCCATTTTCCATTTGTTTCATTTGTTATTATCTGATTACTATTTTTCAAATATTATTATATATTATTTATTTTGAATTTATAATATCACAGCCGCTATGTTTTATATAAAAAAATATCCATAAAACATAGATTTTCAGGTTATAAATATATTTTAAATATTCCAAATTAAGAAGAGACCAAAAGATAACAGATAACAGAAAACAGAACATAGAGTATAGAAAACAGAAAAGAAGGAAAAAGAAAACAGAAATTTATATTCTATGATAGAGCCTATTATAAGACTCGATTGTAGTAACTATCCCGGCATAATTCTGCATTCCGTATACGAAATTCTCTCCCACTCTAATTTTCTAAAATTCTACGCCCTTGCGAGCGGCCTCCGGCACTTAACCGGAAATTCCTCCATGGGGAACGAAAACATGCGGGTGGGCATGTTCTAAGTTTTTGTTTGTTTTGTTTATCGATTTGTCGTCAGTTGTCGTGACAAAATTGTTAGAGTAGATCTCACACTTCAGGTTTGTCAAGCAATCTTCGTGGTACTCAACTTGAGGACGTTGGGCGGGCTCGCCAACTTGGGTACCATATCGATATTCAACCGTTCCATCTTCTCCAACGATTGCTTCGAGTAATGGGTCAATGCCAGAATCGGTCAAAACACCGCGTTTTCGTCCTTATGGTATTTCTTGATGAACGACGAACTTCCTGCAGGTACTTCGTACTATAAACTTTCCCCCTTCACGGCCAGTCCGTAGTGAAAGAAAAGCGGCTCTGACACCCCTTTCTCGTTGATTGTCTCCCACAGGACCACGAAGGTGCTGAAGGAGGTGGCCCCAAAAAGTTGGGGAGCTTTTTGTGTGAAATAAACTGCTCCTCATTGCTAACCTTCTTCGTGGGAAAGTAAAATACGAATTGCCCCGCCAGTCGTTGCCATCCAGAGTGACACAGGTCTTGTCGTCCTTCACCATCGACACGTCGCAATTGGCCGGGAAAATCGACTTGATTGTCTTAATTAGCCACTGCCGACGCTTCTTTGGCTGCAGCTCCGAGAACAGTGAACGGGACATGACTCGCCAGGTACTTTTTTACAGTTTGGCCGGTTGCACCGAACCTCCCGCTGTAACCACTTTTCTCTCGGTCTTCCTCTTTAGGATCCTTTGGAGCTTCTTGTCGTTCAGGGTCGTCGGCCGTCCGGAACCGGGCTATTTTTCGATGCTCTTAATTGCTGTCCAATTGTGCCAAAAAATTGTAGGTGCCGGAACGGGCGTATCCGGTGTCCACGAACTGCCGCACGACGTCCGTTTTGTTGCGACGAGGTACCGTTCTTTTAACGCGCACACTGCTGAATGGAGTAGTTGGGGTTGTGGGTAGTTTCGTCAGTGAGTAGAAAGTAAACCCATGAAAAATCTGCAATTTTTGTTCATTTTTTTACTGCAATCGTTATCCTGATCCATAGACAAGAGCCGTTGCAGGAAGCCTATGTTGGTGAGTACCAGTTTTCGAGCGGGATGATCTACAACGGACCAAATGTTCACTTTGAGACAGATCCTCGATAAGTCTCGAAAACAAAATTTGCAGACACATAATCTATTTATAGACAAGTGGCGCACAGTGGAGCACATAGAAGATCAAACCTGATCAAAATTATTTTGAAGGATTTTTGGACTGGAAACATATAAGGGGCCATCCACATTCCACGTGGACAAGTATTTGACGATTTTGACCCCCCTCCCCATCCCCCTTCGTGGACAACTGCCCATATAAATTCTGAAAATATTTATGGACCGTGGACCTCCCCCCAGCTGTCCACGTAGAATGTGGATGTACCCCAACGGATCGAAAATATAGTATAATAAATAGATGTGACTGAAAATTTTAATGAAACAACCCACCTTCGAACGATTTGTTACTTTTCTGATGATGTGGTTTGGATTCAATGGTAGTTTCTTTTCTACAATGTATGGCTGAGCCTTTATGAATGCAATATATCACAGTTTTTTAGATCAGTGAGGTGCGGGGCTAACAGTGATTTGTTTATTATTCAATCTGAGTACTCAGAAGAATCTGAAGAGTCACTAGTATTATCATCATTGCCCGTGTACGAACATTTCACTCGCAACATTTGCATTGCTACGGACGAAAAAGTTCGACCTTTTTTTTATATTTTATGCAAAGTAGGAGTCATTGGATACCAAGGGTAAAGCCAAATGTAGAGCTAAGCAGTTTTAAGGACATAATCTGCAAACTTTGATGTATCTATGTCTTGGAACTAACGCAAAAACATTGCCGAAAGTTGAAAAATTGAATTTTTCAGATGATTTTCAAAATGATGTATCTCACGAGTTCGGATTGGTTCGGATATTCTAATACCACCAGATTGACCAGAAACATACAGGCTTTCATTTGCAATTGACTGTTTACATTGAAACTCATTGATACTTAACTTACTTCATATATTATGACATATAAAAAAACTCATTTACAGCATTTTTGTGTTTATTAAAATGTTCCCTGGCAATATCGAAACTGTTTATTAGTCTTTTAAGTTTGAAGATTGAAGAAACTAACCTTCTTTGACAATAACCATAGTTGGTTTGATAATAAATCATTACGTTGCACTTGATAGTTTTGAGAAACAGTGAACGGTACGAGAGCTTCGAATGCAACAACAGAAAACTAAAATTTCATCGATTTCAATCAGCTGTAACAAAGGTTAACAATACTTCCGGATGCTCATAAGTTGTCGAAAGATTCAGTAGGTATCACACTTCAAAATGAGACTATGGAGAACATGGTTAATAAACTTTTGCTTTTTTGACTTTTGATCAGGTTTTTACTTGATTTACTCCTATGTGCGGCGTACGATTCAGTGGAACGCTGTGGCAGATTGCCAACAAAACTTATTAAGCTGCTACGCGAAAACAGATTGAGCAAGCGAAATTTCGGACGCGTTTGTGACATTGGACCTCTCGAGTCTGCTGTTGAACGTAGCCATCGAAGCTGCTATAAGAAGAGTAGATGAGCAGAGTAGCGGCACCATCATCACGAAGTTTTTATGCTTCTAGGCTACGCAGACGACGTCGACACCTTCGGTGAAATTTATAAAGCTGTGGAGAAGTGCTCTACAGTTTTCAGGAGGAAAACATTTTCTTTAAACAAATTAATCAAAATGTGCATCGAGAATAGATTACGATCGAATATGAATAAAATATATCTTGCATAGCTATTCGTTGGCAGTGCGAAAAATTTGTAAACATGAAAAAAACTTTTTTTTTAAAGTGAGAAAAAATACATTTATTATAAATCGAATTTGAAAATCAGTTGCGAGCATTGAGCCCGAGGTTTCGGATGTTTCTAGGTTCTAGGTCTAGTCTTAAACTTGATTTAGCGAATTCATCCAGCAGAATGCAGTCGACATCTTGAACAATGTTTATGACCTGACCTATCCACATCTAATTCGTTCACATGGAATAGAAAACATTTTTTCTTCCACTCATTGCAAAAGTATTTTGAATTTAGATTTAGCTAATGAATTCGACATTCGCCCGCATAGTAATCACCGACGGCGGGTCAATGACGAAATTACTTGTCTCTGCATTTACCCTCGATTGTCACGCAGAGCTGTCGGAAAAAAAGTTCATTCAGTGTCCTAGTTTTTTTTTCGTCTTCTGCTACTAAATTCGGTAGCAGAAACAGCAGAAAAAACGCTTAAGTTAGTTGCCCAAACGGTGCTTAGAAAGATGACCATACCTTAGCGGTATGCAATGCCAAAGTGCTTTGTTTTACTTTGCATTTTTTCTCTCTCAAGTTAAATGCTTTGATATACTATGTCCAACGCAGAAGAACTGTTACTGCTGTTGCTGCTGTTTGAAGAGTTGATATCGTTTCTACTAAGAGCCCAAGCCAGCGCACGAACAGCTTTAGAGCTTCTGCAAATACAGTCTCGAGTGTCAGTATATCAATTAGCCACAGGCGTCACAAAATCGCTGCCAGCACGAGACAACAGCACGGTTTTGTATTGTTTAAGGAGCGGTAATCCATCGGAAAACTTTAGAGCTTGGTGCTTACATTGCCTACTGTGCTAAGTTGTTTAGGTGGCCCCAGGCCGAGTCTTCGCCGGGTGTTGGTCTTAAGATGAATGACAACTAACACCTTATCGAGTGCTACCGCACTATGACCTCTTGTTGTTGAGTTGCGCGAAGCATTAGAAAAAAAAAAAAAACAATCACCGTTCAAAGCCATTTGTCTTCGAGAAGTAGCAAGAAATTAATTTTGAAGAGCACGGAATGATGGATGGCTTCAGAAGAGGCACTGTAAATCATGGGAAGTCGAGGCAGGACGCTTTCGTCACCGAGTTCGAGCGATGCGATGAGAATTTTCTCCTCCCTCCTTCAGTCACTTGATGGGCCACTCGAAGCCATGTTGATTCACAAATCCCCGTGGATAGCGCCGATATTGATGGGAGGCGTTATGAAGCTTAGCTTCGAAATGCGATTTTCGTGACTGGCGGGTTTCTCCCCAAGAAGCTCACGACTGCAGAAATTATGACCCTGCTTCAATTAGAATGGGAAAGTTAGTTTTTATGTTCGGGACGTAATTACTAGCCTTTTGTGGTATGCTGCTTAAAACAAAAATCAATTCCGAATTGATTAATTACAACAGTTCTCATTTGAATTTCGCGTAAAATTGTATTTCCCCGATACAGAGCAGAAGCGCGAAGCGCGCTCAATGAAAACAATCAACTGCAATTGAAAGTTGTTCAATTAACAGCCGTTAAATGGGTGCTAAGCTTTCATTCAATTTTAATTTAAATTTCTCCCTATGGTGACGAACTGGCTCTTCCCGAAAGCAGCCACATCGCATTTCTATGGACGAAGTTTGCACTGTATGTACCTCGGTGTTAATAATTGCCATCGATACATCGATAAGCACTTTTACGAAGTACCGCATCGTCATCATACACCGGAGACTACAGAGCCGTGCGCACGGGAGTGTCAGATGGTCCTTACCAGCTTGATCTAGAGATTCACCCCGAGTCCAAACCTTGCCTACGGCTATGCCTCACTCGAATCCTGGATTCTCCGTTTCGCGCAATCCGGATGGGTATACCGTGTACAGTAATAACAACACCGTCAAGAGAGCTTTTTTTACGGTCAAACCATCCCACGATTGTGTCTGCTCGCGGTGGAGATGACGGCAAATGGCGCAACGGGTCGCAGGTAGTTACATAAAAATCTGGCAGATCAGGAAAGTTCAGGTGAATGTGCTACACGCGGGTTTCGTTGTTGTCTGATGTGCCTACCGGTGCACGAATTGCCTGCCGCTAAGCGAAGCGCGAGGTGCATCTGCTCCCAGTGGCGGCGGCGACGACGACGACGGCGGCGTGATTCCATTTTGGGGGGCCTGCTTGCTGTAAAGTTTCATAACAGGCTCCTGCCCGAGGTTCGACAAAGGTCGAGCGATGAAATGTGAGTAAAGTGTACCTTTGGCTGGCTGCTGGATCGTTTCGATTTCCGTATGCTGCCCTGGTGTGGACGCACTATGGATACGAACAGCAGTGAAACAGTTGCTTTCTGGGAGTAGAATAACTTTCCCTCTGTTCAAAGAGCAGTTGAATGGTTGCCCGAACAAGAATGTTCGATTGTGTTCGAGTATTGCATGGTGAACTTATTTTTTGATCTCCGATGAATTATTTTCAATTCAGGCTGAATTCCTAAACTCTACTTCACAGCTATTTAGATGTTGAGAGCAAAAAGCAATTAAGTGTGACGCTTCTCTTGTCAATTAAAAGTATATTGAGATTTCCCCGAATATGTAGCTTTCGCTGTTTACTGAGTACAGGCTTGATCCTGGCTGGGTGCGCAATAAACATTTCTCCTTCGCGACTAGAATGTTCCCGCTCGTAGATGAATGTCAAACATTTACCCAGACAAAGTTTACAGTTAAATTTCAACCCGTCACTGGATGGAACGAAGAAACTAAATCCCTGCGTAATCGTTAAATGAATGAACCAAGCTGCTAAATCAACAAACCGAATCGAAAAAGGGGTTACGTTGCGTCTGGAATGGCGACCCGTCGTCTTGCTTGAGTGGAACCCAAGTTTCTTCCTTGTGTCTAAGCTTAGGGTTTTCTCGTTGACGAATTTCTAATATCGTT
Source organism: Wyeomyia smithii (assembly GCF_029784165.1). Taxonomy (NCBI): domain Eukaryota; kingdom Metazoa; phylum Arthropoda; class Insecta; order Diptera; family Culicidae; genus Wyeomyia; species Wyeomyia smithii. Next base: position 31,597,589 of record NC_073694.1, read on the forward strand.
GGGACGGTTCGGAAAAGGCCGCAGAGGCTAGAGAAATAAAATATTTATTTCGTTGTTTTTTTTTGTGCTTCTCTTTCCAATGTGTGCGATCCGGTTGCATTTGGTCTACCACTTGAGGGTTTTTTTCTGGTGCGGTTTCAGTTGTTTAGACTATATTTCCGTAATGAGAGTATCCTGGGTTATAAACATCATGGTTTAATATTTCACATTTTAAATTTCGAATATGGATCTTTGAATTTAAAATTCATAATTTGACTACATTTTTAGTTCAGATTTTTAATTTATGTACCTAGTAAATTGAAAATAATAAAAGCAATGTTACAGATTATTCATTCTTTGGTGTCAAACCAATCAGGTTTCAGTACGTCACACACTGTTTCCGAAATTGCAAAAACGTGATAGGAATTATTTTGACCCAAAAACAAATTTATTTTGGTGCCCTAGTGCCTTCAGCTGTACTATGCGATCCACCAGATAGGCGGATGAACAAATGCCGAACGACTGGTTGGAAGGCCTCATATGCCCTATCTATAAGAGTGGCCATCGATTGGATTGTGGCAACTATCGAGGCATAACGTTGCTCAACTCCGCATATAAAGTGCTCTCCCGTATCCTGTTTTTCAGATTGAGACCGTGAACGGAATCCTTTGTTGGCGAATACCAGGCTGGTTTTCAGCAGGGGCGTTCCACGACGGATCAAATCTTCACCCTGCGACAGACCCTCGATAAGTTCCGGGAGTACAACTTACCGACACACCATCTGTTTGTGGACTTCACGGCGGCATACGACTCAGTGAAAAGAAACGAGCTGTGGCAGATCATGCTGGAACACGGTTTCCCCACGAAACTAATTAAGCTGAGTCGTATGACTCTGGAGGGATCGAAATCGTGCGTGCGGATAGCTGGCGAAACATCAGCCGCATTCGTAACGTTGGATGGACTGAAGCAGGGGGATGCGCTCTCCAACTTACTGTTTAACATCGCTCTTGAGGGTGCAGTACGAAGAGCAAACATCGAAAGAAACGGTACGATCATCACGAAATCTCACATGCTTCTTGGTTTTGCGGACGACATCGATATCATCGGTATCAACCGTAAGGCCGTGGAGGAGGCCTTCGTACCTTTTAAGAGAGAAGCAGCGAGATTGGGACTTGTCATTAACTCTGCCAAAACGAAGTACATGGTAGCTGGGGAACGATTTGAAGTGGTTGACGAATTCGTTTATCTTGGTACACTTGTGACATGTGACAACGATATGAGCCGTGAAGTGAAACGACGAGTTGCAGCTGCGAACAGGGCCTTCTACGGACTACGTAACCAGCTAAGATCCCGTAGTTTGCAAACTCGCACAAAACTAGCGCTGTATAGGACGCTGATACTCCCGGTGGCCCTTTACGGACATGAAGCATGGACGCTGAAGGAAGCTGATCGACGAGTGCTCGGAGTTTTTGAGTTCTGCGATCGATACTTGGCGGTAAACTGGAAGTATGGCGCAGACGCATGAATCACGAGTTGTACCAGGTATACAAACATGCTGATATAGTGGAGGTAATACAGCGGGGCAGGCTTCAGTGGACTGGAAATGTAGCCAGAATGCCTGACAAGAGAGCCGCCAAAACTATTTTCAGTAGTGAACCAGGAAGAGGCCGTCGGCTTCGTGGTAGGCCTCGCACGCGGTGGATGTGCGCGGTGGAAGAAGATGCACGATCTGCTGGTGTACGAGGAGACTGGAGAACGGCTGCCCAAGACAGAAGTAGCTGGACATCTCAAATTCGTTCGGCCCAAGACCGGTGAACGGTCCGTTAGCCAACAAAGTAAAAGTAAAGTAAAGTAAGGAAGTGCCTTTAGCAAAGTTGATCCATATTATAAAAGTTGCAATTTTGTGATTCATCCACTTAAAATTAAGAAGCGAATTTTACTTATTCTATTTTTGCATTTCTCTATGCACTTTGTTCGGCAAAGTTGTAGCACATGAAACAACTTTGTTGAAGACACTGTACTTCCATCTGCCTGTTTAAATGAACTTTTGTGAAGTTTTCTGTACATTGCCAAAATGCGCTATAACTTTGCCTAATAAAATGGTTTCATGTGCAAATTCCAATTCCAATTTCCATATAATGGAGAGTAATTAAAAAAACAACCATGTTAAAGGCACTACGGCTCCAACATTTTTGTTTCGATTTTTTGCATTATTTGAAAAAAATCGCCAATACCCGAAGAAATAGGGTAAGGACCCCATAATTCGCCCACCCACTTATCAACAAATTGTTTACGGGGTTTGTTATAGAATTATGCCAAATAATAATTTGTTTTCAATCTCAGCTAATTCTTTTTTATGTTCAAACACGGTTCTAAGAGTTGACACTACATTGCGAACAATTAAAAAAATAGGTGTGAGAATATTGGGTACTCGAATAAAGTGGGCAAATTGTGGGGTCTTTACCCTATTTGATTATGGATGGCAACGACTGGCAGGACACTTCATATTTTACAGAGCAGCATTGTTCCATAGAAGACGGACCAACCGGCGGACCTGTTATCTGTGAGTGTGTCGTTAGCGTGTGTTTTGATCGTTAAGTCTTGTTTCCTTGCTCACAGTGTGTACGTAGCGGCGCATAACAAGCGAACTATAACACTGTGCTACAAATGAAAAATAAAAATGTGAGCTAAGGTCCAAAAACGGGGTTTAACTGAGAATGTTTTGGGTATTTGAAAAACTTAAAACATGGGCGCAAGTAACACTCGACTAGAGTTACAACCTTTGCTAAATCATATAAGTGGTTCTTGCGTTTTTTTTCCATTTGTAGCATCGTGGAAAAATTGTGCGATAGGCCAAAAATTCTGTTTTACTTAAAAATATATAACTCAGCCAAATATCAACCGATTTTCACAAAACCACTTCTATTTGATTCGTTATTGAGGATACTTTCAACGTATTAGTGTATTTGTAGTACTTTTCCTGCAAAAATAAGCGACCAATTATGAATTAAATTATAAAGTTGTGTGAAATAGTATAACCAATTAGATTCAATCTCAAATAACTCAACATGTTTTGGTGAAATTAAACTTGTATATATTTCGAAAGTTTTGTTTTTTCCCTTTCCAAAACAGCTAAAATATTGCAAATCAGTAGAGAAATGACCGATTTAAAAAAAAAATTATGCGCAGAGGTCCAGTAAACGATATTTTGACCATAACATCAAATTTTAGGAGTGTTTGAAAATTTCTACTTTGAGCGAATGTTACACTTAACAAGACCTATAAGCTACACTAGGTTACTTCAGAAGTTCCTAATCGCTGTCGCACAGTGTAATGATCCCGTGTCATCGGTAAATGATAATTCAAAATCAACGCTTCTCTTCAAGGTTACCAATCAATAAAAAAAAAAGAATTGAAGCAGAATTTTCTCCAAAAAGTGACCGCTTTATACCACTAAATTGATTAACCCCAATCGAGTGTATTTCCTAACTATTGCAAAAAAATACATTGACATAAGACTGGTCGTGATTCTACGTTTAACTTGCGGTCGTGTTTTATAAACAACCTCTTCAACAATTTTTGTGAATTAATGTTTAGTGTATATTGTTAATGTTGTAGAAAAATTTCACGGTGTATATTTTTTACAAGGGAGTTTACGTTTCCTACTATTCATTTTCAGACGATTTTTCTTTAAAATTAGTTGCGTGTCCAAAGTTTCATTCAAATGAAAACGAGTCGAATAGATTTTTGCGCATGGTTTTGCTCCACACAAAAATTAAATAATGAAAATGTAAGAATAATATTAAAAAAATTAAACAAAAACCGGAAGCATGAAACCAAAAATATTTATTATAGTGAATAAGGAAATTATCAAGAAATAACTTGAAAAAAGAGGAATTATAAAAGAAAAAGAAAGTCTAAAACAAATAGCAAGAGAATTAAAACATTAGAAAATAATAAAATACATTTAAGAACAATACTTACAAAACAAAATTGCTAGAAAACAACAACACAAAAGTAGGAAAAAACTTAAGCCGATACAAATTTTTTTTTTATTTACGTCTATCAGACCCCCTTCCTCTATAAAAATGTCGAAAATTGGAGGGGGAAGAAAAATATAGTTCAAGCCGTTTTGTAAATATTATGGCAACAACGACTGGCAGGGCACTTCATATTTTGCTTTTCCCACGAAGGAAGTGAGCTCCAAGGTGAAGTTCCCCAAGAAGATACTGCTGTGGCTGAGCTGATTATCAAGAAGGGTATGTCTAACCCGGACTGGCCGTGAACGGAAAAGTGCCTTCCGAATGTTGTGTCGTTCATCAAGAGATACCATGAGGCCGAATATGCGGTGTTCTGGCCGAATCTGGTGTCGCCCCACTACTCCAAGCGATCGTTGAAGGAGATGGATCGGCTGAATATCGATGTGGTACCCAAGTCGGCAAAACCTGCCCAATGTCCCTCAGCTGAGCCCCATTGAGAATTTTTGAACGAAACCTGAAGCGAAAGATTACTCCAACAATTTTGTTGTGAAAACTGAGGAGGAATTGATTATTATAACGAAGAAAGATGCCTGTAGGCATGTTTTTGTCCGCCATGGTGAATGTTCCGATCAACTACCGGAAGACTGCTTGCAAGGACGTAGAATTTTTTACAAGCAAGCCATTATAATTACCTTCCATGGGAAATTTATCAAACTGAATTATCTGTCATAGTATTTTTTCACAAAAATTCAAAGAAAAGTCGATTTTTTAATGCAGATGTTACAGAAGATATATTTCTACGTCAAAAGAGTTGAGTTTTTCCGTGTTCAGTCCAACCTGTTCGAACTGAAGCGACAGAGTGGCAGCGAGCGAACGCTTTATATCCACTAATTGCGTCGCAGTAGGTAAACAGCGGTGTGAGATTCAGCCCCGCCCCTTTGTATACTTTAGCACTGCGGAATGATATAAAAGAGAAACAGATGCGGCAGCATTTATTAGTATTTTTCCAACCGCGATACGATAAGCAGTAGAAAGCAGACAGTGAAAGGAGAACAATAGCAGCAATAACAGTAGCTGCAGTAGCAGTAGCATCGGTGGGCAAAGTTGCGTCACCGCGAAGAACTTTAACGCGAAGAATAGATATTAAGAATAAGAAGAAGAGAAAAATGAATAAATTCGTGTAAACAGTAGTTCTGTGTTTGCACCTGACCGCCGAACATTCTGTCCTCTGTCTCCACCCGTAAGAGTTAATTGAAATTGAAGAGTTTTTTGAGAGTCTTTTTCAAGGCTCATATCTTCGAGTTTGATTGCTGCTAGCCAAGTGGGCTAGACCAGGCCAATCACGTCGCGGCTTCATGAGGCGAAGCCGATCAAAGGAGTCCGGCCAATCTAGTTGCCCTCCTGGGAAGGAACGAAAGGGTCCTGCTCCCATCCGGCTTGATTCCCGCTGGGAACGCAAGCAACGTTTACCGACCGGTGCAGTCACAGTCCACTGCAGCCCCAACATATTTTTTGGTCCTTCGAACCGGATACTCAACCGTGAGCGTATTCGGTTCATCTTTTGATTCGTCACCCGGCGATTGCGAACTGTTACATCGGAGTGTGGGATGGATGTTGGAGGTCGGAGGCAAACACGGAGATTGAAAGTGAAACAACGCTAAAAACACTCAAAGAACTCATAAGTGAAAGTTAAACAACCAAAGAGACTAAAAGTGAAGTGTGAAAATGACGACGTTGCATACGCCAGCCAAAACCAATAAGGGCAATGAAGAGGCAGAAGCTGCATTGAATACGCTGGTCCACATGCGTGGAATGGCTCAAGGAAATGTCACTCGAATCAAGAACATCTTGGCTCGAGCCGAAGCGGATCAGACTGAACTAACTCCTGCTCAAGTAAAGGTCTATATCAAGAAGGTGGAAACCGCATACACCGAATATCACCAGTTACATCAGCAAGTTGTGGCCAGTCTTCCAATCAACAAACGAGAAGAGCAGGATGCAAAGTACTTGAGTTTTGAAACGTTACATGAAGAGGTATCAACTATTCTCGAAACCTGGCTCGGGAATCTGACAGCACCTCCACAGAATCAGCTCCAACAAATGGCCCCAGTCACTGGGAATCAGCAACCGGTGGTAATCCAGCAGTCCCTTCCTCGTGCGATTCCCACGTTTGACGGAAGATACGAGAACTGGGAAAAATTTAAAATCATGTTTCGCGACGCCGTAGACCGTACCAACGAAGCACCACGCATAAAGCTGTACCATCTTGAGAAGGCTCTCGTTGGTGACGCAATGGGGCTTATCGATGTGAAGACGATTAGCGACGGGAACTACGAACACGCCTGGAAACTTTTAGAGGAGCGTTTCGAGGATAAAAGGCGAATGATCGACATTCACATCGCTGGCTTACTCGGAACAAAGAAAATACCGAAGGATGATTATGCCGATCTGAGAACACTGGTCGAAAGTATTAGCGGTCACGTGGAGAATCTCAAGTTCCTCAACCAGCAATTCACAGGTGTGTCGGAGCTAATTGTCGTTCATCTTGTCGCTCGTTCTTGGGATGCGACAACGAAGAAAGAGTGGGAATCAACAATAAAGCGAGGCGAGCTTCCCACCTACGAAAACACCATCAAGTTTTTGAAGGACCGCGTCTCAGTTCTGGAGAGATGTCAGGGTTCAAACGAAGAATCTCGGTCCCAGCGAGGAACAGCCAAACAACTAACAGGGAAATTTGCAGTTTCGAAGGCCAACACCGTAACGGCCTCTTCGACATCGGATCCACATTGTGAGATGTGTGGAGAAAGACATCCTACGTTCAAGTGTTCGTCGTTTAACAGCCTTTCCACGAGTGAACGGCTGTCCAAAGTTAAAGAGAGGAACATCTGTTTTAACTGCTTGAGGCGTGGACACAGCGTGAAGAACTGTCCATCGAAAAAGTCTTGCTTTAGGTGCAACAAGAAGCATCATACATTGTTGCACTTGGAGGGTAATGCCAGCTCGACGAGGCCTTCGAGTGAGAGCAGTGAAGAGAAGCATTCGCAGTCTAACCCAAATTCTGCGATTGGAATTCCTGGCTCCAGTAAAGCACCGGAGTCCAATAAGAAACCGGAGACCCAGCCATTGGTTACGGCAGTACACACTAACAACCCGATGAATTTGGCGAGTCAGGTGATCTTACTAACCGCCCTTGTTCAAGTGGATGATCAACATCAGCGCTCTCGTTTGTGCAAAGCCCTGTTAGACTGCGGATCCCAAGTGAGTTTTGTAACGCAATCATTGGTCGCTACTCTTGGGATTAAAGTGGAAGAAGTAAGTGTCCCGATAACAGGCATTGGCAGTGTGAGATCAACTATAAAACAAAAATGCACCATAAATGTCCGCTCTAGATGTAATGACTACTCATTCCTCGTGAATTGCTTGGTCTCACCGAAAATCACCGGTCGCATTCCATCGGTGAAGATAAATTTGGACAATTGGGAACTGCCACAAGGTCTAAAACTGGCTGATCCGTCGTTCCATGAACCCAGCCAAATTGATTTGCTTATTGGCATGGACTGGTTCTATGATATAATGAAACCAGGGTGCTTTAAACTAAACGACGACCTACCTAGCCTTCATGACTCCCAACTGGGATGGTTAGTGGGTGGTAAGCTGCTCGAGAGGTCCTGTTCAAACCTTGCGATGAACTCCTGCGCTGTTAGCGTCGATCCAATGGAAGAGCTTATGCATAAATTTTGGGAAGTGGAAAGCGTTTCACCAGAGATGGTTCCTTTGAGCGAGAAGGAGCAGTGCGAAGCACACTTCACTGCAACATATCGTCGAGACGACAGTGGTCGTTTTATCCTCCATCTACCGCTGAAGGACAACGCTCCCCAGCTGGCAGATTCTCGTTCTATGGCCTTGCGGAGATTTTACATGTTGGAATCGAAGCTACAACGTAACCCAGATTTGAAAGTCCAGTACGACGCCTTCTTGGATGAGTACGAGACTCTTGGGCATTGCCACGAGATCAAGGAGCATGATGACCCCCCTGGAATATTGAAGTTTTATCTTCCTCATCATGCTGTTTTACGTCCCTCAAAAACGACTACCAAATGTCGAGTTGTGTTCAACGCATCGGCCAAGGTGTTTGGATTATCACTTAATGACGTGATGATGGTCGGTGCTACAGTGCAGAGCGATTTGCTGTCCATAATTCTTCGCTTTCGAAAGTTTCGATACGTTTTGAGTGCAGACGTATCAAAAATGTATCGTCAGATGCTGATCGACCCCGCCTTCACTCCATTACAGCGGATTTTCTGGCGGAAGTCCCCTCAAGATCCTCTGCGAGTCCTCGAGTTATCAACAGTGACATATGGTACAGCGGCGGCCCCATTCTTGGCAACGCGGGCTCTTCTTCAATTAGCTCGCGATGAACGACACAGATTTCCTCTCGCAGCGATGATCGTGGAAAGGAATTTTTACATCGATGATGCACTGTTTGGTTCCGACGATTATGGAGAAGCGTGTGAACTTCGGGACCAACTGATAGGCCTACTGAAATCCGGTGGGATGCATCTACACAAGTGGTCTTCCAACGATGATAGCCTTTTGGATCCTATTCCCAATGAAGACAGAGAGCGATGCGTTCCACTTGGTGACAGCGGTATCAACGACATTATAAAAACATTGGGTTTAATGTGGAACCCTTCTACTGATGAATTCCTGTTCCGATCGCAATCTCCAGAGAAGATCAAAGAACCAACAAAGCGACAAGTTCTGTCCGAAATCGCCAAGATTTTCGATCCTCTTGGTCTTATTTCTCCTGTGGTAGTAGTGGCGAAGATTCTGATGCAAAATCTATGGATTTGTAAGCTGAAATGGGACGATCCGTTGGACGATGGCCTTCTGTACCAATGGGAAAGCTTTTTGACATCGCTGCCATCTTGTGAGCAGATTCGGATTCCACGCCAAGTTATATCAAGCGAAGCTATCCACTACGAGCTTCATGGGTTCGCCGATGCCTCCCAGAAGGCATACGGTGCTAGCGTATACGTGAGGTCGATTTTTCCTGATGGCAGAGCATCATTGAGGCTAGTCAGCGCGAAGTCTAAAATAGCACCGATCACACCTGTGACGATTCCGAGAAAAGAGTTACTAGTCGCTCGACTTCTAACAAGGTTAAATAGTAAGGTTAAAGAAGCATTAGAAATGAACTTCACGTCTACGATATTGTGGTCTGATAGTCAGGTTGTACTGGCATGGCTACGAAAGCCACTTGATAGTCTTCAAGTGTTTGTTCGCCACAGAGTTGCAGAGATTACGTCCCACAAGCATATTGTCTGGAAGTACGTTCGGACCGACCAGAATCCAGCGGACAGTGTGTCACGAGGACAAGCTGCCAAGGAATTAGCAGAAAATGACCTCTGGTGGAATGGACCTCACTTTTTGCGTACCGTCGACTACCAAGAAGAGGAACCAATTACTCTTACGGATGTCGAGATTCCAGAGTTGAGGGTCCAGCTGGCAGCTTTGCCAGTGATGAACTACGAAGAATTCCCACTCTTGACAAAGTATAGCTCCTTCCGGAAAACGCAGCGGATTTTGGCATACGTGCTACGCTTCATATCGAATACTAGAAAGAAGAAGGAAGACCGGTTGCTTTCAGCGTACCTCACCTTACCAGAACTTCGAACGGCATTGCATTCTATCGTTGGAGCTGTCCAGCATCAGGAGTTCTCCAAGGAGATCGAGTGCATTAGGTCAGGAGAGTTCAACCATCGTCTAAATAACTTGAAACCGTTTCTGCACAATGATCTACTGCGAGTGGGTGGTCGACTTAGCCATTCTGATCTACCATTCGAAGTGAAACATCAGTTGATATTACCTGACAAGAGTCCCATCGTTCGTGGTTTAATCGCCGATATACATCGCGAGAATCTCCACACTGGATGCAGCAGCGTTCAATATCTTCTACGACAACAGTTTTGGTTGATCAACGCAAGATCTACCATCAGAAAGGTGTTGAGAGGTTGTGTCACTTGCTTCCGAATGAAGCCTACTACGATCGATCAACAAATGGGGGATTTGCCGTCATACCGTGTCACCTCTGCACCAGCCTTTGAGAGAGTTGGACTTGACTTTGCAGGTCCAATCTACGTGAAGCAACCTGGACGGAAAGCCACTTCAATAAAGGGTTACATCTGTGTCTTTGTATGCATGGTCACGAAGGCCATGCATCTGGAAGCAGTGGAAGATTTGTCAGCAGATTCATTCCTGGCCTCATTTCAGCGCTTCGTATCCCGGCGAGGCTTTCCGAAGGAAGTGTTCAGCGACAACGGAACAAATTTCATCGGTGCAAGATCAGCTTTGCGGGATCTGTATCTACTCTTCAAGGAGGAAGCCACCCAGAACAAGATCTTCGAGTACTGTCAAGCGAAGCAGATTGACTGGAGAACGATACCCCCAAACGCGCCACACTTTGGTGGGCTTTGGGAAGCTGGAGTGAAGAGCGTAAAGACAGTACTAAAGAAAGTGTATCAATCTACTTCATTGACACTCTTCGGACTTTCCACCCTGTTATGTCAGATTGAAGCAATACTGAATTCGAGACCATTGTATTCCTTATCAAGCGACCCAACGGAACCGGAAGTGCTAACTCCTGGACATTTCATCATAAACCGTCCACTTTTGGCTATTCCCGAACCATCATTGATGCATCTTCCGACCAATCGACTATCGCACTGGCAGCGCATACAGCAGTTGCGCGAACACTTTTGGAAGCGATGGTCTAAGGAGTATGTCACCGAGCTGCAAGTAAGTGGAAAGTGGACCAACAAAAGGAACAACATTCGACCTGGAATGATTGTCGTGCTAAAGGAAGATAATCTTCCCCCTCAATGCTGGAGACTGGGACGTGTTGTGAAGGTTTATCCTGGAGCCGACGATTTGGTAAGAGTGGTTGATGTCCAGACAAAAACGGGTACGTTTCAAAGGCCGATACACAAACTTGCACCTTTGCCGATAGCTGATAATGAGTCTTCTTCTGCAATTTCCACTTCTTGCCTGGGGGAGAATGTTCAGTCCAACCTGTTCGAACTGAAGCGACAGAGTGGCAGCGAGCGAACGCTTTATATCCACTAATTGCGTCGCAGTAGGTAAACAGCGGTGTGAGATTCAGCCCCGCCCCTTTGTATACTTTAGCACTGCGGAATGATATAAAAGAGAAACAGATGCGGCAGCATTTATTAGTATTTTTCCAACCGCGATACGATAAGCAGTAGAAAGCAGACAGTGAAAGGAGAACAATAGCAGCAATAACAGTAGCTGCAGTAGCAGTAGCATCGGTGGGCAAAGTTGCGTCACCGCGAAGAACTTTAACGCGAAGAATAGATATTAAGAATAAGAAGAAGAGAAAAATGAATAAATTCGTGTAAACAGTAGTTCTGTGTTTGCACCTGACCGCCGAACATTCTGTCCTCTGTCTCCACCCGTAAGAGTTAATTGAAATTGAAGAGTTTTTTGAGAGTCTTTTTCAAGGCTCATATCTTCGAGTTTGATTGCTGCTAGCCAAGTGGGCTAGACCAGGCCAATCACGTCGCGGCTTCATGAGGCGAAGCCGATCAAAGGAGTCCGGCCAATCTAGTTGCCCTCCTGGGAAGGAACGAAAGGGTCCTGCTCCCATCCGGCTTGATTCCCGCTGGGAACGCAAGCAACGTTTACCGACCGGCGCAGTCACAGTCCACTGCAGCCCCAACATTCCGTATTTAAACAAAACTTTAAGTTATAACAAAACTTTCACTGAACAATCAAGTATGGAGAAATGAGAGTGATTTCTTATTTGAAGGATAATTTTCAAATTCTTTTAGCACTTCCAACATTTTAAATCCGAACGGTGCTGTCCGATGCCTACCGGACTGAAGCGAATATCAATTCAACTCTTGGTTCCCTTTTTGAACGTGAGCGGATTGCCTGCGAGTTGATCAAAAGAGCCTGTTCATCGGAAGAACCAGTTCTCCTGAGAGCGATCAAAAGATTTCGTTCTTTCAAAGAACTGACTCTTCTGATCAACTCGCGAGCGGATTGCCTGCATTTATGGAGATTCAGAAGATCAGTGAACCAGTTCTTTCGCTCTTTTCATGTTACTTTCGTGTGCGTACTCGGCGTTAGCCAGTCACTGTACCTGTGTGTGAACCATGACAAGTTAATTTTTTTGCTGCTCTCGAGGCTGGTTGGTGGATGGCTTATGCATAGCAGAGCAGACAGCCAGTGCGACAGGCAGCGGGTTGCTAGAAGTTCTATTGCCGTTTTCGCAAGCGGCTTTGCGCTTGAAAAGTGGGGTGTAAAGCTTTCACATGGCCCTCGCTTGCGGTGTCTGATAGGAAATTAGATATATCGATAGAAAATACTACAAGGTATACAGCCCTAGGGGTTGCACACTGGGAATAAAAAGGACCCAAATTCCCACTAAATTAATGTCGCTGAGCTGGAAACCTGAAATATAGCATTTCTTATGTAGAACTGGTCAATAAGTCGATCAGTGATAATTTCATCCTGTGCAGGGCACGGGAAAAGGCCTATATTCCCAAAAATACGCAAAAATAGGGTGAAAAGGGGCAAAATAGACCATTTTCCGTGCCTTGCACGAAATAAAACTATCACCAATCGATTTATTGACCAATTTTACATAAGAAATATGCAAAATAAAGGTAACATGTTTCGCAGTGTCTAGAAGTTGACTCGTATGCAGCTCTCGTTTCTCAATGTCGCGTACCTCTAACAGCTATAATCCACTCGCTATTGTGTGACAAACTAGACTGAAGCTGAATTTTCTACACGCATTCTTTTGTATCGAGTTCAGCGTAGATTTTTGCCATGAGGGCGTGGCCACGCAGCTTAGAGAAAGACAAACGGAACGAAACACTTTGTTGAGTCAGAATATGTAGGCAGTGGAATTTATTCCGTCCATGTTATTGTTATCCGTGCTCGGGAAACAAGATAATAGCAAGAAAAAGGTATGGGAAAGCTTGACCTTGAAACTTTTCACCTTTTTTCACCACTAAGCAGTAAAGCAACAATGTTAAATACTATATCAAACAATTGTTACACATTTTATCTATCCACCGACATATAGATGACTAAGATGCATTAAGTCGTTCGCTTGCTATAATCGTTTGAAATCTGACGCAACATTTGCCAGTTTCATTTTCAATTTTACAAAATGTAATCTAGTATAGAAAACAAAGACGTAGTCCTACGTCAAAAAGTAGAATGAAAAGAGCGAGTAAGCTGTTAAAAAGAACTAGTTCACCTTAGTAAGCGGAACCGCTCTGATTCGCTCACTGTAGTGAACCATTTTTCCCTCTTCCATTAGCGACCCACATCAGTTTTTGAGATATTTCAAAATTAAGTTGAAAAAATTTCAGTTTTTAATGAAAACATATATTTATTGAAATAAGCGATTAATCTAACACAATTTCTTTTTGGACTGCAAAGATATTGGTTGAATAATTTAGTAGTATAGGTTTTGACTATTTGATCTTCTATTTTTAGTAAACATTTGACAATTATTATTTCAACGTTCAATTTTGGCACTGTTTGATTTTAGCATATTTACCAAAAACGAGCGGTTTTTTTATTCATGTTTTTTAGTTTTCTTGTTTTTCCTTTGACAAATTTAAGTTCAATAATCGCCAAATGAAAGGTATTATGGTCCTTCATGTTGCCGAGGAGGATAATCGGAATCGGCCAACTGGCTCCGGATATATTAAGGGCCGGAACATGTTTCGGTAATATAACGGCCATGATCAAAGCAGTGCTTAGAACTGTATCTTACCTTTAATTACAAATAAAGTGTCTAGATTCGGTTGTATTCCGGATACTTTGAGATGATTGAGCCAAAACCCATCAAGCGACTCCTATAACAACTTGGAATCCAAGAGCTAGTCCATTGGTGGCCATATCTTGAGTCTAAGTCATCATAGGCCACCTAAACAGTAAAAAAATATAATGGAAAACCTTTCGTTTTTGGCATGGTTCGGTTTTGGCATAAAAAAATTGGACGTGTTGTTAAAATCGAACGGGGCCTATATTATTTTTTCTCTTTTTTATTGTACCTCAATGTTTGTTTTATACATCTTTTTTGTTTTTTATTTACTAGTAATTATTTTTTACTTTTATCTCTTTTTTTAAGTTTTTTGTAGGATCCAGGTAGGTTTCTTAGAGCATCCTTGTAGGAGCCTATGACCACTGCTACCATTAGTTAGATATATTGTGGTGTAATAAAGCATATGCGATACCCTGCGACGAGCACTTGTACTAGTGTGACAACACGTCACACAGAGTTTGACGCAGCAGAAGTCAACAGTTCTAACTAGACGCGCTGATTCCTGCGAAAAGTCGACAAATGTTGTCAAAAAATATAAAATTATATATTATTTTGACTGTTTTTGGAGAAAAATTAGTTGTTTCTCGGACATGCGTAGTTTGAAACATAATCCAAGCAGTCTGGTATGCGGTACCTGTCAGCACTTGTCAAAAGCTGGTCGATTCTTTGCCGAATAGGGTGGGGAATGTCATCCGAAACAAAGTTGTACAACAAAATATAAGCGCAGAAAAGAGAAGGAAGCTCTTTCAGGCATGAATTTTGAGCTTGTCTTATATTTTTGATGCGTTATTTTGGTCCTTATAAATGCATTTTCTTTTTTTCTTTTTTCCTTTTAAAAGTGGATATGTTATATTTCTTCGAAAAAGACAAATAAAGAATTATTGATGAATTGAAACACTGGATTTGGGCTCTTTTTGTGGTGAGAGGTGGTCTTATTGTTTTGTCCGACACTCTATATTACAAAATCCTAGCTCAATTTGCTAGTAGAAGTATCAGTTGCTTGGAACGTCCACATATCGTACCCAATGTAGGAACCTTATCGCTGATAAAGTTATATTTTCAACCCAAAACTTGTCAAAAACTTCGTGTTGCGTTAAAAAGTTTCGCAAACATGGGATTCGCAGTAAATGATAAACATATTTTGCTGTTTTCTTTCTTGTCGTTGTCTGACTGCGGATTTCCGGTTATCAAACAGTACATTTGGTGGGGTACCGATATTAACTCGACGGAAACTTGATTACAAAAACAATCCTTCGCATCCTTGGTGGAATGCGCATTCTGCACCATTATATGCCACTTTGCTGACGAGGGTTTCAATTTTATTACGAAAAATTGGAAGATTTATGCTTAGTGGAGCTTCCCGGAACGCATTGTCGAAGTTTTCTTCGGGATGATTCCATGCATGCGTGAGTGATTTATGCGAACTTTTGATTGTGTTTCTTAACCGGCTGTTGTTTTGCAATAGGGCGTATGGGAGATTGATGTTTGAAAAAAATATTATTGGACGAGTCAATTCTATAATGTAATATAGTGTTTAAATGCGTATTTATTTAATAGGAATATAGGTAAATACCATTCCAAATTATTTGTTAAAGGACAATCAACAAGTTTGATTGCACGTTAGAAAACAACTAGCAAACAATCCGTTGTAATCTAAGGGTAAATTATAAAATAATAAGACATTATTTTTATCAGAAGCTAATGGCGGTGAATCGAATTACTTACGAAATTAATTCTGTGAAGCATAATCTAGCCTTGCTGCCCTTACTGAAGTCCCGGATTGTTGATGTTTATCTGTTTAAAGACGTCAGTCAAGGTTATCTAATTAACTTTCGATTGTCTTTGAGACTCTGGTGTATCTTTCGAGTAGATTGCGAAGCATTTCTACGAAACCGAGGGCGTGCCAGTGTTTCGATTCGCACAGTCATGCTATCTTAATGAGTTGAAGTGTTTTCTTATCGACAAAAGAAATCTACATCGAAAAAAACAAGTGACACATTTTCTTGTGTGATCTGCAAAAAGTCATTGCTTGGTTACTAGCTTTCCGACTGATGGAACTAATCAATCACCGGCTCACTCACGGCTTACAACTTATTTCGAACGGTTTGTGCAGCAAAGAAAAAAAATGTGTGCACACGCGGCCACGGTGCCGCCGGTCTTGATGATACCTAGCGGGACAGCCAGCGTCTAGACGCTCGAGGGGCTTCGCGGGAATCCCCCGATGTCGGACAATCGAATGCAAACCCGCTTCAAAATTGAGAAGCAGCGGGGAGCGATAAAAAAGGAAAGGCCGATCCAGGCCGGGCACTGTTGCGCAAGCCTTTAAATAATTATCTATTGAACCGCGCTCTGCTCGGTAAAGGCTCGCGAAACCCTTGCCAGAGCCCCGTGCTGTTTTTGCCAAGCTGACGGATCCTCGCAGAACCAGCCATCAGTTGGGTTACACCGGTCTAACCAAATACGAACTGTGATAGCAAGCGGATTACATAAGCGATAAATGAAAATTAATGCTTCCCTGTAGAGAATAAAGATGCATGCCAGAGAAGCGCTCGTGGAACGGGACATCGCATTCGGGGTTGTTCAACACGACTTTTGCAACAAATTCGTCGTAGGTACGATACACGATCCGAACTCCGGCAGTTCAGTTATGCCGCAGAAAAATTACGAGAATTCGAATGCGCTGCGCTTTCTGCCCGCAGGCTCCGAGAAGCTGCAGTTCTTCCCACTGACGACGGCATTTCTGAGACTAACTATGAAGATGATGAGGTTTGTTTGGGAAAATAGCAATAGTTTGCTCGGGAAGCGGAGGGCACGATGTTTCGCCTCTCCACTATGCAAATTGCATGCCATCTCCACCAAGCTCACTCGGCAGAAGCAGTTTGGTTTAGCTGGAGGGATGGAAAAAGTTGAATGTCTGCAGCGGCATAGAAATTCGAATATTTTTGTGGATTCGAGAAAACTTTGCAATCCTAACTATTACGTTAGGCTTTATTCCATATTTCCCTCAAGGTCAAACATATCTGATCAATTTCTTAGAAGTGACATAATCGAAGTAAAAGTTGCGCCAGTATTTCTGTCGGTAAAGTACTTCCACGATGATTTAGGATGTCAAAAACCAGTTCAATAATAAAATGTTTACTGGCGTCTCAAAATCGTGTGGAGCTTTCAAATCTGTTGGATAACTGTTGCGTTATGCTTTTTACACTTTATTGTGTGTAAAATAAATAAGAGCTTGTGAACGCAATGGCAATCAATAAAATTTTATAAAATTCGTTTTTGAAATCAATAGCACCACAAAGCTGCAGAACTGAAAATAATAGTTATTTTGATTGCACCCGCAGCTTCTCATCCGTCGTTTATCACTACTGAAACCTACGCTGAAATATCATTATCCAAGTAACAATATTAGGTTTACGATGCACTTGAAAAAGTTTTGAGGGCTCATCGCTTTGAGCCGGGTATAAATTTTGTTATTCTCCCAAACTGTAACGAAACTGGCTTAAATTCATCATAAAATTAAGAAGGCGCCTGCTAAAGGATGTGTTCAAGAATTGTTCCCCCCATGATGACATTCAGGAGCTGCTCAAAACCTTGAAAATTTTGCAATCAATTCGGAGAGTTTTACAAATTGGGTGCACATTTCTTTTGATGTAGAACTATGTCTTTCAGTAGCCTTTTATAGGAAAGGGGAATGTAGAATGAAAGTTTGAAATCGGAACATGTAAAAATGTTGGCCTTCATGATGACCCAAAATCTTTCCACCGGAGGAATTGCATTCGGGGGGTTG
This sequence comes from Wyeomyia smithii, assembly GCF_029784165.1. Lineage (NCBI taxonomy): Eukaryota > Metazoa > Arthropoda > Insecta > Diptera > Culicidae > Wyeomyia > Wyeomyia smithii. The sequence goes on from NC_073694.1 coordinate 31,615,203, forward strand.
GCGGTTTTAGGTACAAAAACAACGTTATTGTACCAATCCAACGTCGATCGCGCATAATGACATGATGCCGGTTAAAATAATGTATCGCCGCCGTGGGATCGCAGGAAGGGCAACAGACGCTTCCGGAGGCACTCGGTGCGGTGAATTTCGCTGTTGATGGTACCCGTTGTGATGTACGATTTACTCAATTTATCGCCTTGGCATATGGCCTGCCAGGGCAAGTATTTTTATGCAAATTTTTGGAGAATTTGTCCACTTTCTTCCTCCTTATGTCTTCCGGAACATCAAACTGTGATATGGCAACGTAGAACTCCAGGCCCGGTATCTGCTTTGCGTCTGCCTTGATGTAGGATAACCTCTAGGGTGGGGCAAAGTGATCGATTTTCCAGAACCAAGTTTTTTTGGTTTCTTTTGGGGCCCCAAACAACCCTAAACTTACCTGAAGTCGATTGGTTTTGTCCCCGCTTGGCGCTTTGCATTTAAAATTTGTAAGAAAATGTATATGGGAAAACCTACTTTTTTGTATTTACCTTTCTATAGCGCTCAATAATGCTCTAATAATGCACTACATTATGTTAAAGTAGAGTATTTTAGATGCCTAACAACTTTGCAGAAGACACTGAAAAGCTAGGATGTCCGTAAGAAGAGCTATAGCAGTTCAAAATTGCGTATGTCGATTTAAATGCAGAAAATCTTGTTTTCTGCCAACATATCCATACACCCAGCTGGATCAAGCAAACAAATTCAGGTCTAGGCTTAGGTAGAATCTACAACGTGTTTCAGAGGTTACTTCTGATGGAAATCTGACTGACGCCAGTACACTGGCAGTGTTGGCAGAAAAAATGATTTGCAACATAAATTTCGACATATTTAACTTTGAACAGCTTTAGTATATTTTTTGGGATACCCTAGCTCTTTAGTGTCTTCGACCAAGTTGTTGGGCATATTAAAACCTACCATTTTAAGTTATGGAACCTATGGTTTGAGCCATTTTGAGCTCTTTCGAATGGAAAATGCAAAAAAGTTGGTTTTTCCATACAAATCTCCATATAAATTTGAAATGCAATGCGCCAAGCGGAGACAAAACCAATTGACTTCCGATAAATTTAGGATTGTTTGGGGTCCCAAATAGAACAAAAAAAACTTGGTTCTGGCTTTCTGCTATCAAGTTTCTTTTTTTTCGTATAACGATTCCCCACCCTAATAACCACACACATCGGTTTCGTTAACCACTCACGAATCACGATACAGCTTCCTTGCGCGGCGTTTGGCCACCCTGCTTTGTTGATTACGTTGGTTTGGTGCCTTTTGGACCTTGAATACACGAAGCGCAGCTCGTTTTATTGTTTGTTGAACGAACCAGGCGGAACACATGGCATTCACAGGGTCTGCTGTCTTCGATTTCGCTTGGTCGTTTGGGACTCCTTAAAAGATTTCTTCATCCATGACATAGGCCTTGGAAACTACAACTTATTGTGCATGACTAAGAAGATTTTTTAGTATCGCGGTAAGTTCACACTTACTTATTGCATTCTCAAAAAAAAAAAAAAAAAAAAAAAACAGATGCGCTTGGATAAAACTTGTTTGAACTTTACAAGACAAATTTTATCCAAGATAGCCTTGAAATCAGCGCTTGGAAAACATAAAATTTAAGTGAAAGGTACTCAAAAGTAACATTTTTTGATATCACAAATAATAAAATTATTTTTTCAATTCTGTGTTTATTGTCCCATACAAGCGTGTAACCACAGACGAACAGACGTGCATCTTCGAAAAAAAATACTGAAATATCTTCGTCCTTATTTGAAACGTTACACCATGTGAGCTTACTGTTAGTAACTACTTAAAACCTATTTTCGTTTTTGCCCATACCAGTCACAGTGGTAATACTGACGGTTTTTGTCTTTGCTAATGACTATGCGCGGTTGTAACGACACAAGCGGTATTACTGCATGTTAAACAAAATTTAAAAAACCTAAATTCATCCACCTAGCGGTCAGACCCAGCCTTTCTCATTCAAACTTTAATTTGTAAAAATAGATTTACATGAACGCTTCAATCCAATAAATGTATATTTACTCTTAAAAAATATTGATGTTGTAATCTATACATATAAAAATGCAATCCGGTCTGTCTGTCTGCCTGATCCATATAGGCCGAACCGATCGGCGTGAAAATTTGTATGTAGGGGTTTTTGGTGCCGATAAAGGTTTCCATGATAGTTTGAGACCCCTCCCTTTTGTGGAAGGGAGGGGTCCCATACAAATGAAACATAAATTTCTGCACAACTCAAGAACAAACCAAGCAAATGAAACCGAATTTGGCATGTGGATGTTTTAAGGGGTAAAAAATATGTCCATAATGTTTTGACATCCTTCCTACTTTTGGAAGGGAGGGATGCCATACAAATGAAACACAAATTTCTGCACATCTCGAGAGCTAACCAACTAAATGGAACAAATTTGGCAGGTGAATGTTTTAGTGGTAAAAAATATGTTCCATAATCGACCTTAGGCAACATTTTGGATTGTAAGATAGCAACTTCCGGTTTCTGGAAAACAGCCTAAAATGGACGATTCCCGTTAAATATGAGTATCTCCGGAACCAGAAAGATGCACAGAAGCTAATTGATCACAGACACAATCTTGAATTTTAAGATGGTGACTTCCGGTGTCTGGCAAACAGCCGGAAATGACCAAATACCATTCAATATGAATGTTTTCGGAACCAGAATTACGCCCAGATGACAGAAATTGATTTCACAGGCAATTTTAAAGTTCAAAATGACGACTTTCGGTTTCTGGAAAACAACCCAAAGTGACCAAATACCACCCAATATGAGTGTCTCCGGAGCCAGAATGTTGCAAGAACACCACTATGAATTGTAGGATGGCAACTTCTAGTTTCTGGAAAAACAGCCAAAAATGGCCGATTTCTTCATCCATGACATAGGCCTTGGAAACTACAACTTATTGTGCATGACTAAGAAGATTTTTTAGTATCGCGGTAAGTTCACACTTACTTATTGCATTCTCAAAAAAAAAAAAAAAAAAAAAACAGATGCGCTTGGATAAAACTTGTTTGAACTTTACAAGACAAATTTTATCCAAGATAGCCTTGAAATCAGCGCTTGGAAAACATAAAATTTAAGTGAAAGGTACTCAAAAGTAACATTTTTTGATATCACAAATAATAAAATTATTTTTTCAATTCTGTGTTTATTGTCCCATACAAGCGTGTAACCACAGACGAACAGACGTGCATCTTCGAAAAAAAATACTGAAATATCTTCGTCCTTATTTGAAACGTTACACCATGTGAGCTTACTGTTAGTAACTACTTAAAACCTATTTTCGTTTTTGCCCATACCAGTCACAGTGGTAATACTGACGGTTTTTGTCTTTGCTAATGACTATGCGCGGTTGTAACGACACAAGCGGTATTACTGCATGTTAAACAAAATTTAAAAAACCTAAATTCATCCACCTAGCGGTCAGACCCAGCCTTTCTCATTCAAACTTTAATTTGTAAAAATAGATTTACATGAACGCTTCAATCCAATAAATGTATATTTACTCTTAAAAAATATTGATGTTGTAATCTATACATATAAAAATGCAATCCGGTCTGTCTGTCTGCCTGATCCATATAGGCCGAAGTGGTAAAAAATATGTTCCATAATCGACCTTAGGCAACATTTTGGATTGTAAGATAGCAACTTCCGGTTTCTGGAAAACAGCCTAAAATGGACGATTCCCGTTAAATATGAGTATCTCCGGAACCAGAAAGATGCACAGAAGCTAATTGATCACAGACACAATCTTGAATTTTAAGATGGTGACTTCCGGTGTCTGGCAAACAGCCGGAAATGACCAAATACCATTCAATATGAATGTTTTCGGAACCAGAATTACGCCCAGATGACAGAAATTGATTTCACAGGCAATTTTAAAGTTCAAAATGACGACTTTCGGTTTCTGGAAAACAACCCAAAGTGACCAAATACCACCCAATATGAGTGTCTCCGGAGCCAGAATGTTGCAAGAACACCACTATGAATTGTAGGATGGCAACTTCTAGTTTCTGGAAAAACAGCCAAAAATGGCCGATTTCCGTCTGACATGAGTATCTCCGGATCTAGAATGATACACAGCAGCTGAAATCGACCACACATCCCATTTTGGATTCTAGGTTGGCGACTTCCGGTTCCTGGGAAACAGCCGAAAATGATGGAATAACACCCAATATGGGTGTTTCTTCAACCAGAATGACGCTCAGAGGTTAGAAATTATCTCAAATACCATTTTGAAATCCAAGATGGCGACTTCCGGTTTGTGAAAAACAGCCTAAAATCACCAAATACCATCCAATATGAGTATATCTGGAACTAGAATGATGCAATGAGTTAACAATTGACCTCAGGCACCATTTTGAATTGCTAAATGGCAACTTTTAGGAAAAAGTCGAAAATGACCGAATAATACTCAAGATGAATATTTCTGTAATCGAGATGATGCATAGAAACCAAACATTGACCCTGGACACCATTTTGAATTTAAAGACAACCACTTTTAGTTTCTGGAAAACAACCAAAATAACTAAATACCTCCCAATATGGGTATTTCCGGCGTCAGATTGATGCCAGAAAATCTGCTAAAAATGACCGAATACCACCCAATATGAATATATTCAGACTTAAGACGCTGTACAGAAGCCGAAAGTCGAGGATATTGCCATTTCGATAAACCCAATCATTTCAAACGATTTGTTATTTGACTTTGATCTTATCCTATGGCCGATTCGTCGTGCATTTGCAGACTTTTAACACATCGCAAGGAATCAATTAAATTGGAACGTTCAAATGGTACGATACCACATTTAAATTATGTTGAGGCCACATATATCGATCAAAGCAGGTATAGTTTTAAATAGTCTTTGAATTTCTTCGCTTTCCATAACTTTTGAGCCACATATCGAATTGTTATGAAGTTTGTTATTTGTAAGTTCGAGAGATAACTCGTTCGTATGACACTAGTTATGTTCAAATGAGTCATGTAATCTTTGAGATAATAGTCTTCCGCTGTTTTATTAACAATTTATTACATAACAATTTAATACAATTCGATTATAATTAAATGAAATGGGAACGTATAAGGCAGCCAAACTTTTAAATCACGTGTTCAATCATAATTCATCAGTTACCCCTTAACTAGCTCGTTCATATTATATCAATATTGTTCAAATCGGTTGTGTAGTTTTTGAGATAATGAAGTTTCGTGATTTTCACATTTCGATACATTACAGACGAAGTTACAGTCCGCTTACAGTAAAATTCAATAGGGTGTTATGAGGCAGCTATACATTTCATTTGACACTAATTTTGTGGAAATCAGGTCAGCCATCTTTGAGAAAAGTGAGTGAGTCCAAGTAGTCTTCGGAATATGTTCCTTTTCATAGCCTGATTTCACATTTTTAAAAATAACAGGCAAAGTAATCTGATTGCAAAACAAATCAATAGGGTCTTATGGGGCAACTAGACCTTCCATTTGACACTGATTTTATGAAAATCGGTCCAGCCATCTCTGAGAAACATGAGTGAGATTAAACAGTCTTCAGAACACGTTTCTATGCATAACTTTTGAACCACAAGTTCAATCTTCATAAATTTCAAAAGTTAAGGGTTTATAAGGTAGCCCGTTCATTTGAAATCAATTTTGTTCAAATCGGTTGTGTAGTTTTCGAGATAATGATGTTTCGTGATTTTCACATTTTGATACATAACCTCTAAACTAAAAATCCAATTACAAGAAAATTTAATAGGGTCTTGTGGGACAACAAGACCTTTCATTTGCAATTGATTTCATGAAAATCGGTCTAGCCATCTCTGAGAAAAGTGAGTTAGAATAAAAATCTGCACATACACACACACACACACAGAAAATGCTCAGCTCGTCGAGCTGAGTCGAGTGATATATGCCATTCGGCCCTTTGGAGCACTTTTATACTTTCGGTTTTGCAAGTGATTGCTATACCTTTCTAGGAGAAAGGCAAAAAATCGTTATTTTTACTGTACTAAATAATCGTCATCGAGTGGTACGTGTGTTTATCTGTGGTATATTTTTTTTGACTTAGGACTACATCTAACCGCACTATATCGAGATACATTCCGCGAAAACTAAAACCAAGATGTAACGTCGGAATGAAAGATTTCAAACGGTTATACTGATGTAACCACATGATGGAACACAACAATCAATATGTCGTTGGATTGATAAAATGATGGACAATTTTGTGATTCTTCAATTTTCGTTATCACTTCATTGTTAAACAGTGAAAATTTCATAAAAGTTTCAAGGTCGAATTGTCACCGTCAATGTTCCAATCATATACGAGCACGCCTGGCACAGTATTCATGAATAGACACCAACTGCCTGCTGTGATATCCTGTATAGCAGTGGCAAAAAAAATTTGACAGAATCTCCTCGTCCCAATAGGTCAACTAATGTCAACTTGCTTCCATGAGCCTAGATTATTTTGATGTCTTGATGGTGAAGCTTTTTCGGAAAGTTCGTAACACCTCCACTATCACTGTCTAAGATTACGTTCTGCTGTTAATAAATATATTAATGTTAATAAAACTGATGTCTTGAAGGAGAATGTGATGGCACAGGCAACAGTACTGCACCGAGCAATGTATGAACAGAGCGCTGGTTACTCGTCGTCAGTGCAGAAAAACTTGATATTCATTTTTGTGCAGTCAAGGCAAGTGAAAACTACATTGCCGCTGTTGACGCACAGTAGGTCGTGGAACACAATCGAATTACCGTTTGAATCGTCTTCTTCTTCTTCTTCTTGTTTCGTGTAGCAGCAAATATCAGAATTCAATATGATTTTTCGGGTGCCGCAAAATACGCTGCGCCGCCGGGGACAACAAAATGCGTTGTTTATTTTTGAATTCTACACTCTGCTTTTTTCAGATTTAATTAAAGAACTGAATATAGGGTATTTAAAAGACAATAGAAAACCAAAATGCTCCGTACAGATCTTTGAATAGGTAGTTAAACGAGCTGTACTGATGATTATATTTTACTAGCTAAATGAATTTAGTTTAATATGACAATAGTAGTTACATTCCGCGGTGGCGGTATAGAGGAAACCCAAATTTATTTCATCTTGATATTAGAGTTCCAATATTAGTATTTGTATTTTTCAATTGAAAATTGTTTTGAATTAGCATTTGCAAGAAAATATTACTCTCTATAACCTTACTTGTAAATGAACAACGCTAGGCAAACATTAATTGCTGAGGCCAAGGATGGAAAAAATCGTATCGCATAACAATCATTTGGGTATTGCTATTCATAAGCTTTCAATCCCAGCAAACCATCGCTATTAAAAGTTACACATTCTCACGCTAGCAAGAGACAACTTATAGCAAAGAAATATATTATAGCTTTCTTTGATGATTTTGTTTCAGTATTGCCTGTTTTAGGTGGAGCGAGCAACATATAGCGAGTGTTTCACGAAAGAATCGTAAACGATTGCAATCGAGCGATCGCAGCGATTCTTTCAAATGCTGGTTGCTTGCAGGCGTAATTCGGCTACTCCACATCGTGCTTTCACCGTGATATACCGCGATGATTCTTAGTGATTTCAATTATCACATGCTAATGCACCATACTACGTAAGCCGTAAGCATTGATGATACTTAGTTGCTCCGGTAAGCAAACAGTTGAACGCAATCTAACGTTCATTTGGATTCATAATTTTGTATCACTGGCGATAATATCTCAAAGCTTCTCGCGATACTGTTGAATGCAAGTGAACTTGGATACAATAAATACTATCGTGTTTGAATCATAAAGTCTCCTTCTATGGTATTCGGAACTTTTAAAAGCGAGAATCAATCAGCAGCGTTTCTATGGAAAACTTGTACGCGAGTGGAAACAATTGAAAGATACCTGATGAATCAAAGAACACATTTGCATGAAATATTGCTAGTGAGTGAAAATTTCCATGCTTGGCTGAGGCTGATGTTGTCCTGACTCTTGCCAGTTTATTTTCGAAGATAACAGACATATAACTTTCAAATATGGTATCTTCGTTGTTCTTTGGTATCTTGAAACCGATCAAATTTTTGACGTAGGACTACGTCTAACCGCACTATATCGAGATACATTCCGCGAAAACTAAAACCAAGATGTAACGTCGGAATGAAAGATTTCAAACGGTTATACTGATGTAACCACATGATGGATCACAATAGTCAATATGTCGTTGGGTTGATAAAATGATGGACAATTTTGTGATTCTTCAATTTTCATTATCACTTCATTGTTAAGCAGTGAAAATTGAATAAAAGTTTCAAGGTCGAATTTCCACTAACAATGTACCAATCATATACGAGCACGCCTGGCACAGACTTCATGAATAGACACCAACTGCCTGCTGTAATATTCTGTATAGCAGTGGCAAAAAAATTTGACAGAATCTCCCCGTCCCAATAGGTCAACTGATGTTAGCTTCCATGAGCCTAGACTATTCTGATGTCTTGAAGGTGAAGCTTTTTCGGAAAGTTCGTTATCACCTCCACTATCAGACAGTATTACGTTCTGCTGTTAATAAATATGTTAATGTTAATAAAACTGATGTCTTGAAGGAGAATATGACGGCACAGGCAACAGTACTGCACCGAGCAATGTATGAACAGAGCGCTGGCCCTACTCGTCGTCTATCAGTGCAGAAAACTCGAAATTAATTTTTGTACAGTCAAGCCAAGTGGAAACTACATTGCCGCTGTTAACGCACAGTGGGGCGTGGAACACAATCGAATTGCCGTTTAAATTGTCTTCTTCTTCTTTTTGTTTCGTATAGCAGCAAATATAAGAATTCAATATGATTTTTCGGATGCCGCCGCCGGGGACAACAAAATGCGTTGTTTATTTTTAAACTCTACACTCTGGTTTTTCTAGATTCATTTAAATAACTGAATATATGGTATTTAAAAGACAATAGAAAACCAAAATGCTCCGTACAGATATTTGAATAGGTAGTTAAACGAGCTGTACTGATGATTATATTTTACTAGCTAAATGAATTTAGTCCAATATGACAATACTAGTTGCATCCCGCGGTGGCGGTATAGAGGCACACCAAATTCATTTCATCTTGATACTAGAGTTCCGACATTAGTATTGGTATTTTTCAATTGAAAATTTTTTCGAATTAGCATTTGCAAGAGAATATTACTTTCCATAATCTTACTTGTAATTGAACAACGCTATGCAAACATTAATTGCTTAGGCTAATGTTGTGAATCATTCTAGCCCAGTTTATTTTCGAAGATAACAGACATATAACTTTCAAATATGGTATCTTCGTTGTTCTTTGGTATCTTGAAACTGATCAATTTATTTTGACTGATTCTGTATACTGATAAAATGTTTAAAGTGACCTGAATTGAATTGTTCATAAAATTATATGTCAATTTCAAACTTTCTGAATATACATTTTCTACTAAAACTGTTATCGATATTTTTCCACGAGCTTGTAACTGCAGGAAAATAATTTATGTGACATATTTGCCGCTTTGTGATCGGTGAGTGAGCCAACTTCAACAAGACAAATAGATATAGACGGAAGTTTCATTTCTACTAAATCGTACTCAATTGAATTTTGTATAGAAGGTTGCCTTTTCGCGTATTAAAGAAAATTCGCTGTATTAGAATGCAAGGTATTCAACAATGATCCAGAAACTAAATTTAGGGGGAAATTGGGGTCTAGAGCTCTATAGCAAAATTTTAGAGAAAAACTTTCTTCTACAAAGTTGTTGCATATGATAAAGCGCTTATTGAAAAAGTATCAAAAATTGGGTGACCAAAAGTTTCGATGCTATCAAGTATCTAACTTTTTTATTTTTGTAGATAGAAAGCTTTGTTCTACAATTTTATAGCTTCAATAATTTTAAGTAACTTTGTAAAAAAGTTTTTCTCTAAAACATTGGTATAGAGCTCTAGACCCAAATTTACCTCTAACTTTGGTTTATAGACCATTGTGAATGTTAAAGAGAATATTTTCTCTTCTAAGATAGAGTGCTGCAGAGAAATAATCAAAATACAGACCCCGTTCGATTTTGGCAACACGACAGAATTTTTCCTGTTGCCAAAATCGAACCATGCCAATAACGAACGGTTCTTTTTTCATGACCTTTTTGACTTTTTAAATGGTTAGAGACGACCTTAACAGTAGAAATGGCCACCAATGAACTAGTTTTAGTTCCAAGTCTTTTGAAGTGTGTCTTGATGAATTTGGGCTGACGACCTAGATACTTGATATTAACACCCGAACCAAAAGACCTTCCTTTTGAAAGATGTTGAGCTTAAATTGGTTAAAATAAATCAAGCAAACTATAAAAGTAACACGAGCTCAAATCAAACATAGCTTCAAAATAAAATTATAAAATTATTGTAGTCCTACGTCAACTCTGCGGTCGTGTCTTGGATACCACCCTCCTACTATTTCTAATTGATTTTGTATACCGCTAAAATGTTTAAATTGACCTGAATTGAATGTTAACATGTTCATAAAATTCTATGTCAATTTCAAACTTTCTGTGAATATACATTTTCTACTAAAACTGTAATTCGTTATCTATATTTTTTCCACGAATTTGTAACTGTAGGAAAAAATTGATGTGACTGCTTTGCCGCTTTGTGATCGGTGAGTGAGCCATCTTTCACAATATATAATAAAATAGATACAGAAGGAAGTTTAATTTCTACTAAATCGTACTCAATTAAATATTTTATTGAAGGTTGCCTTTTCGCGTATTAAAGAAAATTTGCTGTATTAGAATGAAAGGTATTCATCAATGGTCCAGAAACCAAATTTAGGGGGAAAATTTGGGTCTAGAGCTCTATAGCAATATTTTAGAGAAAAACTTTCTTCTACAAAGTGTTGCAGTTGATAAAGCGCTTATTGAAAAAGTATCAAAAATTGGGGTGACCAAAAGTTTCGATGCTATCAAGTATCTAACTTTTTTATTTTTGTAGATAGAAAGCTTTGTTTTACAATTTTATAGCTCAAATAATTTTAAGTAACTTTGTAAAAAAAAATTTCTCTAAAACATTGCTATAGGCTCTAGATCCAAATTTCCCCCTAAATTTGGTTTCTGGACCATTGTGTTAAAGAGAATTTTTTTTCTTCTAAGATAGAGTACTGTAAAGAAATGATCACAGTGCAACAAAAATTGTCTTTTTTCTGCCTTGGCTTCTATATATAACTTTTTTGGGTATTTTTATGCAAAACTGAATCCCCCCGAGTTTGAACATATTTCAACTTAAGGGGCAACAATGGCGCCATTTTAAATTTTTGAGAAACCGGTAATTTTTGTGGTTTTTTCGACGCCATTTTGTTTTGAGGCCAAATATCAAAATTCTAAGAGTTTGTCCACATATTAGCATCTTTTTACCCATCTTTTGAAAAAAAAAAAACAGATCTTAAAACGGACAAAAACTGAGCTCAAAACGGTGATTCTACGAAACCGGGTTTGGCATAGTTTCAGTATATTTTTCACAAAGCAAAATAATATCGATTATTTAAGCAAACTACAAAAGTAAAACGAGCTCAAATCAAACATAGCTTCAAAATAAAAATATAAAATTATTGTAGTCCTACGTCAATTTTGCGGTCGTGTCTTGGATACCACCCTCCACTGTTTGATACTTGGCTCGATTCATAATGAAACTGGGTAATTCTCGCTGTAAAATGAGGTCTTTTAAAATTGATTAGTTTGTGTTAGTTTGATTAAACGTGGTAAAAAATAATGATTGCACTTATTCAACAAGTTTTTAGAAAAGTAAAAATTCAATGTTTCCATCGGGTTATATTTTAAATTTTTTTTCCAACACCCTCTGCAAACAGCACGTCATTATGAAGGAAACATCAACGGCTTTTATATAAAGTGTTCGAAATTTTGGGTGCCATCTTGAGTTCGCCATCATCTTGAATTTAATCAACAAAACGCGTTTTTGAACAAGTTGGTACCGCATACTGAACGCACGCCTACCTAGAATGGCCCACGTCCTTCAGTGGACCACCGCTTAATGTTTTATTTTGCTGATTTCTTTTAAAATGGACGATTCAGCGATCAATCCCCCTAGAAGTGATACGAAATATTTTTTGATATTCGGATAGACAGCATAAACATTTTTAAACCCCAATTTATGTTAAGAGAAATGGAGGTAATCTGAAGAGCGATCCATTATAGGTCAATGATATAAAGGAGTTCACTATAAATCAGTTTACCCCATTTTATCCAGGTTTTCTGCACCAGAATCACGAGAAACATTTGTAGGGAGAATCAATTTATAGCGAAGCTCTTTTCCTAATTTACCTAATATGGACCACCTTGACGGGTTTTTAATTTGATTTCTCTTTACTTAAATCGGAACTTATAAATGTTTGTGTTGCAGATTGGCTGGAAAAGATGTTTCCCGATGCAAGTTTTCTGAAAATAATTTACGGAGAATACACAGTTGTTCGTCAGGATGGTCCATTGAATCAGGTGCTCCTTCCAAGGAAGTTCTACCCTACAAGTTTTGAGCAGTTCTTTTCAAACATCTTATTTGGAAATTTAGATTTGCTAGGAAATTTAGAACTGCCTTGGTTGGACCACTTCCCTTAGTGGACCACCGAACTCAATTAATGCGAAAACTCGAGGGTTTTAAAGAAAACTTCCATTGGGAAATATCTTACGGTAGAGCTTGGACCTTGGATGAACCATTTCCTTGACGAAAAACTGTTTTTTTTTTATAAATTAAAATTTACAAAAGTTTCTTGCGATTCTAATGCAGATTAGCTGGATAAGAAATTTCCTGATGAAAGTTTTCTGGAAACCCATCGAGTTAGTCTGGCCGGTAGTCTACTAGGGACGTGATATATCCAAGGTGGTTCCCCCCTATCCAGCTAATCTGCAACGGAATCACAAGAGGAGTTTATGAGAATTTGCGATTAAGGGTATAGCAACCTACAGTAGACGCTTAACCTATAGTGGACCACCCGACAGAATAACTCAATTCATGTAAAAAATTCGAGAGCTTTTCTTAAAGCTTCCATCGGGAAACATCTTCTATAGCCAATTTGACCTACTTAGGGCATCTTCAGCGATGGTCCAAATCGTTTTTTTGTTCTATTATTTTGGAACAAACTTAAATTCACTGCTGCACCGGTGGTGTAAATTTTGTTTTATACCAGATCTAAATTGAAAAAATTTGAAACTGGTATACATTTTGGTCTATTTTTGTCACTTTTTGGAACAAAAAATAGATCGTTCTAAAACCCTTTTGTACGCTGCCAATAGGTGGGTAAAATTTCATATTTCAATTGAATGCCTCATTTTTGGCTATTTCCAAATAAGCGTTTTGCGAGTGTTGGGGAATAAAGAAAACAAAGATTTTTTATGACAACTCACAATTCATTTTTGTGGCTTTTCTGAAGCAGAATATGAAAAGGTTTGTCGTTTTTGGCATCAAGGAAACCGACCAGCAAAAGGGGGAATTTCGAAAGACCATAACCGTCGCCTTAATTGTATTGGGACTAGAGAAAAACTTAAGAGGCAGAAAAATGTTCCTAGAAGACACTGAACTGAAAACGTTCAAAATGCTGGGGTGACATTGCGCATTTCGTTTCGAGCAACTCGAACAAAACTAAATGATCGCTGGGGGGCTTTATGTTATTATGTTATGTTATGTTTCGTTTTCCGTATTATCCGACTTTGCGGGTTAGATGAGCCGGTTAGATAAGCTTGAAGCATAACTGGCAGTATGTGACCTACTCGAAAATAGCGAAAATCGTTCGAATCGAGCTGCGCAATGCCACCCAATATCCTCAAAACCCAAACCAAGTTTGAAGAACTGCAAGATTTTAAAAGATTGATGAGACGAAAACGGAAGATGAACATCTACGTGATCAAATATTTTTCGCTATCCTCCGAAGCCCTACTCGTAGCGGGAATTTTTCGATCATACCAATCCATCCTGAGAAATGTCACTGACGCTCGGGTCAAACCGTCAAATCCATAAAGTCTTGTGGATATAAAGTGTCTTGCCAAAGTAATCGTTTAATGTGCGTAAAAATTATGGGCAATTATGGGCATGGGCAACAAATGGTGAGTTGACAACCTGGAAGGAGCGTCAAACATAGCTTCGGCCCTCACAAGTTCCTATCTTACACCTCCGCGAGTCATATAATTACACTAGACTGCCGGTTGGAACATGGATACAACTGGTTGGTGTTGCCTGGGCAATGTTGTCATCCGACACTAGCTAAGTGAGAAGGTGCGACGCAATCATTGGCGCGTAAACCATATTCCGGCGGTAGAGGAAATGCTTCGCCAACCTGAGCGTCTGTTCACCAAGATGGTGCGGCTCAAAACAGCGTCTGATCTCGATGTAAGGAGCGGCTGATCAACGTCCTGGTGGCAGCGTGGGACTCTAAACAGAGCTGACACGATGGTCCCCCGGCGAGACAGGGGGTTGGGGAAGGCCCAACAAGCCGTCCCGGAAAACAACATGTTACAAACAACGTAAGAGATAATACGGATCGGAACAATCGGCATAGACCTAGGCAACGAAATAAGGACTACGATTGGAAACTTGGGACATGGAACTGCAAATCGCTCTGCTTTCCAGGATGCGACAGGATAATCTATGACGAGCTACATCCACGCAACTTCGAAGTCGTAGCGCTGCAGGAACTTTGTTGGACAGGACAGGTATGGAGGTATGGAGAAGCGGGCACCGGACGGCTTCTTTCTACCAGAGCTGTGGCATAACCAGCGAGCTGGGAACCGGCTTCATAGTACTGGGTAAGATGCGCCAACGCGTGATGGGGTGGCAGCCGATCAACGCAAGGATGTGCAAGTTGAGGATAAAGGGCCGGTTCTTCAATTACAGCATCATCAACGTGCACTGCCCACATGAAGGAAGACCCGACGACGAGAAGGAAGCGTTCTACGCGCAGCTGGAGCAGGTCTACGATAGCTGCCCGCGACGGGACGTGAAAATCGTTATTGGGGACATGAATGCTAAGGTAGGCCGGGAGGCAATGTACAGACCGGTAATCGGACCAGATAGCCTGCATGCCGTGTCTAATGATAACGGCATCGGTGCGTAAACTTTGCGGCCTCCCGTGGTATGGTAGTCCGAAGTACCTTCTTCCCCCGCAAAGATATCCACAAATCCACCTGGAGATCACCCGACCAACAGACAGAGAACCAAATCGACCACGTTCTAATCGACGGCAGGTTCTTCTCCGACATCATCAACGTTCGCACCTACCGCAGTGCGAATATAGATTCGGACCACTACCTAGTAGCTGTGTGCATGCGCTCAAAACTATCGACGGTGTATAACACCCGCCGAAGTCGAACGCCGCGACCAAATATTGAGCAACTGCGGGACGCCGAGGCTGCACAGGAATACGCGCAGCAGCTGGAGGCAGTGCTACCCGCGGAAGAGCAGCTTGGCGCAGCTACCCTTGAAGATGGCTGGAGGAGCATCCGATCCGCCATAGGTAGCACTGCTGTATCGCTACTAGGTACAAGGGCCCCGAATCATAGAAATGACTGGTTTGACGGCGAATGCAAACGGTTAGTCGAGGAGAAGAATGCAGAACGGGCGAGAATGCTGCAACACCGCACGAGAGCGAACGTGGAACGATACCGGCAGGCACGGAACAGCCAAAACTCAGTCCTCCGAAGGAAGAAGCGCCAGCAAGAGGACCGAGATCGCGTAGCGATGGAAGAGCTGTACCAAGCTAACGACACTCGGAAGTTCTACGAGAAGCTGAACAGCTCCCGTAAAGGCTTCGTGCCGCAAGCCGATATGTGCAGGAGCTTGGACGGCAACCTCCTTACTGACGAGTGTGAGGTGATCGAAAGGTGGAGGCAGCATTCGACGAGCATCTAAACGGCGATGCAGTAGAGCGCGAGGACGGTATGGCAACTGATCTTGGTGCACGAGCAGAAGACATCAGAATTCCAGCCCCCGATCTTCTGGAGGTGGAGGAGGAGATTGGTCGGCTGAAAAACAACAAAGCTGCTGGAGTGGACCAACTTCACAGAGAGCTATTGAAATACGGTGGAGAAACACTGGCTCGAGCCGTGCACTGGGTCATTGTCAAGGTTTGGGAGGAAGAACGAGTACCGGAGGAGTGGATGGAGGGTATTGTGTGTCCCATCTACAAAAAGGGCGATAAACTGGAGTGCTGCAATTACCGGGCAATCACTCTGTTGAACGCCGCCTACAAGGTACTCTCCCAAATACTTTGCCGTCGACTATCGCCAATGCAAGAGAGACAACAGTGGTGAATATGTGTTTGACAGCAAAACGTATAGTGGAGACAAAATTGAAAAATGGCCGCAAAAGTTGTAGTTCAGTTTTAAATCAGTTGTAAATGTGATTTTATGGTGTGAACTATTTCTTCTTCATCAAATACAGTGCAGATCAAAAATACTGTTATAATATTCAAAATTATATAAAATATTTAAACACCCAGGGAATTTATGTATGATTAAACATAAATAATAAATTTGACAGTAAATTATATTTAATAAATTTATCATTCAATTTACTTAAAACAAGAAAATCGTTTGCTCTGATCGGCCATGATTTGTTTCAATTCTCTTTTTTGTCTTGCTCAACGATCTTCGGTTTTATTATTATTATTTCGATCGTCGTTAATAACCTCAGATCAATGTTTGAATATTTCTGTTTTACTTAAATTTCAAAATATATTACTCAATCCGTGGTTTAGTTAGAAGAATTTTTATATTATTTTCTCAACTAAAATAATCAAGATGGTGACGGCGATTTTTTTATAGGTTGTAGTAGCTTTATATAGCCTTGCTTTATTGGTTTCACGATTCCATCTCCAAATTGTGGCAGAAATTACTCCACGTTTGGTTTGCTAAAAGAGCAAGAAAGTTCAAATAATTAGTGCATGCCATCTTAGTTCACCTTGATGTTTCAATGTACATTTTTTTCAATTATTTTGTGAAATTTTTACCGAAATAAACTTTATAGATAGTGGTTTGTCCGTTATATAACAAAATCTTTGGGCAATCGGTGTACTCATTCAACGAATGTGAATAATCAACATGGCTGCCTCGTTAGCGCAAGCGGCGTGCTAAAATAATATTCAACACCATTTTTCTGTACTAAAGGCACGTTTCATAATATAATCCTATCGAAAATATATACCTGAGGCTCATTTCTCTAGAGTTCATCTGTTACTTTTTTCTTTATTTCAAATTTGAAAAAATATATGATATTGATTACTATCATATTGTGGCATTTTCGAAGCGCGTAAATTTTAACGAAGTACAAGGTAAATATTCACGACAAATCTGAAATCGCACGTAGATTTATTGTATTTAATCACTATACCAACACCCTATTCTATCAATGGATTGTCTTGATAATTTTTCAAATGAAGAGCCATGATTATTTTCGTGGGTCATCTGTTTTGTATGTATTAGAAACAATCATCAGCGAGTGAAATTTCAACTCATTCGTGCAATTTGCTCATGACCTACTAATAACAGGCCACCAATTGTTGGGACTGGAAATGTAAGAGTGGTGGTTATAGTCGTTATAAAGTTGTTTTATATAAGTCGTATGAACAATTCATTTGAAGTTGAATATATGTTTTATATTTGTCATATCCAACCCTATCAGATATTTATTTCTTTCAGTGCATTTGCACGATCGAAAAGGGGTAACGTCGGTAACAGATAAACCCTCTATAAAAGTGTCAAATAGACAAGAGCTGATCTCTTATTATTATCAAGTACTCAACGTGTTTAGACGTGTTCCTCGGCATACCGAAAAGTCCCCGTTACAAGTGCTATAAAAATATCCATCAGTAATAGTTTGATAAAGTGTTGAACAGTCAGAACAAACCGGTAGTTATACTTAATTATTTGGCGACGAAGAAAATCTGAAATTGATCGATACGCGTGACAGTGCAAAGTAAAGCGAAAGGTAGAACAAAAGAGGCTTTTTCAAGTTCAGTGTGAGCGATAGAGGAAAGACGCCATTGCATTAGTAGCGTCAGGCGTCGTTTTGTTCAACAGTGATCACCGCTAAAATAATCAGTAAACTGTTTCGAGTCCAGGATTGAGGCTTGTTGGAGAGTTTTAGGAGGAAATCCGGCACGTCTTTCGCATCTATAAGCATCAGTCAAAAAATTCTCAGCATAGTGGAGGAATTGGACCAAAATGGCGCAATTAAACATGGCCGCTATGATAGAGCCTTACCGTAGAGGCGCTTCTTTCGCCAACTGGATTGAGCGTCTTGGTTATTTTTTCGACATGAACAAGATTACAGATGAAGCTAAAAAATCACATTTCATTACATTAAGTGGCTCAATTGTTTTTTCTGAACTGAAGCTACTGTTTCCTACAGCTAGTTTGTCAGATGTTTCGTATGAAACAATGATAGACAGATTGAAATCACGTTTTGATAAAACCGATACGAAATTGATTCAACGATATAAATTTAATAATCGTTAGCAACATCCTGGTGAAACCGCGGAAGATTTCGTCCTGGCTGTGAAGCTCCAGGCGGAATTTTGCAATTTCGGTACTTTCAAAGAAGCCGCTACACGGGAACGCATTGTAGCTGGTTTGAGTGATAGCAAGCTGCAATCGGTTTTATTGAAAGAGCAAAATTTAACTTTGACGTCAGCAGAAAACATAATTGCTACGTGGGAAATGGCGGGTAACAGCGCTAGAACTCTACGAATCGGTATACAAGAAGACCAAATAGGTTCAGTCAGGCAAAATGGAAGGTCGGAATCTGGTTTCGTACGTGATGAGTCTAGATCGGGGCAATTTCAAGCTTCGGCAAGTAGGGTTCCTGTGAGAAATCGTCTAGGGTACAGGCGATATTTTAATAGTAACCAAGCTAGAGGAAACGGTTCGTGGAATAAACAGGTCAGCTTTAAGCCTGCAGAGTGGCGCAGAAGACAAGGCGAGCAACGCTTTGAAAACCGCTTTTGCGATTTTTGCGGTAAAAGGGGCAGTTGAAAAGGAAGTGCTTCAAGCTAAAGAATTCTAGAAAGGATGCTGTAAACACGATCAACATGGAGGAACCAGGACCTAGCGATTTGAACTCAATCAGTACGGTGAAATCGGATAATGGGAAAGCAACTAATATGGATGCACCAGGACCAAGCTGTATCAGCAAACAATTTATGCGCATGTGGACTCAGGATACTGATAGTGAAGAGGAAGAGGATAATACAGGTGAACTTCAATGCATGCTAGTTTCTACAAATAATAATTTCAATAAACCATGTTTAACCGAGTTAGAAATTAATGGAAAATCTTTAATAATGGAAATAGACTGTGGGTCTTCTGTTTCAGTTATCGGTAAAAATCAATTTTTCTCTGATTATAACAATAATTTACTGAAGTCTACCAAAGAATTAATTGTTGTGAATGGAGAAAAACTTAAAATTAATGGGGTAGCAATTGTTTCAGTTAAGCTTAAAGAAAAACACGCACAATTGCAATTATTTGTGTTGGATTGCAGTAATGATTTTATACCTTTGTTGGGACGCCCATGGTTGGACGTATTTTTCTCAGATTGGAGAATTTTTTCTTTCGGGAAAATTGACTGTCAACAATGTTTCTTTGAATACAGAACGGTTTGCCGAGATACAGAGTATTGGACAAAAATATTTTAATGTGTTTAAAAAGGATTTTTCTGTTCCCAGTAAGGGTTTTGAGGCTGATTTGGTCTTGAAAACTGATAATCCGATTTTTAAGAAGGTCTACGACGTTCCCTACAGATTAAGGGAGAAAGTTTTAAATTATTTGGACAAACTTGAGAATGAAAAGGTTATTACTCCTGTGAAAACAAGCGAGTGGGCATCTCCAATAATGGCGGTTCTGAAAAAAAATAATGAGATAAGATTGGTTATAGATTGTAAAGTGTCGATCAATAAATGCATCATTCCTAATACTTGCCCATTACCTGTAGCACAAGATCTTTTTGCTAGGCTTTCTGGTTGCAAAATATTCTGTGCATTAGACTTAGAAGGGGCTTATACGCAACTAACACTTTCCGAAAGATCTAGAAAATTTATGGGTTTAAATACTATAAAGGGGCTTTATGTGTGTAACAGATTGCCCCAGGGTGCATCGTCTAGTGCATCGATATTTCAGCAGGTGATGGACCAAATACTAGAGGGGATTGATAATGTTTTTTGCTATTTAGATGATGTTTTAATTGCTGGAACCGATTTGGAGGACTGCATTAAAAAACTAAATTTAGTATTGGAGAGGTTGCAAAATTCTAACATAAAGATAAATTTTGAAAAATGCAAATTTTTTGTACCAAATTTAAATTTTCTTGGACATATTATTAGCGATAAGGGACTTTCGCCATGCCCTGACAAAATTTCTACTATCCAGAATGCTAAAACACCAAAGAATATAACAGAGCTAAAATCATTTTTAGGTTTAATCAATTATTACCACAAATTTATCCCTAATTTATCTTCCAAATTATATTTCTTGTATAATCTTTTGAGGAAAGATGTAAAATTTGTTTGGGATAATAGGTGTACGCAAGCTTTTGAGAAAAGCAAAAGCGCGTTGTTAACTACTGAGTTTCTGGAGTTTTATGACCCACGAAAACCTCTGGTCGTCGTGTCTGATGCTTCTGGATATGGGCTAGGTGGAGTTATATCACATTTAATAGATGGTGTAGAAAAACCTATTTGTTTTACGTCTTTTTCATTAAATAAGGCTCAACAATCTTATCCGATTCTTCATTTAGAAGCTTTGGCTCTTGTCTGTACAATAAAAAAGTTTCACAAATATCTCTATGGGCAAAATTTTGTGTATTTACTGATCACAAACCTTTAGTTGGTATTTTCGGCAAATTTGGGAAACATTCAATATATGTGACCAGATTACAGCGCTACATTTTAGAACCATCAATCTACGATTTTGAGATACAATATAGACCTTCTAATAAAATGGGAAACGCCGATTTTTGTTCGCGTTTTCCATGGAACCAAATGGTACCAATGGAATTAGACGCTGTAATGGTCAAGAGTATTAATTTCAGTAAAAATATTCCAATTGACTATTCCAAGGTTGCCAGTGAGACAAAGAACGATGAATTTTTGCAAAATATAACTGTATTTATGCGTGAAGGTTGGCCGAAAAAGGTAGACAAACGTTTTATCAATGTATTTTCAAACAAAAATGATTTAGAAATTATAGACGATTGTTTGCTATTTCAGGACAGGGTAATAATACCGCAGGTTTTACAAAAAGAAATATTGAATTTACTTCATGCCAACCACGCAGGTATGGTTAAGATGAAACAACTGGCAAGACGAACGGTATATTGGTTTGGGATTAATACAGATATTGAGCGATACGTTTCTAAATGAGATGCTTGTAATGGCATGGCTGTAACGAAGACTCAAAAAATTACTTCTAGGTGGATACCAACAACAAAACCTTTCACCAGAATTCACATTGATTTTTTCCATTTTTCACATCACACCTTTTTGTTGATTGTGGACAGTTTCTCCAAATGGGTTGAAATTGAATGGATGAAGACAGGTACGGATTGCGACAAGGTGATAAAGAAACTCGTAGCATTTTTCGCACGGTTTGGGTTGCCAGATATTTTGGTTTCGGACGGGGGTCCGCCTTTTAATTCATATTTTTTTGTCCATTTTTTGGAAAAACAAGGAATCAAAGTTATGAAAAGTCCACCTTATAACCCTGCTAGTAATGGCCAGACTGAAAGGTTGGTAAGGACGGTGAAAGAAGTTTTAAAAAGATTTTTACTTGAGTCGGAATATAAAGAACTGGACATTGAAAACCAAATAAGTTTATTTTCAATAAATTATAGAAATTACTGTGCTACAACTGAGGGACACTTTCCATCTCAAAGGGTTTTTTCCTACACTCCCAAGACATTAATTGATTTGATTAACCCTAAAAAGCGATATAAAAATAATATGGTACTTCCTACTACTAATAATACTATTCCAACTCAAAACAATGATGAAAAACACCCGCCAATATATGTTGGTTGTGATCCGAAGGAGTCTACTGACCCTTTGGATAGTCTGATTGAGGGAGAAGAGATGTGGTATAAGAACCACAACCCTTGCAATCAGGCTAGATAGATAAAAGCAACATTTTCTAAAAAGTACTCTCAAAATATCTTTCAGATTTATATTGGAAGCGTGGAGGTTTTCGCGCATAGGAATCAACTTAGGAAGCCCAAAACAGATACGACTAAAGTTCGGCCGAACGTGGTGATTTCTACGTGTTTACCGAACCAGAACGTAGGGCGATTCGATGAAGGGACGGAAGCGGAATTTTACGGTTTTCCTCCAGAGGAAATACAAAGAGAGAAGAAGCGGAAGAAAACGGAGGATGGAGATTCTCCCCAACGAGAACTGCGAAGGTCCAAACGGACAAGATCGAATTATTTAAATAATGATTTTTTTTACTATAAGTAGTTGATTTGCCTATCATCTCAAAATTTTATAACAGGAAATAATGATTCCTTCTGAATGCTAGCCTTTTAAGAAAAATTCTAATTTTAAAGTTTTTTTGAGCAAAATTGTTTAAATCAAATTCTCTAAATTTAAATTGAAATGTGTAAATTTAAATTGATCACTGTCAATGAGCTAAACTTAATTGATCATTGTCAATTACAAGAACTATTTGTAAACTTAAATTGAAGGGGGAAGAGTTGTCATATCCAACCCTATCAGATATTTATTTCTTTCAGTGCATTTGCACGATCGAAAAGGGGTAACGTCGGTAACAGATAAACCCTCTATAAAAGTGTCAAATAGACAAGAGCTGGTCTCTTTTTATTATCAAGTACTCAACGTGTTTAGACGTGTTCCTCGGCATACCGAAAAGTCCCCGTTACAAGTGCTATAAAAATATCCATCAGTAATAGTGTGATAAAGTGTTGTACAGTCAGAACAAACCGGTAGTTATACTTAATAATATTGGCTCCGCCCCTTGCGCTTTTTGAGTTGTTAACTAAACTTATTAAAGACTAACCGTGTTACTTGGGTAGTCCTCTACGGGCATGAGACATGGACTATGCTTGTGGAGGACCAACGCGCCCTTGCGGTGTTCGAGCGGAAGGTACTGCGTACCATTTTCGGTGGACTGCAGATAGACAACGGAGTGTGGAGAAGGCGAATGAACCACGAACTGCAGGAGCTGCTTGGGGAGCCATCTATCGTCCACACCGCTAAGATAGGCAGG
Organism: Wyeomyia smithii; assembly: GCF_029784165.1. Classification (NCBI taxonomy): domain Eukaryota; kingdom Metazoa; phylum Arthropoda; class Insecta; order Diptera; family Culicidae; genus Wyeomyia; species Wyeomyia smithii. The sequence continues at coordinate 31,638,535 of NC_073694.1, forward strand.
CTGCGGTGGGCTGGGCATGTTGTAAGGATGTCAGACGACAGCCCGGTAAAGATGGTTCTTAAACCAATCCGTCAGGGACGAGACGGAGAGGTGCACAGCGGGCAAGGTGGATCGATCAGGTGGAAGACGACCTGCGGACCCTACGCAGACTGCAGAGCTGGCGAACTGCAGCCATGGACCGAGTGGAATGGAGACGACTCTTACGTACAGCAAAGGCCACAACACGGCTTGGGACTGTTTGGTAAGGTAAGTAAGCGTAAAAATTATCGAATTTCCGTTTGTTAAATATTGAGTGTTTTTTATTATAATAAGTCTCATTAACTGATAGCATGGGGTATTGAATTGTTGACAGTGTAACAGATGTCAGCGGTTAAAAACAACAAGATATACAAGACCGGTGCGGAGAACGAAAAATTGGTCTATATTAGCTGGTTCTATTCAGGTTTCGCTGGTGTAAATCTAGTATAAAGTTGTTTCAAAAATAGACCACCGCTGAAGATGCCCTTAGGGTAGAAGAATAAACAGTTTTTGATGTGAAGGAGGCTGGAGATGTCAAAATGGTATTCTAATGAACCGTCTGCTTAATCTACAAGTCTCATGGAAAGAAGTTAGCGTTAGTTAGAAGGTACTGATGTGGATCCTCCAAGGTTGGTAGTGCGATCTTTGTTATACAAATTCACGCCTCTGGGCATCCGGCCCCTGAATGAAAATAAATTTGAACCCGTATCTTGATCTATACTGGTACACAAGAGATCGAAATTGGTAATCAATTTTGGCTAAAGTAGGTTTTGACATTTCAGTGAGTTAATTAATGGCATGATTTCGTGAAACGGAATTTAAACTTCATGCAGTCACCGTAAGCAGATAGCATAAATTATTAATATGGTTCAATCACCTATTTTTTACATATTTCCAAAAATACTATCGTAATTAGGGCATGGATTCGTGTCACGTTATTATTGAAAAACAAAATTTATAAAATAATTTCAGTCCAAAAGCTAGGAAAATTATTGAACGTAAGCTCAAAAATTTGACTTAATAGAAATAAATTATACTGTCATAGTTCGACATTACTTACCAAACCAATTGATTCGAAATATTCCAATTTAACTAAACTAGATTACTTGTCATAAAATGGCCTGCACATCCATATGCTTCAATTATGACACTCTCAATGGCAAATACCATCCAAAATGGACGAACCAAAAAAGCACGGTAGGCCACGCAGAGGAAAAGGGGGTAAAAAAATTGACCAAAATGTGTCCACGCGGTTCAGAAACCGGCGAAAAACATTTCTGTCTTCGCGTTCATGTCCCACCAAAATGCCGGATATCTCCCGGGTGAGTTACATATCTCCACTCACTTTCCAGCAGCCGCAGCCTATTTTGAATGTATATTATAACACCCACTTTCATTGGCCTCAAAATTACAATAAACCAACAATAACACTGTCGCACCCAATAATAAATGGTCATTTGTCACGTCACAACAAAACAGAGTGCGTCGTTTTCTCACTATTTTGCGCCATTTTTAGCCGAGGCACTTCGTTACTATAATGAGGAACCGTTTTATCGCTATTTTATGCAGAGCCTTTGATTTACTGCCCGGAAGAATTGTTACCAAGAGTACACACAAAAACAACTTAATAAAAGCTCCCGATTTTATCGCAGCCTTGTCAGATACAGGACAAGCGAAGGAGTTGTTTGAAATCACGAATATCGTACACTAATTTTCTGCTGTCATTATCCCTTATTTTGTTTTTAACGCAAGCATACTGTATAGAGACCCCATTCAGAAACTGAAACCCACATAAAAAGCAACACCCAAGTGACAGTCGATCAATAGGGCCCACCTTTTTACCCCACAGTTTAAGCGAAATATGCCAAAGTGGACGACGAGTGGACGAGTCGCAGCAGCAGGCGCAATTTATGATTAATGGATCTTTTTTTTTTTTCGGGGGACCAAAAACGATTAACATGAAGTGGATTTACTCTTGTATCACATTCTCGGCACCGTCGGGAATTGACAATCTGCTATCTTTTTCGTGTCGCTCCACTTGATTATCACAAATTATTAATGGTGGGGGCGTTACTTTCACCATTTCCACACGCAACGTGTGGGGATAAAGTGCAGGAATCCCGAATGCGTTCAAGTGCCCGAAGGAATCGTTTCTTGAAAAAAAGGGAAAAACAATTTGGTCTTTGGAACGATTCAATTAAGCAAATTGTTTTACACCTCCATCCAACTGGACAGCTGCACTAGGAAACTCTAGATTGGATTGCGTTAAATTAAATGACTCTTTAAAACGGTAACAGCTGCGACAAAGAGTATCCCACAATTGATTACAACTCTTCGGACGAAGGGGTTTTCCTGGCTTAGCACTCCTACTGTGTTATTTACTTTTATCCGGGGTGCGATGGCGAGCCGGTAAATGAATAAACCGCGATGCAACTGCTGTTTTTACAATTTGTACCACAATGCCCAGAGTGCAGTAATGTAAAGAGTGTTGTTATTTTTTTTAAATTTTTTCCGACATCTTTTTCTTGACATTTTTGATAGTGTTGACTCAGTATGCAAACTATTATGGCCGAATTTAGCAAGCATTACACGCACACAATAAAAAGTAACCGCTAGCATAAATCGACCGTCAAAACGATCACAAAATCACATTGCATGTCACGGCGTAGTTGTTTAATACTTAAAGCCGAAAAAGATTGCCTAACAAAGCACAGTTTGCATGTCATGGAAATCAAGTCTTTCTTTCGTCATTTCACAAAAGCCCGTGAAAACGGAGCTGTTTCTGGCCAGTTGCCGGCCTTTTTATAATCCATAATTTTATGCCCGATTAGAAAAAGAATTGAAATTTGTTTTGATGGAGATTTGATTTATGTATCAGGTAGCAACGAGTGACTAATTCGTAGTTATTAATGCGATTGTAAACTATTGTAAACGGAAAAAAATAAGCTAAGAGCAAAGTATCACTTCGACCATTATTCGTTTAGTGCAATCATCGAAATGACATATAAACCTTGCCGACATCATTGCACGAGAATCTAAACCTTGACGGCGCTAACGAAAGGAGTGACGACGCCTGCAACGCAGAAAAGATTTCAATCGGCCGCTTCAATAACCGCAACTTACCACTTCATTAGTCCTTCGCCAATCTGCGGAGCGTAAAGTTTTACAGCACTTTCGGGTCAATAAACAGCATAATCAAATGTCGCACCGCCGGCCGCCGCCGCTGGGCTCTATCGTAATAAGCGTATGGCCCCTCTGGCCGACCGTACACGTATTTGGTTTAACCTCTTGGAATGTCAAGTGACACTCACGTCGCGGCGGATAGCTTCTGCTGTGGCAATCCGACCAATAAGGCCCGCAATGGATCCGCGCCATTGTCATTGTAAAACTTTTCTTTTGTTTGTGTCCTCTCTTGTTGTCGCATTATACGAATCTTCAACACGATCATGATGCCCATCACCTGTGCAACCCCCACAGCAGACTGAAGGGTATGGCTGTAGTGTTTACTTTAGCAGCACAAGTTGGGCATCCTTTCACCACGCGACCTTGTTTCAAGTCCATCTGAGGGTAGGGTGACCGGTCACCAAATAGCTGCGAGCGGTTTTTAATCCAAGAAAGTTTAAGGTCTGGTTTCCACTTTTAGTGATTGGAAATTGATGAACTGATATGCAAAGTATTGGTTCGTCTCTATCCATTGAAAAACTACCGAAAGTTATGACGTTGCGAGACGAAAGTTGGTACTGGAGAAAGAGTCTGAAAGAAGTTTCTCCAATCGTACATTCGGAAATATCTGCGTTAGAAAAAGTACCTTCACCAAAAGTAGAGTCAAATCCCAGGAAACATATGAAAAAAGTAGAATTGAAAGAAAATCGCAAAGATGATAGCCAAAATATATGAAGCTGCTGCAGTAGATACATGCTGCGCGAAGTAGAATTTTCCACTGGTGGAAGGGGAAATCAATCAAATCATCTCGGATGATTTGTTATCAAACAGATCATGCAAGATTGACATGCTATTAATGGAAATGGATTGCCCGTGCTGTGAGTCATATTTTTTAGCTGGAGATTTCCACTTGAATGCATTCGATACAATATGCATCTTTCGTTCCTATGGTTGTGTGAAAAACATATTGCATTTTGTAGCAGACACTAAGTGAATAATTGGAATAAACTGTTTTTTCAAACAAACTTATCGGAGAAAAACTAGGTAGTGAATGATGAATAAAGGAAAAACAGGGAAGATTGAACATTAAATAAATGGAAAGAAGAGTAATGAGAAAAAAGGTAAGAAGAAGTTGAATGTGATGGATTGAAGGTAATTTAAAAGGACAAACATGTACAAAAACGAACAAAAAATGACGAATAAATTATGAGATAAAAAAACTAGAAAAGTAAAAAATCATAAGGACTGAATTCAAAGTTTTGAAACAGAGAAAAAGACTATTTCTTGAGAGAAACATAGACATAAGAAAAAAATATATAATAAATCCAAATACAAAACGCGAAGAAGCACACTTTCTGAAACTAGTTAGAAAGCGAGAAAGAATGTAGGAATTAACGTAGGGAAAAATCGACGAAAACTAAGCACAAATATAGAGACAAAAAGAAAAGCACAAATATAGAAAGCAAAAAGTAAATGAGACAAATTCTTTGGAATATTTACCTAACGATAGCTGAGAAATTTGATCATACTAATAGGAAAAGAAACAAAGCAAAAATTTTCTAGAATAATGAGAGAACAAAAGAGAAAGTCAGATAGAAGGAGAGAGAAATAGAGAGCTAACGCAGAGAAATAAACAAAAGTAATGAAAATACCCAGTCAACATTTTTACACGCATAGTCGTGTTTTGTTAGAAACATCCGTACTCATAAATATCATGAAAACTCGCATAAGATGCGCGAAAACAGCATATGCGTACTGTGCTGGAGGTAATTTATGTACTGGGGAATAATAGTATGTTTTCATTGATATAAGTATCGATATACGATAATATGCGGCTGAAAGCGATTTATTTCATATTGTCTGACGATTCCACACCTAAAATCGTAAATCAGTCAGCTTCCAGCATGATATACGATAAAAAAACAACTTCTGGCCATGATATCAAGAATTGTATACGATTTAGACTTCGTTGAGATATATTTACGATAATTATCATTCATTGATATACGTTATGTGGTTGACTGAGTAGCCATCAAATTTGAATAGTTGGAAAGAACATAAAAAAATAGGAAATAACAAAAAAAGAGAAAGAAAAATGACACAACATGTAAAATGAAAAGAAGAATATAGAGCTAAATAAATTAAAAACCTGAGAAGAAAAAAGTGCAGAAGAATCTATGAAAAAAATAACTTGAATAAACAAGTAAACAAACAAGAAAATAAATTTTTAAATACATTGAATAAATGCAACAGATGCATCAGAGAGAACAATGATACATAGAACGAAACATAAGAAAATAGAGAGTATGATAAGATATGTTACTTGAAAAATTTTATAAGCACTGGTGGGCAAAGCGACACTCATTTGAAGAGAGCAGCGGATCGTGTGTATCTGAGTAGCTTGACAACAAAAAGTGTTGTACCCATGCTAGGCAAGGAATGCACGGTGAATATTCACCGTTGATCTTCCCACATGTTGAAGAGAATGACAGGTCTGGTATTTATCAAAATAAACGTTAAAGAGAAAAACAAAAAAACAGCAAGGATTAACGAAGAAAAATACTCAAAATAAAAAACCGAACAGAAATAAAAATGTAAAATAGTAATAAAAAATATATGAAGCACAAATTACAAAATAAAACAAAAATGAGACGCTAACGTACAACAAAAAGAATATATAAATACAAAGATAAGAAGCAAAATGAGGAACAAGCATTCACACAGGTAAACAAATTAAAATAGTTTGGAGATAAGAAAAAAACGAACAAAATTAAAAAAAGTAAAAAAGTGAAGAAAAAAAGGATTCGAAGTACAAATATCAAAATAGAACAAAAAAAAAGGCTCCCAAAAATAAAACTGAAAAAAAAATAGAGCAACGAAAACAAAAACACATTGACAACGAGAAGAATAAGGAGACAAAAGGAATGAATGAACAGAAGAATAAGTAGAAGAATCAAAAAACAAAACTTGAGCTAAAACTGTCATAAACCGACTAAATCAAAAAGTAGGAGGTTGTATCCAAGACACGACCGCATAACTGACGTAGAACTACGCACTCTATTAGCAAATGCATTGTTGTTGGTGTTTCATTAATGAATCAAAGTCTACTAATGCTTGCTTTGTGCTGCCTTAACAGTGGGGTAATAAAGACACTGAAAACACGAGCTATAAAGGGGACATCCACATACCACGTGGACAGTTTTTCGACGATTTCCACCCCCCCCCCTGGACAAATGCCCATATAAATTCTTTTTTTTCCGTAAGGGCCGTGAACATTACACAACCCCCCCCCCCTAAGTTGTCCACGTGGTATGTGGATGCCCCGAAAGCTGTTTCACATTCTGTAAATTAGACGGCTGCTACAGATTTAAATTGCTACTATCCAGCACAGATTGCTCGCTTGAGTTGTCAAAAAATTATTTTTTTTTTTTTTATTCTCGCTTGTTTTCCGTCGGTCTAGTTCCGCCACTGTTGTTGTGCCAATCACCGACGCCCGGGAGGCGACTCCACCAGGACCCTAACTCACGACCCGTTGATTAACGGACCGGCGCCAACGGCTTTACTTCCTCATGCGATGGAAGGCGTGATCCCAGAGATTTTTCGCCTCAGAAAATCTCCCGGTATCGGCTAGGATTGAATCTAGACCAGTTTGGTTGGTTGTGAGTGGATCACGCCACCTCACAACCATCGATACCTATGTCGGCGGTGGGTTTCGAACCCAGGCGTCGAGCGTGGTTGGCAGAGATGTTACCAACCACACTAGGCCCCCGCTCTTAAATTATTAACCTTCAAATATTTGTTTATTTGCCTTGAGAAAAGCATTTTTCTGCTCAAAATTGGATTTGCTGATGGCAACGGCAGTCTGACGACACACGCTGAGAAGCGAGAAGAACCGCGCTGTTCCTGAGATATGGTGACCAACCACAGGGCAAGTGCTTAATTTGAAGGCAGCCACAGGCGCGACCCGCTGCTATGGTCTGTTACTGCAACTGCTGAGTGCCGATATCTGCTGCTACTGCTGTCAACGTTGTGGACGGTCCATCCAGTTCACCTTCCGACTAATGAATGTAGCTTGTTTTCCCAGAAACACTCTTTTATAGCCGAAGGGTGCTACGTAATAGGCCACGCCTTTCTGTTCAATTGTCTAATTCTCTAATATTCTTTAGACGAATTATTCCACAATTCGCATTTGATATTTGTTTCCAGCGAATAAACACCGATGGTGCTCTCACACACGCAACAGTTTTAACCCGTATCTTATTGCGGTTTGTAACATCAAGCGATTTCGTTTGCTCGTTGTTGCGTGTTGCATCATGTTGCAACTTGGCAGCTGGGAGACGACGAAATTCTGTTAATGCTGATTGATTGAATCGACTTCATATTAGCTCTGCATATTCGAATTAACTGCCTTTGTGAACGCGTTCTAACAGGGCAGTTTGTTATTCAAAATCGGTTATGTTGATCGCAGCCTTTGTGCTGTCCCAACAGTGGGGGTATAAACTAATTAAAACTACAACAGAATTTGATTGCTAGGATTCCGCGAAGAATGTTTGCTTGTGTTGATGCTAGGAAATTTTCACCCTTCAATTATTTGTTTATTTGCCTTGAAAAAAGGCATTTTGCTGTTCAAAATTGGATTTGGTGATGACGATCTTCATGTTGCCCTAACACAGGGGAATAATGGCAGTCTGGCGACACACGCTGAGAAGAACCGCGCTGCTCCTGAGACGTCGTGACCAACCACAGGGCTAGTGCTGCTGCTAAGGAAGGACGACTGCTGTTGACAACTTGTCGCTGTCCAGAACTATTATGAGCGGCTTCGGCTGAAACAGGCTCTTATATAGGCCAAATAGCATGTTTTCAATTGCAAGGTATATGATTCTGTCGACCGTGCTTGGGAAGCAATCATATAACGACCAATCAGAGGACGTAATTCTCGTTCAAACAAGGCTTGACAATTATCAATAGTACAACAGTTTGCATAATCAATCAAAAATTTTCTACATTTGGGTGGATGCGTGTATAATTTTCCACACAATTGCTGCAAAAATGAAGGAAATCGGTTGAAAACAAACCGATTTATAAGCATTTAAAAAGGGACATATTTCGTCCCCTTTTCGTTAATAGTTTTCCTATTTACATCCCTTTGTGGTAGGCTAAAGAAAAACTTAGTTCTACGTCAAAACAAAAAGATCAGTAAATGACATTAAGTTTAAACTTAGAGTGATTACACAAAAAAGTTCGTTCAAAAAGATAGAGAAAGAGAGGAATTAGAGGAGCAAAATTGGAAAAAATGAGAAAAATTAAAACAAAAATATGTATTCATAAAAATAAAAATATTAAAAAAAAATTGAAAAATAAAAGAAACTATAATTGAAACATAGAAAGTTTTAAATAATGAGAAAAAATAAGAGCAGAAAAACGAACAAGATGTGAGAATTTATGAATGCGGTCAAGATAAAATCAAATGAGAGGAAACATTTCACATAAATTGACGAAGCAACCAGAGAACTTCTCAGTTATATTCAAATTCAAATAATATTTAGAATTAAATTGGAAAAGCTGGAGAAGTAGAACAATTAATCTTATAAAATAGCACAACGAATATATGTAGGTAAGTAAACCCATAATATTTCAGTTGATTAAAAATTAAACGAGAAAAAAAAACAAATGAGAAGATATAACACAGGAGAAGTAAAATAGATAACAAAAATTAAGAAAAAATAGTGGCTTGATGCACGATGAAAGAACACAATATTTAGAGAAGGTAAATGAGAAATGCAAAAACATTTATAATATGGGAAACTAGAGAGAATTCAAAACAAATCTAGGAGAAAAAAAAAAACAACTACAAATACAAAAAGAGGTATGTGTCATTCCATACGAAGTGACCACGAAAAAGCACAAACTTGGACACGACCATCACAGATTTTGCTCAAAGTTGGGAGAATTATTCATCTGTATTTGAAAACTAAATTTACATTTTCCGGCAAATGCAGCCATTTTTATTTTAAATTTGATAATTTCATCATGTTCCTTGGAAAATTTCACATAAGAAACAACTTTCATCCCGAGGTAATATGAGCCAATCTCGAGATATAACATTTTTACGAAAAAAGTTTTAAACTTCGTAATTCATTTTTTTTATAATTTATAGACGTGAGACACTCGAAAAATAGTGATGCTGAATTTTGAAGAAAATGAACCAAGGAATCCAGAAAAATTATTATTTTTGACCAGAAGTGTTGCCAGATGGATTATTTTTGTATTTCAAAACTAAATTTACATTTTTCGGCAAATGCAGCTAATTTTATTTAAAATTTGACAATTTCATCGTGTTCCTTGGAAAATTTCACATAAGAAACAACTATCATCCCGAGGTGATATTAGCCAATCTAGAGATATAGCATTTTTACGAAAATAGTTCTAAATTTCGTAATTAATTTTTCGTAAAAATGTTATATCTTAAGATTGGCTCATATTACCCCGGAGTGGTAAGTGCTTCTTATGTAAAATTTTCCGATAAATACGATGAAACCATCAAATTTAAAATAAAATTAGCTGCATTTGCCGAAAAATGCAAATTTAAAATTAAAATACAAAAATAATGTATCTGGCAACACTTTCGGTCAAAAACAATATTTTTTCTGGATTCCTTGGTTTATTTTCTTCATAATTCATCTATCACTATTTTTTGGGTGTCTTACGTCTATAAATTATAAAACAAAATAATCACGAAGTTCACAACTTTCTTCGTAAAAATGTTATATCTCGAGATTGGCTCATATTACCTCGGGATGATAGTTGTTTCTTATTTGAAATTTTCCAAGGAACACGATGAAATTATCAAATTTAAAATAAAAATGGCTGCATTTGCCGAAAAATATAAATTTAGTTTTCAAAGACAACAATAATTTATCTGGCAACACTTCCGGTCAAAACTTATATTTTCTCTGGATTCCTTGGTTTATTTCCTTCAAAAATCATCTATCAGTATTTTTCGGACATTTTACGTCTATGAATTGTGAGAAAAAGAAAAAAGAGATTTTTGACAAAAATTGCGTGACTTTACAATGAAGAGGGGAATCCTAGAGAGCGGGGGGTATTCCAATCGACACCAAATTTGGGATTTTTCCAAAGTGACAGTAGATGAATAGTTCTCCCAGCTTTGAGCAAAATCTGTGATGGTCGTGTCCAAGTGGCATGTACACTTCGTATGGAATATATTAAAGCGAAAATTGAAAACCAATTGAAAAAAAACTAAAAAAAGAAAGCAAGATGAGATAAAAGGGGTAGAAGTAACACAAGAGAATGAATAACAACAATTACAATCAAAAGGAAATAAAAAGAAATGATTAGAATAGACAATATGATAGAATAATAAAAAAACTAATTAAAAAATGAGTCACAGAAAAGGAAAAACTAGAAAAAATGAGAGTAACGAAAAAAATGCGAGAAGTTAGAATTGCGGTAATCAAATATAATATCAGTATGGCATTTTGTTAAACAAAATGCGATTTAAAAAAATAAGTAAGGCCGTTACAAATTTTATTTTCATTTCATGTCACCCCCCCCCCCCCTTCAAAAACCTTGAATATTGGAAGAGGAAACTTGAATATTGGAAGGGGAAGATAGAAAAGCTCAAACCGTTTTGTTCATTTCATTGGTTTTCCGACAGCATAAATGCTTAATTTAGCAACAAACAAGTCAGGTGACAGCGAGAGTGTCGTCGAAAGGCAAGCGAAATAAATACTAATAATAATGAAGTGTTATTTTTCAACATTTATTTGAGTGCAAGTTACAAACGTCATAACTTGCGCACAAACTTTGATCAAAGATATTTCTTTTTTTTCGTCTCGGTGTTATTTATTTTTTGCCACCCCCTTTGCTAACTTTGATAACCTTATACATAAAAAGAGTTCGAAATTTGTTTCAGCCTTATTAAAGGCAAAATATTATTTTATTTTGAATTTATGAGTTGACAAATAGGTGTTCAAAAAATGAAAAAAAAAAACTGAATAAATAGAGTTATGAGTCCTAAGATAGGGCATGGAAAACATGTTAGATTTGCTAATTGAAAATCGGAAGAGAATTAAACAAATGATACGAAAAATCGCACAGGAAATTAAAAAGCGATAAAAAAAACTTTAGATAAAATTGTTCTTAATAAAAGACGAAAACGAAAACAAGCGTGGAAAAAGTGAAAATAGTTAAGCTTAAATCGGAAAACAGAATGAACAGAATGAGAGATGAACTTGAATGAATCACATTTCTCTACGAAGAGAAATAAAACAAGCACAGAGAAAACAATACGAGGCGGAGAAGGATAGAGCGAAAAGAAAAGAGAGAGAGAGAGAGAGAGAAAGGGGGAAAAGAGAGAGGGATAGGGAAAAAGATAGAGCGACAGAGAAAAAAGCGAAAGAGAAGAAAAGAAAGAAAGAGAGAGATAGAGAGAGAAGGAGAGAAAGAAACAGACAGAGAAACAGAAAGAGAGAGAGAGAAATAGAGATAGAGATAGAGATAGAGATAGAGATAGAGATAGAGATAGAGATAGAGATAGAGATAGAGATAGAGATAGAGATAGAGATAGAGATAGAGATAGAGATAGAGATAGAGATAGAGATAGAGATAGAGATAGAGATAGAGATAGAGATAGAGATAGAGATAGAGATAGAGATAGAGATAGAGATAGAGATAGAGATAGAGATAGAGATAGAGATAGAGATAGAGATAGAGATAGAGATAGAGATAGAGATAGAGATAGAGATAGAGATAGAGATAGAGATAGAGATAGAGATAGAGATAGAGATAGAGATAGAGATAGAGATAGAGATAGAGATAGAGATAGAGATAGAGATAGAGATAGAGATAGAGATAGAGATAGAGATAGAGATAGAGATAGAGATAGAGATAGAGATAGAGATAGAGATAGAGATAGAGATAGAGATAGAGATAGAGATAGAGATAGAGATAGAGATAGAGATAGAGATAGAGATAGAGATAGAGATAGAGATAGAGATAGAGATAGAGGTAGAGATAGATATAGATATAGATATAGAGATAGAGATAGAGATAGAGATAGAGATAGAGATAGAGATAGAGATAGAGATAGAGATAGAGATAGAGATAGAGATAGAGATAGAGATAGAGATAGAGATAGAGATAGAGATAGAGATAGAGATAGAGATAGAGATAGAGATAGAGATAGAGATAGAGATAGAGATAGAGATAGAGATAGAGATAGAGATAGAGATAGAGATAGAGATAGAGATAGAGATAGAGATAGAGATAGAGATAGAGATAGAGATAGAGATAGAGATAGAGATAGAGATAGAGATAGAGATAGAGATAGAGATAGAGATAGAGATAGAGATAGAGATAGAGATAGAGATAGAGATAGAGATAGAGATAGAGATAGAGATAGAGATAGAGATAGAGATAGAGATAGAGATAGAGATAGAGATAGAGATAGAGATAGAGATAGAGATAGAGATAGAGATAGAGATAGAGATAGAGATAGAGATAGAGATAGAGATAGAGATAGAGATAGAGATAGAGATAGAGATAGAGATAGAGATAGAGATAGAGATAGAGATAGAGATAGAGATAGAGATAGAGATAGAGATAGAGATAGAGATAGAGATAGAGATAGAGATAGAGATAGAGATAGAGATAGAGATAGAGATAGAAATAGAAATAGAAATAGAGATAGAGATAGAGATAGAGATAGAGATAGAGATAGAGATAGAGATAGAGAGAGAGATAGAGATAGAGATAGAGATAGAGATAGAGATAGAGATAGAGATAGAGATAGAGATAGAGATAGAGATAGAGATAGAGACAGAGATAGAGATAGAGATAGAGATAGAGATAGAGATAGAGATAGAGATAGAGATAGAGATAGAGATAGAGATAGAGATAGAGATAGAGATAGAGATAGAGATAGAGATAGAGATAGAGATAGAGATAGAGATAGAGATAGAGATAGAGATAGAGATAGAGATAGAGATAGAGATAGAGATAGAGATAGAGATAGAGATAGAGATAGAGATAGAGATAGAGATAGAGATAGAGATAGAGATAGAGATAGAGATAGAGATAGAGATAGAGATAGAGATAGAGATAGAGATAGAGATAGAGATAGAGATAGAGATAGAGATAGAGGTAGAGATAGGGATAGAGATAGAGATAGAGATAGAGATAGAGATAGAGATAGAGATAGAGATAGAGATAGAGATAGAGATAGAGATAGAGATAGAGATAGAGATAGAGATAGAGATAGAGATAGAGATAGAGATAGAGATAGAGATAGAGATAGAGATAGAGATAGAGATAGAGATAGAGATAGAGATAGAGATAGAGATAGGGATAGGGATAGAGATAGAGATAGAGATAGAGATAGAGATAGAGATAGAGATAGAGATAGAGATAGAGATAGAGATATAGATAGAGATAGAGATAGAGATAGAGATAGAGATAGAGATAGAGATAGAGATAGAGATAGAGATAGAGAGAGATATATAGAGATAGAGAGAGAAAAAGATATTGAGATAGAGAGAGATAGAGATAGAGATAGATAGAGAGAGAAAGAGAAAGAGGGAGAAAGAGAGCGAGAGAGAGAAAGAGAGAAAGCAAGACAAAGCGAGAGACATAGAGATAGAGATAGAGATAGAGATAGAGATAGAGATAGAGATAGAGATAGAGATAGAGATAGAGATAGAGATAGAGATAGAGATAGAGATAGAGATAGAGATAGAGATAGAGATAGAGATAGAGATAGAGATAGAGATAGAGAGAGATATATAGAGATAGAGAGAGAAAAAGATAGATAGAGAGAGATAGAGATAGAGATAGATAGAGAGAGAAAGAGAAAGAGGGAGAAAGAGAGCGAGAGAGAGAAAGAGAGAAAGCAAGACAAAGCGAGAGACATAGAGAGCGGGAAAAAAAAAAGACCGAGGAAAGGAGAGAGAGTATAAACAAAAATGCAGATTTTAAGAAACAAAAAACAACAACAACACTCTATACTTTTCGTGTTTTGGTGAAAAAATAAAGTGAAATGAAGGTATTTTTTACAAAAAACGACAAATCAGAGTACCGAAAATAAGAAAAAATGGTACAATAAATAAACAGTAAAGCAAAGAGAAAAAAACGAAGCAAGAAAGGATAGAGAGAGCGTGGAAACGAGTAAGAGAAAGAAGGAGAGAGAGATAAAAAAGAGAGAGAGAGAGAGAAAGAGAAAGAGTGAAAATAAAGACAGGGAAGGAGAGAGACAGAATGAGAGAGAGAAAGAAAAAATGATAGAAGTATAAACAAAAATGAAAATTTTCAAAAAAACACGAAATATTTTGTGTTCTAGAGAAAAGATAAAATAAAATGAGATAGAAGATTTCATGGTAATAGACAAAGCAATGAGTTTCGTAAATAAGAAGAAATGGTACTATGAATAAACAATATGAAGAAAACTACAGAAGTAGAACAAAAAACAAAACAAAAAATAGTGATAAAAAATTATAACAAAATGGTGTAAAATGAAATAAATGAACGAAAATAGACAACGTAATAGAGAGAAAACCCATTAACGAAAAAAATGAGTTCAAGAACAAAAATAGACATATTAGCATCCTCAGATCAAATACAAAGCATAACCAAAATACATCGCTAAGAACAATGTCTTTCCAGTTGGTCTCGAGGTACATACTACAGAGTAAAATATTCTGAATTCATATTACATGTTAAGTAAAATATTTCCTCATTTAAATTTCAGTTGTTTCTGAAGTAAGCCTCGATTTTGTTTAAAAGTTATATGCATTATCATTTAAATTTTAGTTGCTTATGACGTAAACCACGATTTTGTTTGAAGATTATGTGTAATATCATTTAAATTTGCGTGGAATATTATGAATTTTCCTATCATAAGTGATGGAGGCAATTCATTATATGCGGTTCGACATAAAGTTTTCTTACTGTGTAGCTCCGCAATTTTCCTGTACAGTATTAAACAGTTGGCTGCAAAGTCTGTGTATCATAAACCGAAGGTCAAGTTCCGTAGCGGAATAAAGCCCCAAGGCTTTGCTGTTTTTTGCTTTTTCAATAAGGCTGCTAGAAATTTCGAATTCCTTTTATGTCCAAGGTTATCAAAGTTAGCAAAGGGGGTGGCAAAAAATAAATGACACTGAGACGAAAAAAAAATCTTTGATCAAAGTTTGTGTGCAAGTTACGACGTTTGTAACTTGCACTCAAATAAATGTTGAAAAATAACACTTCATTATTATTAGTATTTATTTCGCTTGCCTTCCGACGACACTCTCGCTGTCACCTGACTTGTTTGTTGCTAAATAAGGCATTAATGCTGTCGGAAAACCAATGAAATTAACAAAACGGTTTGAGGTGGAGGGTGACATAAAATGAAAATAAAATTTGTAACGGCCTAAGCAGAAGAGTATAAAACGAATCTATTCAAGACTAGTAGCGAGCACGACAAAAAAGAAAACTAGCTAGAGTAAAAATTGCTCGGAGTTCAAGGAAAGAATTTAAATATCAAAAATCGAAGAAATCAAAAAGTTTCCATTAAGTTCTACCACCAAATTCAAAAGGTAATAATAATTATTTCATGTAACCTTCCTAGACGCCTTCTCTTGACTTGTTCAAAAAGAAACAATACATGAAATTGACAAAAAAGTTATCAGAAAGCTATAGACAATAAAAGTTAAGCTTAATACTGCAATAAAAAGACTACGGTGAATATCTCCCAGAAAATGAATAATGAGTACAGCATTAAGCAAAAATTTTAGAAAAGGATTAATACAAAATAAGTTATTGAGTGAAAACTATACATTACGTTGAATTTATTAATGAATGAAAATATGCAGTAATTGGAAAAATATGACAAAACAAAGGAAAACTTGTTATATTTTTCTTATTAAAAACGAAAGAAAACAACACAAAAGATAACAAGTCACACAGGAAATTTGATAAAGATTTGTCCATAATGAAACAAATGAAGAAATTAAATACATATGCAAAGCTAAATTGGGAGACTTAAGGAAAATAAGACACAGTAAAGTTGAAGTAAATGGAGAGAAATTATCTGTTCAACCTGTTAACAGTATTAATTATTTATTGGTGAAGAAAATTAAAAATATTGATGTATAATTCAAAAAATTTTCTCATGAACATAAAAAAAACTAAGGAGTGAAGGACGAACGTTTTGATAGAAATCGGATGTTAGACAAATTAAGCAGTAAATTTCGAGAATTCAGGAGCACTTAGAAACAAAATGAAATAAACTAATTAGTTAGTTGTATGAAAAAACAAAAAAGCGTACGTCACTCCA
Organism: Wyeomyia smithii; assembly: GCF_029784165.1. Classification (NCBI taxonomy): domain Eukaryota; kingdom Metazoa; phylum Arthropoda; class Insecta; order Diptera; family Culicidae; genus Wyeomyia; species Wyeomyia smithii. The sequence goes on from NC_073694.1 coordinate 31,655,048, forward strand.
ATGACTCTAATCTCTGATAAGGAATAAAAATCAAAAACGGATAGCATGAAGAAAGCTAAATTCTTAATAAAATATAATTTTTTTCAGATAAATAAGGAACTAAAAAGTGAAAAATCCTGAGAATAATATTATATAATGACCGCTGATACATACGAGGATTTAATAAATTTAATATGCTAAGATGTGCTGAGAGATAAAATTAAATGATATTTAGACTTTAATTATCTGTAATCGATGGCATTGTCAATTTATGAATCGGGTTATATAAAAGAGCTCTAATTGAGTGACATAGGTATACCACATGAAGAGGATCTTCACCCTAATTCATTAAATTGCCAAACAATATAATTTCCTATCGGTTCCACCGGTGGCCACCTTAATCCATTGCGCTATCGCCCTCAAGTCAAACCCAGAATGACTTTATGGCGATGACAACACGCTTTTGACCCCGTGTCGACTTGACATGACCGGTTGTTTTCTTTTTTTATTTTGCTATCAATTTTTGTTTTCTCGCAGTCGCTGCCAACCGTGCGAGGTTCAATAAAGCCGCACATCATCATCACCTCCTCTGACCGTGCCACCAGAAACCGTCGTCCGTCAGCCACAACTATAACCGTTCAAGTGGTGACGACCCACGAGTCGGGGACCAGCGCCCTAACTTCGGTGATTGTGTTTTTGGCTCGGGACACGACCCTCAATCACATGCACATAATGACCTTCATAATTAAACTAATCATCACGGCCCATTAGGTGGGATTAGTGAAATTCGATGCGGTTTATTATCCGGGGCACAGTTTCATCAAAGTGGGAGGTTTGACCGGACATTGAAAAAGTAGAAGACAAAAAATAATCTGCAGACTAGTCGCACCGACACGGTCGGTCGGTGGCGTGTACTGAATGAGCTGACATTTTATTTAAGTAGAATGTTGAAAGTGATGTGGCCCGGAAAATCTGGAACAAATCAATCTTTACTTTCCGAAAGTTTGGCTAAGCGACAGACCTGGGCTCATGTTTTGGAACCCATCACTAGTAACGAAGCAAATTCGTTAAATCGACTGGCACGATGCATACTAATGCACGATACACGCGAAAATTGAATTCCGCTGCACCGACCGTTAATCTCGTTAGCCTTCCTCTATCGAGCTATCGAGGAACAAAATGGATTCAGTATGATCTCGTTGGTAAGGTCAACAGCACGATTTTCCCCTTTTCAACATACCATCCGTTCCAATTATGCGAATGATTGAATAATACCATTTAATTAGCATGATTTCGATCTGCTATGGAATTACGATTACTAATTATAAAATATAAATATCAGAATGAAGTAGCCACTTTACCCTAGGGCACGTTCCATTTTGGGAACGCTGCTGCACGTTCGGGCGGATTCCGCAGATGCACCCATGGTGCTTATGCTTATCTGGAAATAAATGGCATCATGCGATGCAGTGAGCATCCGTGCCAACAGGAAGCACAACATACATCGACAAACCGGAATTGAGGGCGAAAAAAAACGAAGATAAACACCCGCTGGCATAAATGCATACTCGTACAGGCCCTTTTTATGCATTCTAGCTCTGCTCTGCTTTTGCTCTGGTTGCAGGCACGCACCTGTTGATAAGACTATTATAGTATAGAACTGATGCGCTTTCCATTGCTGTTCACATTAGAGCGGCGATAATTTCCATACATCTCTCATGTGGAAGCTGGGAGATTATTGGCGTGAATTCTACGTGTGTGAGATGCTTCAGGTTTATTGAAGATGCAACGACGCTGTTATTTGTTTAAGCTGCAGCATTGAAAGCCGAAAATGAAAAAAATGGGCAATCAATCATAACCACACACCGATGGACGTTCATCAGTGGTCGCCATGTACGGGCGGGAATCGATAGTCGCATAACCTCAAGCAGACCACCCGCCTGGTTTTGACGAAGCAATAACGATATCTGTCATAATATTTGCTTATATTTGCCCTTATCTGCAGTGGTTGTCCGTCAACCGAGCTCAAGCCGAAGGGTTCGCGATCACTGCGTGGAGTTGTACGTTTTTGTTTTTTCGAGATGTACTTGATAGACTATTTCGGTTATTCGGAGGAGTCACATGTTTTGCTAGGTAAGTGGTTTTTAAATGTTGAATCTGCAATTTTGGATCAAATCTGAGATATTATTTTATGGTTGTACAAATCGGGAATAACTATTTATAATCTATGTTATTATAGAGGATTTCAGACAAGGACTAGTACACCTCCACACAGGAAACTAGGGTACGGTAAAACGATTTTTTGTCAAAGTTTAACTTTGGATAATATTCTGAAACACTTACTTTTGAATCTAATCGGCTTATATTAGCTCATTTGAAAGGTAGAATTTGTTTAATATTGCAAATTTTTACGACAGGGGGAGAATAGATATACCTGACTACCAATTATAGGGATGAAGTTATTGTTCTAAAAAATTGCTCGACTAGAAAAACTTGTTTGTTTCATATGTAACAGAGGCACGAGGCGTTTCAAATTTCCCGTCACGGCAGTCAAAAGGTGCATTATGAGGAACAGTGCACTAAACAAGCGGCAATTTGTAATTTCCGGTGAAACTTTACAGTTTCCGTTTCCACTTACCCTGCGTTTCAGTTTACCATCGGGGATTTCAGTATAATAACGTTCTTTGACCGCAACCTTGGAGGCTTCTTCTTTTGATATGTAAAGTACAGCAGAATTATCATAATCGCTTCATTCTTTCCTTACGGCATAGTATCGGAACAGGTTAGGGTAGCTTTTTTGTATAAGACTGCATCTTTTGCAGTATGTAGTACGAAAACACCAGCCAAAACAGCCCTGTCAAGATTGTGAACCAACTCACAGTGGATGGAAAAGAAGTTTTACTTTGTTTTGTTGAGCAGACTTTAAAATTTTTCCACGAATAAACAGGACCCACTATGCAAAACGCTTGCAGTGCAGTCCTCGGTTCGCAGCTGGATCGTTGGTATCGATTTGTGTTACGATCCAATAAGGGTAAAATCGCACACTCGCATAAAATTTATTGACGTACAACCGGGCTTCTAGCTTTTTGCTCGCGCATTGACTTTACTTGTCATTTTCAGCAGCAGATGGCACCAGAATCGTAAGACATCGATAACTGGTGCTGGCAACGGTGATGCTCTGTGTGTCTCCACCGTTTAGGGACAATTTGCATTGTAGTGAATTTTTTCTTCTGCCGATTTTCGTACGATTTATGTTTTTGTGGGCGAAAAGATGTGCTTTGTTGGTGTTTTTTTTCGTGAAGATTGTTCTCACAACTGTTTGAAGCACACGAAAAATATCAAGGTTGGAGCTTACACATATTCGTATACCACTATAGAAAAAAGTTTTACGCGATTTATTTTGCTTGTAGCTGTTTCCAGCTTCAGTTTTTTTGTTGTCTGAAGTCGTGATTGATCGTTTTCTACTTATATTTGTATTTAGGCCATTTCTTGATCGGTTGAACCAGTTTTCACTCTTTAGATACGTATTATTTCAATACATTATTTTTTGTTCGTTATACCCCTTTGTAGCCGCATAGTATTTTTTAGTTTTGTATTGCAATAATCGAACGCGTAGATACCTATAAATTGATTGAGGAATCGTGGAATCAATAAAAAAACTTACGTTCTCAGCTGCAGCTGAATTATATATAACCGGAGCGCTGCATGTAGAAGGTATTATTAACTGGCACAATCTCACTCCGGTTTACGGTATGTAGATAGCTTTTCTTGATACTTGTTCGCGACAGTTGTCTAATGAGTTTGAACGCATTCAATAGCATTTGAAATATATTCGTTACGCAGATGATTATTTGAGAAGCAGTTTTTGAACGTAGCCTTTGTTCAAGAATATGTTGAATAAAAGAAGAAATAAAAGGTCAATTTATTTGGAGGATGTCTTCACAGATCCCAGTATTGAACTTAGCAATGTCTTAGACTTCACAAAATTATAAGCAAAAATGCATTGTATTCAAGCTATGTTAATTAATTAAGCACAATGTAAAACCGTTTCAAAACTAGGTGAAATATTTTCTGTTCTCCTTGATTTTTTTTTTCAACCGATTAACCATGTGTTCAATTTATCTATCGAACGTGATAAAAGGTGTGAGGAAGGCATGCAGTCACAGTTCAATAGAAATAAGCTGAGCATTGCATATTGGGCCCACAACCGAACAAAGTCGATGCTAACCTTTTTAAGGATGTTTTGCCTTTCTCCTAGAAAGGTTTAGCAATCACTTACAAAACCGAAAGTATAAAAGTGCTCCAAAGGTGTGTGTGTGTGTGTGTGTGTGTGTGTGTGTGTGTGTATGTATGTGTGCAGATTTTGATTCTCACTCACTTTTCTCAGAGATGGCTGGACCGATTTTCATGAAATTAATTGCAAATGAAAGGTCTTGTTGTCCCATAAGACCCTATTGAATTTTATTGTAATCGGCTTATTAGTTTAGAGGTTATGTATCAAAATGTAAAAATCGTGAAACATCATTATCTCAAAAACTACACAACCGATTTGAACAAAATTGGTTTCAAATGAACGGGCTACTTGAAGTACTCTTAAATTTTGAATTTTATAAAGATTGAACTTGTGGTTCAAAAGTTATGAAAAGAAACGTGTTCTGAAGACTGTTTAATCTCACTCATGTTTCTCAGAGATGGCTGGACCGATTTTAATAAAATCAGTGTCAAATGGAAGGTCTAGTTGCCCCATAAGACCCTATTGATTTGTTTTGCAACCGGACTATTACTTTGCCTGTTATGTTTAAAAATGTGAATTCCAGCTATCAAAAAAAACATATTCCGAATACTACTTGGACTCACTCACTTTTCTCAGAGATGGCTGACCTGATTTCCACAAAATTAGTGTCAATTAATAAGTCTAGCTGGCTGAATTTAACTGTAACCGATTTGTAACTTCGTCTGTAATGTACCGAAATGTGAAAATCACGAAATTTCATTATCTCAGAAACTACACAACCGATTTGATCAATATTATTATCAGATGAGCGGGCTAGTTTAGGGTTAACTGATGAATTATGATTGAACACGTGGTTGGCTGCCCTATACGTTCCCATTCCATTTGATTATAATCGAACTTAAGCAACCGCTATGTATTAAATTGTTAATAGAACAACTACAGTTTATTATCTCAAAGATTACATGACTTATTTGAACATAACTAGAGTCATATGAACGAGTCTTCTCTCGAACTTACAAATAACAAACTTCATAACAATTTGATATGTGGCTTGAAAGTTATAAAAATTCATTGATTCTTTGCGATTCCTTGCGAATCGGCCATAGGATACGATCAAAGTCAAAAACCGTTTGAAATGATTGGTTTTATCGAAATGACAACATCTTAGACTTTTGGCTTCTGAACATCGCATTAATTCTGAATTCGTCCATATTGGGTGGTATTCGGTCATTTTCAGCAGATTTTCTGATATCAATCTGACACCGGAAATACCCATTTTGGGAGGTATTTAGTTATTTTGGTTGTTTTCAAGAAACTAAAAGTGGTCGTCTTTAAATTCAAAATGGTGATGATGATGATGGTCCCGCCTCTTACCCCTACAAAGATTTGAGGTAGACGATTTATCTATTAGATAATTAGTTATTACTTCAATTGAACCAGAAAGCAAAAAAAAAAAAACGGACTGGTTTTGTCGATACAGATATAAAATCCTCCATAATATTCCAATGCTTAAGCGGCAGTATTACTGAATAAAAAAAAATTTAAACACAAATTTCTAAGCCGTACTACGACCAAAATTACCAAGTTCTAATTATTTTAGTTAGTTTTTATTTAGTTCTATTTTTTTCTTATTTAATCAATTCGACATTATTCACATCTGAATTAAGCCAACACCCAATATAGCCCACAGCTAAATTGCTACAGTCCCAACAAGGCCATTCCCACCGAACTCAGCAAGCAAAGCACAGGTAAACCGTGAACTTAACATGACACTCATGAGGATGTCCCCACCTAGGGAAGTCTAGAAAATTTCCAACCCGAAAAAGTCCTAGAACAGCTAGGAATTTCAACGTCCAAAGACAATCAAAAGTGTCATAATTTTCCCGAGTAATCCGACGTATGTCCAGAACTACTTAAAAGTTTATTGTGTCACAAAAACTCAATTTTCCTAACATACATCAGCATAATACATCTGTATGTGTGTAAATAGAAAAAAAAAACCTTTATTTTTCATGATAATCTTTGGCATCATTCTGGTTGAATAATTTTAGAGGGAACAAATATGTCTTTAATGGTTCGACGCTCCTCCCTCTTCTGGAAGCATATGTTCCCTGAGGTCGATTATGGAACTCTAAAAACATTCACCTGCCAAATTTGGTTCCATTTAGTTGTTTAGCTCTCGAGATGTGCAGAAATTTGTGTTTCATTTGTATGGAACCCCTCCCTTACAGAAAAGGGAGGGGTGTCGAACCATTATGGACATATTTGTTACCCCTAAAAACATTCACATGCTCAATTTGGTTCCATTTACTCGGTTAGTTCTCGAGACGTGCAGAAATTTGTGTTTCATTTGTATGGCATCCCTCCCTTTCAAAAGAAGGAGGAGTATCAAAACATTATGGACATATTTTTTACCACTAAAAACATTCACCAGCCAAATTTGGTTCCATTTAATTGATCAGTTTTCGAGATGTGCAGAAATTTGTGTTTCATTTGTGTGGAACCTTTCCTTCCAGGAAAGAGAGGGGTCTTAAACTATCATAGGAACCTTTATCGGCACCAAAAACCCCTACATACAAATTTTCACGTCGATCGGTTCGGTTGTTTTCGAGCCTATATGGATCAGACAGACAGACCAGACTACATTTTTATATATATAGATTATAACATCAATATTTTAGAACCTAAAGAGTGAATATACATTTATTGGATTGAAGCGTTCATGTAAATCTATTTTTACAATCAAAATTTTGAATGAGAAAGGCTGGGTCTGACCGCTAGGTGGATTAATTTAGGTTTTTAAAATAATTTTCTTCCACCGCAAAAGTTTTGGTAATTTCATGAAACATACATTTTGACCTTAATCCGAGCAATCGAAAAAATAAGCTAAAATATGCTATAACTTTGTAAGGAATAGTCTTGGAGATGTGTGGTCTCCAACAAAATCGTGTGTTTTGTATGCACAAATGCTTATTTAGAACAACGGTTTCTTGTGAAATGTAGCTAACAAAAGTTATGTACAAAGAACTAATTTTTATTTACTTACTTTGCTTATTTACTTTACTTTTATTTAAAATAGTCTGCAACTCTGTACTCAATGAAGATAGGAATTTAGTTTGTTCAGCGAAGTTTCATATTTTTGCACGTTCTAAAACTTTGCCAAACAAACCGTTCCTTTTTCTCCTAGCACAAAAATGTTAGTATTTTAAATATATGAAAACCTACTGTAACATATGCTCGCCATACTCTAGTATGAGTGGATTGGGACCAACAAGAGTTTAAAGTACTTCAGCTTAGGCGACATCCATAAATTACGTAACGCAAAAAACCCAATTTTTGGACCCCCTCCCCCCATGTGTAACGAAACGTAACGCCAACACCTTCCCCCCATAAAAATTACGTGCAGAAAGATTTCCTTGATAAAAATGCTCGTTTTTGAGAGTCTCTCCAGAGATTTTTCGTTACGTAACGCTGAACTCACCTCCCCCCTCCCCTGTGTAACAAATCGTAACGCCCAAGCATACTCCCCCTACCCCCTATGAGCGTTACGTAATTTATGGATGCCGCCATAACTTCAAAAAAAAGTATTGACATCATGATTCCGCTTGCCCCTTTTCACCCTAAGCTAGTACTCAAAACTTAACGAAACAAATTGCAGATAGGTATACAGTGTAAATAGTGCAGTGCGGTACGGCAGTGATTAGTGCACATTAGTTCGCAACAAAAAAAAATAAACAATTAAAAATTTAATTATTGTAAGTTTTTCAAATTAGTTTAGTTTGTAAAACAGTTTAAAAATTCAATCAATTTAGATGCAGATAAGCGATTAAACTCAACAATGCTATTCGACAGAAAACAGACACTTTGACGAAAAAACGATTATCTAGTGAGTCCCCATTATATTGTTCTTTAAAAAATAGTTTTATAATAAATGTTATTAATAGTTTCCCTTGAAGAAGGCCAAAACCCCTGGCCGAAACGTCGGGCAGTAGAAAACACCCGTTTTGAATCCGTGAAAGACTGCGTAGCCGAAACCCAACCCAGAAGATACTTTATAACTTTGTCCCGAATGAAGACAGGATTTTTATTTGTTCAACAAAGTTTCATATTTTTGAATTTCTTACAACTTTTTTGAATAAATCATTCCTCTATCTCTTAACAAAAAAAAGTTTGTTTTTTTATTTTTAATAGAGTAAACTTTTCATAATTTTTAACAATTTGCGATTATGCGAGTAATTCATGCAAACAATTGTTTCGAAGACGCCATTTAGCTTGGATGAAGGTGAAAGGCGCTACGGAATTAAGTTCCACTTTTTGCTGTATTGGATCACTGTGAAGTGACGCCAACAGTGACTGCTGGAAATTTTTTCACACATTTAAAACGTGATGAATCAAGCTGAAACATATGGTAAAAAACCGCTTTGACACTTTGGTGGTTTTATTGTGGCGTAATATACTCTTACTTGTGAAAAAATGACTGATATTGTTAAGAACAAACACCATTTTATATGAATCAAATTTAAAGTAGACGCCATGATTCTGTCTCGAAGCTCTCCCCGTTAAAGGGGGAGGAGCATGTGAAGACAAATTGTTATTGTATCTTTGAGCGTCGTTTACACTTTTGATATAACTAAACAAATTTCAAATAAGTTAATCTTACGTCTAGGTAAAATTATTTCAGTATTATATGAAAATTGGGGTGAAATTGACATGTTGCTGACATTTTACGTGGATCAGTCACTTACCAATCGATTTCTGATACTTTTTTCCTTGATATAAGACATAATTTGACTACCACATTTAGATATTAGCGGATCCTTTAATGCTCTACATCCTTGACAATATTATGCTTTGTAGAATGTATTTAAACCATGCCAAAACGGTTTTCGTGGAATCACCGTTTTAAAATCAGTTTTTGTCTGATTTAAGATCATTATTTGAGGAAGGGAAAGAAAATATTATTATGTGGATGAACTTTTAGAACGTTGATATTTGGCTTTAAAACAAAATAGCATCGAAAAACATTGAAAATTTTCGATTTCTCAAAGATTCAAAATGGCGCCATTGTTGCCCTTAATGTTAAATGTGTTCAAACTCGAGAAAATTGGTTTCTGCATCAAAATACATCAAAAAATTATACATAGAAACCAAGAAAAAGTGAATTTTTGTGACACTGGGTCATTTACAATTTTCACTTTTAAATAACGCAGTATCCTTTCAAATACCTACACTAGATTTTCATCTTTGTAACAAACTGTCATACTCTGATGAAATATTTCAGCGAGTAGGGCCGCTCCCATCACCCAAATGCACTAACCCGCCTATAGAGACCAATAGCAGTATGGCTCCAATTATGACAACTGGTCACAGTGTTGAGGATATGAGTCGTTACACATTTCTATGCCACGACGTAGGGCTGGCACCTGCACCGAGCTCTCTCAGTGATGGTGGTATGGTGCGGTGGTAATCGGTTGCAGAGGTCTCCGTCCCGTAAATCCTGGCAGGCATTTGAGTACGTTCCACGTCCATTGATTCCGCACTGCCGCTTCCAAATGCGTGCAAACGGACGTGCTAACTTTCGCTGAGGTTTACTCCGCAAAGAGGACAAGGCAGTCTTCGGGGGACACGACTTCCGCGAGCACAAAGAGACGGTTGATGGAGCTAAGCTTAGAGACTGGCTCGTCAACTGGGCCAACTCGGCCCACGAAAGAGAAGAGTTCATGGACTACCTTAGGAAACACAAAGCGGCAAAAACAGGACAAGCGTGAAAAACGCACGAGAGGAGGGCAAAGAGTAGGGGCGACGCGCTCATTCTCAAGACTGATGCGTCTAAGTACGCTGTAGTCTTGAAGGCCATTAGAGGTGATGGCCAGCTCAGAGACCTTGGCGCGGATTTTAGGACAATCCGTTGGTCTCGTACCGGTGAAAAACCTTGTTACTCCGCAAAGAGGAAAGATTTTTCTTCCTATAAAACAGTAGCCCAAAAGGTGTGGCATGTTCGGGTACTCACCTAAGAGGTGACATTCGACTTACAGTGTGGAGGGGTGGTTACCACCGAGGCTATCCGCTTCCGTTAGGGCCCAGAAGGGACTCAGGTAGCCACCACTACACTTGCATTAGAGGAGAGCAACAAAGCCCTGAAGATGGCCAGACTAAAGGTCGATTGGTCGGTATGCCCCCTGAGTACGCTCCAGCAACCTGATGTCTGCTTCAGGTTCTTTGAAAGCGGGCATAAAACCTGATCGTGCAGAGACGACCAGTCTATGCTTTGCAGAAGGTGTGGAGATGAAGCCATTTAGCGACAGGTTGCAAAGATTTCCGATAAATCCAGGCGTGAGGACGATGCAATCAAACCTGAACCACTGCTATGCGGCACAGCAGCTGCTATACCAAGCAAGGTAAGGTGGTCATATGGACGATAGGCAGTTTCCTGGAGCAGAAAATTGTGCCTACCTCGAACTAGGGATACGTAATTGCCAAAGTGGATGGAGTATTCTACTGCTATGCTCCGTAGCGTTGGTATATTGAAAGGTTCACCCAGATGGTCGACCAAGTATCAACGGAAGCCCGTCGACGGTTGTCGCAGGTGACTTGAACGTATGCGCTGTCGAGTGGGGAAGTCACTGTACGAACCCGAGGGGCCGGATCCTATTAGAAGCTTTGGCGACACTCAACTTGGATCTGGTAAACATCAGCGATAAGAGCGCTTACAGTGTGGAGTCGGTTTGTTAGATTTGTTTTGATAGTTAAGAAATTATTAGTGACGATACCATCGTTCAATTAAATACAAAGCTAGAATTAGAAATGTTAACCGAATTAAAGAATTAAACTAAGCCAAAAACCAGTAGTATTTACGGAACGTGCAACCTGAAAGGTGACGCCCAGTCGTAACATCTGATTACGCCGCGGGGCTACTTGCTTGCAAAGTGAGCCGGCCATTAAATTGGATTGCCGATTGCCTTCCGCCGCGCGAGCGCACGCACACGGAGAAGCAGTCAGCCAGACAGGGGAAGCAGAATAGCTTGATCAATAGCCAGGCGAGTCGCCGACAGATCGTCTCACAAGAAGGTGCGTCCGTCATCAGTGTCAAACAGCGAATATTGGTGCGGTTAGAAAATTAACACGCATAAAGATTGCGAAGAATTTCGTGTCGTATGTCGCTGGTGCACATTCAATTCACAGTTTTATCGCTGCTCAAAGTGATAAGATCTTTACGATTAGCCAGAAACTAGTTCGTGAACAGACAGGCCGCCATTGCGAAATCGTGAACCTTGTGTCACGAAACTGCGATCAAATCCGATACCCATTAGAATAGCAGAGCAGCGGTGAAATCTAGTTCGCGGGTAGCGAAGTGAGCAATTTGGTGGCGAAGTCCGGTGTTTTTGGAAGTGAGGAAACGGTCAAACCTCCAACACACGTGGATGCCGCCGATGGTCAACTCCCATCCCTCAGTGCACGTGTAAAGTCTAAACGGTGACCGCAAATTCTCATCATTCGACATCATTCGACATCAAAAGAACCGGTAAGAAATTGCACCAACCATGATCGTTTTGGCCTCGGTATTAACAAACTCCTACGAACAGGGACGCAAGCAAACATCGACACACCTAGCACGGTCGAATCAGGCAATCGAAGAGCGAGCTCTCCATACGCACTGCATATCACGATCGCGGGGTCGGCTAGAGAGAAATTGTTGCACCGAGGAACCCAATACGACGTTGGCGCTTTAAAGCGAACAGGAAGCTGTACTCTAACTGAACTAGAGCTATTCAGAATCAAAAAGCCTTCGTACGCGAAGTAAGTGGTGCAATTAGAGCGAACTTAAACCGTGGCTAATTTTCCGGGGCCACATGGCTTTTCTCTTTGCATATCTCATTTGCAGTCTTAATCTCGTCATCACGGCGGTTTGGATCTGCACCATTTCGGAGATTGGCAGCGGAGCTCCCACTTGGTTTGCGGACTCGATAACCATTGGAGTCGTTCTACGATCACGCTGCGGGCGGAAAGCTCAGCAGCAGTCAGCACACACTCGTCGTGAGCGGAAGGCTCGGCGGCAAGCAACAAGAGCGCCTCGCTATCGGTGCGTTCTGCGTAACCTGACTCGGATTCCTAGTGAGATCGAAGACACAGTACCGTGAGTAGTAACGATAAGCAAAATGTGTGAGATAGCTAAGGAAAGATCATAGAAGTTAGGAGGCACGAGTGATGCCCTCAATGTAAAGCAATGTAAACCGACAAATTGAGTAATATGAAACGTTAACACCACACCTGTTGTCTTTTTATTCAGTTTTGGGTATTTCAATCTGCTAGTCGGATAGGTGTCGGGTAACAGATAGGGGTCGGGGTTGTAACAGGTTATTGATGTGACGTTTTGCAGCCTGGGACTGATCACGAACTGGAGGGTAGACGACGGTCAAATTAATAGCGACAACAGGCCGGCACGCTAAGACCACAACGAGAGGCGGCTAGCGACAGGTAGAGCCAATACTTTAACCATCGGTGGCTGGAGGACATCGCACTTTGATGCCGATGTATTTGGAGAATAATTTAGAAGGGAACACGAAGGTGGGGAGTTCCACCTGAGTGTTGATCAACTGATCAACTAATTGCTGTACCATCGCGGGCGTGCGAGGCCACCATGCCTAGGATTTGGCAGTGTTGTTAGTCTCGCTCGTAAGCAGCATACAATACCTCATGTGAGGTTCTCGGTGTCGTCGCTTTCACACAGTAGAGAATTCTCCATTCAAGCTATTTCTCGTTCTTTCCTGCTTTCTTTCTTACTCCCGAGATCATATGCACACACTCCCGTCTACTCTTCTCGTGTGTACTCGTGTATACCTACTCCCCAACTCGCGAGAACGACCAGCCGAAGACAGTTGATTCAAGATGCTTTACGATGGTTGCAGAGGGAAAAAAATGATAGGGTATCGCACTATGTCGGCAGCGGTTCGCTTCGGCTGGTTTTGCATTAGACTGCTGTAAAAAACTTACCGAAGCAGTCCGATACCCTAACGTTGCCCCACTGTCGGCTGTCGATGCATGTCGGGAAGAAAGCATTTTCGTTTTCGAGCACAGTTTTTCAAGCACTCCTCCTAGTCAAGCAATTTTAGTCGAGTACTCCTACTCACTAGCAGGAACTCGCGTACTCTTTTACGGTAGCTGAGAAGCAATACGAAAGAGTTTGTTCTTGTCGGTGCGTGCTTGCTGCCACTCAGGGGAATGCATGAAGAAGAAAGCGTATCTCCAAAGCGTGTGTGCAAAAGACTTGAGAAGCGTAGCATATGTCTCGTTCTCAAGCAGAAAGGAGAAACAAGGTTTTGCTTCTCGCTCGATTTGCAACGCTGGGATTTGGCAACCTAGAAACGAAAGGCGGCCGGTATATTACTGGACTTATGCGATAGCAGACCATCTCAGAGCGTGCCTCCGTATGATGCGTAAATTGCAGCAAGAGAGGAGTGCCCTTCCACATTCGCATCTGAAAAAGCTACGCTCAATTACAACAAGCAAAAGATCTTGCTTCGACAGACTATGCGCTATAGACTGTTCCGAAAATTATAAATACATCTTCTTTCTTGAATAAAACAAAAAATACAGGATTTTTCGGGTCATTTTATTCTGAAATATAGATAATAAGTGTTTTCTTTCCAGTTTCAATTCAAGTTGGGATTATTTTTCGTAGGATACGCGAGTTCTCTAACTTTTCTCTTAACACTACTCATAGGCTTTTGCACAGTGTGTTCTTCGACCATTTTTACCACTTTAAGCCAATCTTTTTTAAATTTTTCAACATTGTCCGCTGGTTTGACATATTTCCTCAGCTTTGCCTTGGTCAAAGCCCAAAAAGTTTCAATAGGACGAATTTCAGGGCAGTTTGGAGGATTCATCTCCTTTGGGACACATGTGACATTATTTGTTTTATACCACCCTAGTGCATCCTTAGAGTAATGGCAGGAAGCATGAACGGGCCAAAAGATTGGAGGATTGTTATGCTGCTTAACCATGGGTAACAACCTTTTCTGCAAACACTCTTCCACGTAAATTTTACCATTCATTGTGTCGTTCGTAATGAATGGACGAGATATTTTCCTACATTCACAAATGGCCTGCCAAACCATCACCTTCTTGCCGAATTTTTCGGTGTAAATGGCTTTCACTGGTCCAGGGACATCCTTTCTCTTCGGTGATGTATGAAATTGCGGTCCAGGCAGAGTCTTATAGTCCAGTTTTATGTAGGTTTCGTCATCCATGATAACACACCCCATTTTTTGGTCAGAAGTTTGTCATAAAGCTTCCGAGCTCTCGGTTTCACAGATTCAGCTTGTTTTGGATTTCGTTTTGGCTGCTTCTGCTTCCGACGGGTCTGCAGACCCATTCTTCCCTTGGCACGCATAACGTTACTCGCCGAGGTTCCAAGCTTTCTCGCCACATCTCGTACTGATACTGAAGGATGCCGCTTGTAGTATTCCTTAACCTTTTTGTCCATTGTGGGATCAACAGGCCCGGGTTTTCTACCACGTCTTGGGGCATTAGTAAATGTGCACTCTTAACAATACTTCCGCAATGCGGTTTGAACTGCTCCGACACTTATACCTTCTTCTCTGGCTAATTTTCTTATAGAAAGACCACTCACGGTGCCCCATTTGTGCACAATTCGCTTTCTTTGCTCGGGAGAAAGGCCACGCATTTTCAAAATTTCGCACTAAATGTTAGAAAAAATGACAGCATCTGTTTCTTCTGGATGTAAACAACAGGACGCAGCCAACGTTTGGTTGAATACTGCACGTTATTTGAAATGACGGTTGATCGTAAGTGTATTTATAATTATCGGAACGGTCTATAGTACTAACACGAATTCGTGGGGTGATGACTACTTCCCGGATAAGTGGAAGCGCGAGAGACTGTTCCAGCTGCCGAAGGTCGGGAAACCAGCAGCTGTCCATCGGAATATGGACACAGTGAGCGAGGTGCTTGAGAGGATTATCCTCAATAGACTGGTGGAAGGGGAAAATGGTGTATCTAGCAACCTGTTTGTTTTCCGCAAGGGTAGGTGAATGCTATCCTCTCTGTTACTAAGATAGCCGAGATAGTAATCAAACGTTGCGCTACGGAGTCTTATCGTATACTTGTATACAACACAGACGACGGGTCAGAAATGCGTCTCAGTCATTGCAAGAGTACCGCAAGGTTCCATTCTGGGTCCGGCACTGTGGAATGCTATGTATAATGGTGGGCTGAAACTGAAGCTCCCTCCCAGAGTTGTGATTGTTGGCTTTACGGACGATCTAACTTTAGAATTCTGTGGCGAGGTCATAAATGGATCTATAAAACTCATAGAAGATTGGAAGCGTTCCATGACGCTGGAGCTGAGCGTAGGTCATTGTGGTAAACAATTGCAAATCGGAGCAGGAGGCGAAAATTAGTGCCGGTGGTTGCGCGAAGCGGTTTTGAACCACTTAGATGTGACTGTCGACATCAAGCTCACCTTTGGTAGCCACGTCGATTATGCCTGCAAGATGGCTCCAACGGCTATCGCGGTATTATTGGTATGATAGCTAATAGTTCAGTGATATACGGCGTAAATTGCTCGCCAGCGTGACTGCACCCATACTCGGGTATAGAGCACCAGTATGGTCTAAGTAGGTACTACCTTTTACAGAGGTAAACTGGAAAGCACGACATGTGCCTGAGAGTTGCGAGCGCGTATCGCACGGTGTCATAAAAAGTAGTATGCGTTTTGCCTGGCATGGTGCCTATGAGTATCATCGTCAAAGAAGATGCAAAATGCTTCGATGGACGTGACATAAAAGGTATACTGAACACCGAACGATCATCCTTGATGGTCAGGTGACAGGGAAATTGGTCCAACTACACCAAGGGCAGATAAACGCTCAGACTCATAAGGGTGTATCCGGATGGGTCGCGAGGCGACATGGTGAAATCAACTTCCATCTGACAAAAATTCTGTCAGGTTATGGTTACTTCAGGCAGTATCTGGATTGATTTGGCCACGCAGATTCGCGTGATACTCCGAATGCTCAGCTGCGGAGAAATTTACGGAGCATATGTTTTTCATATGCCCTCGTTTCACGCAGGTGAGGAGCGATATACTGGCGGCGTGCAAATCTTGCACAACTCCCGGAAAATTTGGGTGGTAGAATGTGCGCGGACGAGGCCATCTGAGAGCGGACAACGAGACTGCCGGATAGTCCAAGCACTACAAGGCACTAATCAACAGGATTACCATCGAAACGCTGGAGTAAGCTAACTTCTTCTCTCCTGATAGTTAGATAAATCTAAAAAGAGGGTGCATCAAACGAAAAAGCCGGCTCCCTGAATTAATACCTCACGGTTGTTACAGGGAGCATACAATACTAGAGATGGAGACTGGGGTGGGTCGGGTCTAGCAATTCAACCCCACTCTCTGATTTATCTTCTCAGGTGTTTGATAGAAAATTTCCTACCGCCTTAAAAAACATGCAATCAATTTAAATCCCACCTCATCTTCTCGAATTACGATTGAGTTTTGCATCTGCTTCCTGCTTGCTTGATGTTCATTTTGTTAAAATAAGCTGTGGATTCGCTTCACGAAATGCTTTTTCATTCCACTAATTTTTGGAAATATTTTTTTTAAGGGGAAGGGGTTGTTAGTAGCATAAATAATAATAATTTAACTTTCAATAAATATTAACGTTGTGCAGAGCCGAATTTAAGGGGGGGGCCCCACATTTTTGGGGCCCCCACTAATTGAGAAAAAGTTTTTTCTCTATCAAAAATGAGAATCAATCAAAAGATCGATTTACAGCAAAAAAAAATTGAACAGAGGAATTTTTTTTTTTTTTCTTCACATAACATTTATTTGACACGGCACAAATACAATTTAATGTTTAACGGCGCCAATTATATCTGATGACTTAAAAACTAAAGCAAATTTTTTATCCTCGCTGCCGACTACGAGCTGAAATTAAGTCTAACTTAAAACTAGCATGGGATTTCCAATCAGTGTTTTGTTGTTCAATGGTCGTCTGATAATCGTCGAATGGCATGTATGGATTCGTTCTGCTGAGCCACGATGTCGTGAGTTGGGACAGAGGCTCGTAGTCCTTGGGTCCTGGTTCTGTTGTGCGGGGTCTGGTTGCTGGTTTTGTGCTTAAGGTTCAAACGTGTTCTTGTCGTTTTGTTGGGTGTAGACGGAGGGGAACGGGACTAGACTGGGGCGTGGATGGATTTCAGGAAAACGTATATAAGGGACATGTAGGATAGGTCACGGCTCGCCAAGACATCACGAACAGGAACAGCCGGCTGTCTACCCTCGGCCTGCAGGGAAGCTATTAATTTAGACCTGGCGTCACGGTGTACAGGGCATGACCAAACCACATGCTCTATGTCGTGATAACCTTCACCACAGGCACAGATACCACTTTCCCCGAGCCCAACACGACGGAGAAGCGCGTCAAATCTATAGTGATTGGACATAAGCCGGGACATCACGCAAATGAAATCCCGACCTACATCCAACCCCTTGAACCACGGGTTCGTCGATACTTTGGGGATTATGGAATGTAACCACCTTCCCAATTCCCCTCTGGTCCAAGCATTTTGCCAACTGATGATCGTATTCTGACGTACAAGTGCGAAAAATTCATTAAAGGCAATTGGTCTTTCATAAATATCACCGTTTGTTGCGCCCACCTTAGCCAAAGAGTCCGCTTTCTCATTACCCGGTATCGAGCAGTGAGAAGGGACCCACGCTAAGGTAATCTGAGTAGATTTTTCGGATAAAGCACTCAGATGTTCCCGTATTTTCCCCAGGAAATACGGAGAGTGCTTAACATCTTTCATCGATCGGAGAGCCTCAATGGAACTGAGACTGTCCGTAAAGATGAAATAATGGTCCGTGGGCATTTTTTCGATAATCCCTAGGGTGTACTGAATTGCAGCTAATTCTGCGACGTAAACAGAAGCAGGATTATCGAGCTTATGGGAGACGGTTAAATTGTTATTGAAGATACCGAAGCCAGTGGACCCATCAAGAAGTGATCCGTCAGTGTAGTACATATTGTCGCAGTTGATGTTTCGATATTTATTGGAAAAAATTTTAGGGATCTGCTGCACGCGTAAATGATCCGGGATTCCACGAGTTTCTTCTATCATGGATGTATCGAAAAACACAGTAGAATCAGAAGTATTTGATAAGTCGACACGATTTGGAATATTCGAAGAAGGGTTAATATTTTGGGACATGTGATTGAAATACAATGTCATAAAACGGGTTTGAGAATTAAGTTCGATTAACCTTTCAAAATTTTCAATCACGGGACGGTTCAAGACCTCACATTTGATTAGAATACGAGAAGACAGGCTCCAGAAGCGGTTTTTCAATGGTAGTACTCCAGCTAAAACCTCCAAACTCATCGTATGGGTCGACTGCATGCAACCTAAGGCGATACGCAAACAACGATATTGTATTCGCTCCAGTTTGATCAAATGTGTGTTTGCTGCGGAGCGGAAGCAGAAACACCCGTATTCAATAACAGACAATATCGTTGTTTGGTAAAGCCTTATAAGGTCTCCTGGATGGGCTCCCCACCATTGTCCGGTTATTGTACGAAGAAAATTCACTCTTTGTTGACATTTTTTCATCAGATACCTCACGTGACAACCCCAGGTGCCTTTAGAGTCGAACCAGACACCAAGATATTTGTGTACCAAAACCTGAGAAATCGTTTTACCCATTAATTGTGTTTGAAGCTGAGCAGGTTCATGCTTCCTAGAAAAAACTACTATCTCAGTCTTCTCCGGAGAGAATTCGATACCTAGCTGTAAAGCCCAAGCAGACAAATTGTCCAAGGTATCTTGCAATGGTCCTTGCAAATCGGCAGCTTTGGCTCCTGTAACAGAGATTACACTGTCGTCTGCAAGTTGTCTTATCGTGCATGAATTTGCCAGACATTCGTCGATGTCATTTACATAAAAGTTGTAAAGAAGGGGGCTTAAACATGAGCCCTGGGGAAGACCCATGTAGCTAATGCGAAAAGTTGCCAAATCGCCATGCGTAAAATGCATGTGCTTTTCGGACAACAAGTTGTGCAAAAAATTGTTCAAAATTGGAGAAAATCCTTGTCGGTGAAGTTTACCCGAAAGAATGTCAATAGAAACGGAATCAAAAGCCCCCTTAATGTCCAAGAACGCAGACGCCATTTGTTCTTTACGAGCATACGCCAGCTGAATATCTGTTGAAAGCAACGCAAGACAATCATTCGTCCCTTTGGCACGGCGGAAGCCAAATTGAGTTTCTGATAGTAGACCATTTGATTCGACCCAGTGGTCTAAACGACGGAGTATCATTTTTTCCATCAATTTCCGGATACAGGATAGCATTGCAATCGGCCTATAAGAGTTGTGATTAGAAGCTGGTTTCCCTGGTTTTTGGATGGCGATCACCTTCACTTGCCTCCAATCCTGCGGTACAATGTTTTGCTCCAGGAACTTATTGAACAAGTTCAACAAGCGCCTCTTGGCATTGCCGGGTAGATTCTTCAACAAGTTGAATTTGATTCTATCTAATCCAGGCGCGTTATTGTTACAGGACAGGAGGGCAACTGAAAGTTCTGCCATCGTAAAAGGTGATTCTATCGCGTCGTGGCCCGGAGACGCATCGCGAACAATATTTTGCTCAGGAACAGAGTCCGGACATACTTTCCTGGCAAAATCAAATATCCACCTACTTGAAGACTCCTCGCTTTCGTTGACCGTTACGCGATTCCGCATTCTTCGGGCTGTGTTCCAAAGAGTGCTCATCGATGTCTCCCTCGACGTCTCGTTCACGAACCGACGCCAATATCCACGTTTCTTTGCTTTAGCCAAGCTTTTAAGCTTGGTATCAAGCTCCGAATACCGTAAATAGTCGCCAGGTATACCTCCCGTCTGGTAGGCCTTAAACGCGTCGGATCTTTGCGTGTAGACATCGGAGCACTCTTGGTCCCACCACGGAGTGGGAGGCCGTTCTTTGATCGTTACGCCGGGATATTTCTTCGTTTGGGCTTGCAACGCGGCGTCGAGAATCAAGCCCGCGAGGAGGTTGTATTCTTCAAGTGGTGAATGATGTTGAATCGACTCGACCGCTTTTGAAATCATTTCCTCGTATAACTTCCAATCGACATTTCGTGTGAGGTCAACAGAGGAATTGATGTTTTTTAAAGTTGCAGAAACTGCTCGAAAACCAGAAATTTTTTCTTGATAACTGAAAAAAAACATACCGCAATTTAAAAAAAATTGCGATCCATAGACACACAAAAATTTGCACACAACTTGAGAAAGACTGCGCAAATGTAAGGCGACCCTGACAATAATCCACAGAAACTAAGAAAAAACTACACACATTTGCAGATCAACAAAATCTGCACTTGGACTCTAAAAATCTTGAACAAGTAAGCAACAGCAATGCATTAAAAAACTTGTGTGTTTCAATCTGAAACTTTTCTTCAGTGTTATTTTTTCGCGAGCGCCAATTGATATCCATAGAAGTTCACCTTGGTTTCTCTTGAAATACCAGGTCATTTTTTTCAATTGCCGGCAAACCGAAAACTGGCGTCCAAAAAAAAAGTCACCACCTCTACAAAATGCGGGTCATAATCACATATTTATTAATGTCTTCACATAGTTTTCGATGTCTTCCATTTGTCTTCACAAACAAGGATGTCTTCACCGCAGGGTCTTCACAGGGTAAATGTCTTTGATTTGAAGACATGTCTTCCAATCTGGCATCGCTGAACACAGAAACAGATATCCTAGCTTATTTCGCTTCATGTGTAAAAAGATGCAACGGTTTTTTTGACATGTTGCAAAATGCAGTATGGTGGCGCTAAGAACCCAATTTTGGTTAACGATTTGATGAAATTCGTAGTTTTCCAGCTCTTATCGATATTATCGCAATAAGAAGGGTTGCCGTCTTTTATTGTAGACTGTGGAGCAGTCGTAATTTGTTTGTTTTAGTGTTAATTTGAAAAAAAAACCCAAACCTCACAAAATCAGTGTTATATCGTTGCAAAAACAGCGAGTCTTTAATCTAATTTGAAATCTGTGAGAATTTTCATGCGTCTGGTAGCTTTGACTAGAATACAGCGCTGCCATCACTAAAGTGATTAGAACCGCGAGTTGCAGAAAGATGTTGTTAGCTTTCCAAACGAGTAAGAATTTGAAATCTTACACACGATTTCTGGAGTTTTTTGTTCTAGCTTGGATGTCTGTTATCTGTGCTTGGAATGACACACAATAACACTCCATTTGAGTGGAACCATCTCTCAAGCAGAAAAAGAAAATAACTTACAAGTTTTTTTAATGCATTGCTGTTGCTTACTTGTCCGAATCAGGGATGTGTCCGTGTGGAGATTTCATTGATCTGCAGATGTGTGTAGTTTTTTCCTAGTTTCTGTACACTGGAAAAACTGGGCACGCTCCATCCAAGTGTTTCATCAATTGGATATGAAAATGACTCTGCATTGTTACTTGTAGAATTTCTTTCATCGAATTCAATCATTTTCCACTTTCGTTTCAAGTTGTCGCACACATCAACTTACATCCATGAGCCGTACTCCACTTACGTATGATTCCAACATCCCTTTCAGGTGAATTGCACTTGAATCTGCCCCACTGTTTCATCACAGTGATTATCATGTGCGAAACACTTTCATTTACGTAAGATTCCAACATCTCTTTCAAGTGAATTGCACTTGAATCTGCCCCACTGTTTTATTACAGTGATTATCATGTGCGAAACAGTTTCAGTTGATTTGTTTTGTTTTTATATGTCAAATGATGTGCCGTTTGGGCTGAAAAGTAGAAAAATGGCGACAGATGAAAAGTCAACGAGTGTCATACGGCTCAGAAGTTTGAGGATTTTCCAGACTACATCTGTAAGTTTTTGGAAGGTAAGTGATTTATGTCACGTAAAAGAATCGAATTCTAATCTTATTTCGTCCTTCCAGCACAAGATCACAAAGATTTCGATGAAAACATCTTTACGCTAGAGGCAAGTATTTGTTTACTAAAATATCAATTATTTAAATCAAACTAATGTAACAGGCTTCTCCAACAAAAAAGGATAGTTTATATTTGGTGATGAATTTTTATAGTGAAATTTTAATTTTATAAATAAAAAAATCGGCTTCGGGAGCGAAGCTCGGTAAACATTCATTTGAGATTCAAAATCCAAACACTTTATGTCTATATGTCATAACACCAGAATTGAAAGTGTTTTCCTTTTGAAAATAAGGTGTTGCACGATGAATAATTCTAAAGTGTTTCGCATATGAATTCTATATGTTTTGACCAGTAGGGTGAATTCAAGTGCAAAATACTTTATAATGTCGTGTCGATTTCTTTCAGTGATAGATTATTGTCAGGGTCGCCTTATATTTGCGCAGTCTTTCTCAAATTGTGTGAAAAATCTTGTGTGTTTTTTTTGAAATTGCGATAGGTTTTTTCAGATATCAAGAAAAAATTTCCGGTTTTCGAGGAGTTGGAGACATTTTGGGGCCCCCACTTTAAACTGGGCCCCGGGCCCCCACAATCATAAATCCGGCTCTGACGTTATGTGACCAATCACAAATGGTGACTTCTCAACACTGTTGGAAACTTGTTATTTGAATTGTACACTTTCACAATTAGGACTCACTATTCGTAGGGGTTCAAACCTACTAAAAACGAAAACGATCGTCACTTTACACTGGGGTCGCTTTTTACGCGGTTGGTTGTACCGCATTTAAAAGATTAGATTAAATATATTTATACTGAACTTATTTTATGCCGCGTACAAATAATCTTCCGAATCGAGTAAAAATAATCCGCGTTTTTGTAGAAATATCCCGTTTAAAAAAAAACACATAAAAACAACCCGCGTGAAGAGTGGGGGCCTAGTGTGGTTGGTAACGTCTCCGCCAACCACGCTCGACGCCTGGGTTCGAATCCCACCGCCGACATAGGTGTCGATGGTTGTGAGGTGGCGTGATCCACTCACAACCAACCCAACTGGTCTAGATTCAATCCTAGCCGACACCGGGAGATTTTCTGAGGCGAAAAATCTCTGGGATCACGCCTTCCATCGCATGAGGAAGTAAAGCCGTTGGCGCCGGTTCGTTAATAAACGGGTCGTGAGTTAGGGTCCTGGGTGTGGAGTCGCCTCCCTTGGCGTCGGTGATTGGCCACAACAGTGGCGGAACTAGACCGACGGAAAATAAGCGAGAATAAAAAAACAAACCCCGCGTAAAAAGCGACTCCAGTGTATTTGTGTAAGGATTACTGAATGGAAAACAACTAACAAGTGAGGCGTAAATCCTGCTTACAAACTTCAAACTTCTCTATCGAACCAGCAGTATTTATTTGGGCAGGTAAATTAGCATCTTACGAAATACTATTTACCAAGCCATTAAAAGTTAGAATGTACGCATTTACTGCTTGGAAAGGTAAACTGAAAATGAACTTTACAACCTGGAGCAAGCAGTTTCACTGATACAGGCGAAACCGTAAGCGTTAAAATCTAACTACGATATACGGGTATTCCGTTTCCACTGGAAACAAACAACCGAGAGAAGAAATTTGCAAAGCTACTCTACGTGAGGAAGTGAAGCATTCAAATCAAATAATCATCATTATTATCCGTGTTTTTAATTGCTGAATCGACGTAATTAAAATTTAATCAACTTAGTAGTTAACAGCTCTAGTAAATATACCATTCTAGTCAAATTGAAACGACTTTCTGAAGTTCATGGCTCTGCAGAGCGCAAATGAGTTCGAATCACGATCCACGACTATCGATAAAAATATAAAATCGAGTTTCTTCCCAATGCAGGTCTAAGGCTAGAACAAAGGTGTGACGATGTCAACGACGAGCAGCAAATTTTTCCAATGTTACGAAAATCTCCCACCGGCACTGGCACCGATAAAGGCGTCATAATGTTACGCAATCCGTATAATGGTGTCTGGTTTAATAACAATTATGGTAACTTTCGCAGTTCTGCTTATCCCGTCAATCGATCTTTCTCGAATATTAGTGTTCCTACGATGGAGTAGCAGCAGCATTAGGGTTCGGCCAGCAAGCAGCAGATTGCAACTTTGATTTAAGAGCCGCCGCTAGCGGTGAGGTCCATTGTTTGATACCCATCTAAAAAGGAAGGCAGCCTCACTTACTCCACCCAAGCCAGCAGCAGCATGGAAGGCGCCACCACACCACTCGGGGGCTAAATAGATGGCATATTTTTTATGTTCGGTTCACACCAAGCCCGAAAGCCTATATCCAGCTCGGTTGCTCGGTTTTTATGCGAAGCCCCCGGCATGTATTATGGCATCAAGTGCAGAGTCGCAGAAGTGGCTGTGGCATCGCGAAGGTATCTACAAAACTCTTAAGTAATTACAAATTCGCTTTCACGGGTTTTGAATAGTGGGTATCATCGGCAGTCGATTTTAATAATAACTATCCAGCCAGGCATGATTGGTTTCGATTGTCAGAGTACTGTGAAAATTTTTTCTAATATTTTACCTCACGGATCATGTTGATCCGAATCTAACGCTTGAATCTTTTAATTGGTCAAGCAAACAAAACTGACGAGAGGCGGTTGAGGCTGGAATTTGGTCAGCTTTCCACCACATCAATCCCAGCGTGGCCGTTTCACGCCGGGACCGTGTGAGTATTCATTTCCATTATTTTCTTGTAGTTAGTGCGGTGAGCTCGCATCAGGTTATTTTTACAAGCTGCTGCTCCCAAACGAAATAAAACCTCAGCGCAAACCGCAACATAAGTCGGTGGAGCTGGAGCATGCAGCATGCATTTCGTCTCGGATCTGGGGCTAAGATGCGGTTTACATCATCTGTGGTCTTTTTTTGTAGTCTCGTTGTTTAGTCTGAACTCGTCGACCGGGTTGTTATTACCGATTCGCGTTGTCGGTTGTTAAACATACTTCTCGAACTTGCCAGCTTGATCTTCATTCGATGGGGCTCTTCGTTCGCTATAGTTTTTGTCTCGAATTTCTGTACAGCCGCCAGGTTAGGCCATGAGGTGCCCCGTACAGCAGCAGTACTGCGCTTCTAGGAAACATCACTCTCACCGGGCGGCAAACATAAAAAAATCGAAAATACAAAATCTGCCTTTGTTGCCTTTGGCGTGCGGTTTGAAAATGACATTCGATGTTGTTTTTTTTATTTTATACTAATTAATGTTTTATTAAGTCATTAATAAATTCAGTTGACAGTAATGATCATAGCTGATGTTACTACCGTCTCATTATCAGTGTTGAAGTTTTAATTCTTATGTTTTTGTACAAACTTGACATATTTGTTCGTAATCTACAGAAACATTTTTCCAAATACTGAGTTCTTCTGATTGACAGAATCTCTATTCATAATTCTGGATTATGAAAATCATGATTGTTTAACTAGAAATAATGAACAAAATTTCTATAGTTGTTTGTATTAACTCTATTCAAAAATGAAGCCAATCTTTTGCATCTAATGAGGTTTATCAGCCAAACGTTGGTACCTACTGAGTTAAGCTATTTTTACGAGGCACTTTAACTTAGTTACTTTCTCTGATAAAAACTCTTACTCATTTATAATTGCACCAATTTCAGTAACCTTCATCACGAATATCCATCCATCTTCAGTCATTTTAGGTTTCCAAGAATCCAGATGCTTCTGTTTTATTTCCGAAGGAATATTTTGCCGCTCGTATCTTGTGTTGTGAACAAAATACGCTTGCAGGCGTGCCAATGTTGACAGGCATTTGTAACGCTTTAACAGTCATGAATATGAGCTATGAAAATGCTTTTGTTAGCTCATGCTATTTATCGTTTCCATAACGCTATTATGAGTCATGATTCTGTCAAATTGCGAATTATCTTCGTCTTTTTAATCATTCAATCCATGCAAATAAATCGCTGTGCATTAAAACATAGCCGAAAATTCTGAATTATTCATCCAATCTTTCTGCTGTCAAAGAACAAATTGCGTTATATGAATCATACATTCCAGTAAACCTATTATTGTTGCTGGAAATCCACGAATGATTTTCAAAAAAAACCTTGTTCTATAAAAACCTCATATTTTCCATTTCGAAATCACTGTTATACAGAGTTAATATCGACCTTGAAACAAAATCATGAAAATTCAGGATGAACGAATATTAGTACATATAAAAATAAAGCCGCTTTTCTGACATCAATTAGGGCTTACATTTATGTACTGGTATATAATTTAATTAGGACCTGCTCAGTGTCTTCTTAACATTCTCATCAGCGGTCTTTTTTCAACCGCTCTTGCGGGAGGAGTGGTGCTTCCCGCGGGCTTTAAATCACATTCGACTACATTTTATTGTAGAGAAAAAGACAAAGAAATGTTACCGTCTATTAATACAAAACATAACAAACCGATACACCGGAAATTGCAGACACATTGGCGTTACCTTCTGCCTAATTAGATGCTCATCCAGCACCGATAGATGGGAAAGGGAGAGAGTGTGGCCAACAAGGCGCCAACCTCTAATAATCATAATAATCTAATCATTTCACGCCTCCCATTCTCCGGCAAAGGTGGCAGCTGCTACTGACTGCTGCTGCTACCGATGGTGGTTATCTTCAATATTATTCGCAACACGCGCCACTGGGCATGTTGGCGTCAGGAAACAACCGCCAAGCAGCACTGTTTTCTTTTTTGACGTAGAATACGTCTTACGGCAACAATTACAGGGACCCAATTTCAATACAGGGATCCAATTTCAAAACCGAAAACATCGTGAGCGTCACAAAAATTGTCCAATTTCAAACGTTTTAAACCCAGTCAGTTTCCAACCGATTTCTGTCATTTTTGCACTAATCGATTGGAAAATCATTTGCGCACCCGTCCAAATGCAGAAAATTGTAATCCGATTGTTCAAACTATTGTAATATTGAAAATTGTTGAACAACGTCGAAACGCAAATGTCGATTTTTGATTGGTTGCTTGCTGCCTTTCCCTAAATAGGACGACAGAATGGAGTACCTAGTTGGCCGGGAATGCACTCTTTGAACTATATAAGAGACTGTTTCTCCTCAAGCAAATCAGTTTACTAGCAGCAGGCAGCACCATCGGACATCAACACCGATGGCAGTAGGCGAAGGCAGCGTGGATCAGCAGCGGGCAACAGCGGCGGTGGTAGTGGTTAGCTGCAGTCCTACCTCTTTCAGTTCGGCTCCCCTTCGATCTGAATTGGACCCCACCAGCGGTAATCCGATTCAGATATCGTCGGGCAAATACAACCCGAAACTGAAAGAGACTCGCACCGCCAGGTGGATTGAGAAACCACCATCATCCAGCTTATGTATATACAGGGTGTATGCGTGTGTGAATGTTTGAAGCGTGTGTCCCTAATATATAAGGTGTGTGGCTTGCTTTAAAGCGTGTGTGTATGTTTATGGCGTGTATGCATGCCTGTAGCGCGTGTGTGCATGTTTATAGCGCGTGTGGCTTGCTATATAGCGTGCGTGGTTTGCTATATAGCGTGTGAATGTCTAGCGTGTCTGTGCATGTCTATAGAGCGTGTAGCTAGAGTGCGTGGCTTGCTATATAGCGTGCGTGGCTAGCAGTATAGCGGTTGAAATTTTCATATATACACTACCCGTCATAAGTTTAGACTCGCTTCACTGAGTATTGCAACCAGTGCTGATAAAAGTCATTTTCCCCAGCAAAATTCTTCGAAAATTACAGCTAATCATTTTCAATTTTCACTTCTATTGATCGCAGCACTCTTTCAGATACACTAGATTATCGTCCTAGTGACGTGCTGTTATACTCAGATGAAATAGATCGCGCGCATCGTTCACGGTTACGGAAATCCAACCAAATGATCTTCACTTCAAAGCGAAAAAGAAAAACAAACAGTCCACTCAACCAAAATAAACCTCACCGAAACACTTTTTCACTGACACTGACCGATGCCTTGACAATCTTCGTTAACTGATAAACTGATTTTGTTGTCTTGCTTCCATCGCATGAAATATAATGAGGTGTTTTGACAGTTCACTTCCATGCAAAAAGCGGGAAAGGAGAACTCTGAAAGGATTGTAAAAAAATAACGTTTATGGATGCTTTTTTTCACTTTCACTCAAGAGTGTCAACAAATATCAACCCTGATTGCAACACCCAGTTTGAATATTGCAACACCCCGATAAGTTTAGCATCACTCAAAATGGGCAAATTTCTGTAACTGTAACTGTAATGTGCTTGACCAGAACTGGTGGCACAAGCCGAACACCGCAACTATATGGGTAGTAATGATCACGCGATAAGTTGAAGCCTAAATATGAAAAACTGCATGCACCCTAGCGCCGCATAGCGGCGTAATTCAGTATTAAATTGTTTACCATGTAGAAGCCTTTAGCCGTCTGAACAAGTTTGCTGAGCACCGCAACTTTCTGGTAGGTCGGAATTGTGAGATTAGTTAAGTTCAAAATACGACTCATTGTGTGCCCACTAGCACCACATAGCGGTGAAATTTCACACTGAATTGGCCACCATACAGTAGCCTTTGACCTTCGGAACAAGTTTGCTGAAAACCGCAACTTCTCTAGGTTGTCAAAAACACGAGATATCCGCCTATTCCAGGTGATGCTAAACTTTTCGGGAGGCGTTGCAATATTCAAACTGGGTGTTGCAATACTCAGTAAAGCGATTCCAAACTTGTGACGGGTAGTGTAATTGCTAACAAATTACCTCATGTAGAATTTGATTATCACTGTGAATCATTCAAAACTAAATAAAAAATTTGCCATGTTGAAAAAATATTCACTTGTCAATAAATGGCATTGACAAACACAATTAACCTCAAAGTTTATCTGAAGAATTAACCCCAATTCAGTGTATTCCCAAACCTATTCCAAGAAATACATTGGCATAAGACAGGCTGTCGTATTCTACGCTACCTCTGCGGTCGTGTCTTATAAACAACCTCTTCAACTTTTTTCCCACACGAAATCGTCGGCAAAGGAAAAAATACCCATTCAACAGTGCGCTGCTGTGCGATATTTTCCGATAATAGCAGTGATAATTTCAGCCTGCGTTGACGACATTTTGATTTACTTGTCAATGTGAGTTTGGTTATCATTGGCCAACATTTCCAGTTTCTTGAATTGAATCGTAGTGGAAGCGTAATCGCTTCTTTTCAACTGCCCAACATTAATTTTAATAATTCAACTATCTTTTAGTTATCTGTGGAGAAGAAACCTATTATGATCTCAAATATTGTGACGCTTCGCATTTCACAGTTCGTAAAGCGTTTTCCGTGGGATGCAGTAGCGGTGTGAGGCTTTCACGGTCAACCAGCAGCAGTAGCAGCGCCGGAGACGAAACTTGGCAAACAAACTAAAGCGGCGGCGGCATCGGCTGGCATGCTAAATTACAGCGAAACGAAAAAAAAAGAAACATGCAAAAATGAAAGGAAAATTCGGAAAGATCCGTCC
Organism: Wyeomyia smithii; assembly: GCF_029784165.1. NCBI lineage: Eukaryota > Metazoa > Arthropoda > Insecta > Diptera > Culicidae > Wyeomyia > Wyeomyia smithii. Next base: position 31,684,742 of record NC_073694.1, read on the forward strand.
GTCGCGTCGCGTCGCCTTTTTGATTATGTCACTATTAGGTGGGACCGGAAGTTCATAAATTTGCACGTTAAGTGAGTGCTGGCGAGCTGGGTTCGACTTGACAGTGACCGGCTGAATACGCAGCGAAAGAATGTAGTGAGTCAGAAATGCAGAAAAAAACTCATGCTTCAATGTCGGTTTTCTATGGTGAAAAGATGTTATAGAATGACCTTTTTTTAGGATAAGAAAAAATATTCCACCTAGAAGGAATAGGTTCTTGTTTGTACAGTATAAGTAGCTTACAGACCGCAACAGGTATCGAATGTTTTAGGAAAGGTCAAACAAAAATCTGGTTTAAAATTTCAGTCCTTATTTTGCTATAGGACTAGAAGTTTTCTATTTATAGAAATTGATGGTTTCATACCATGACTTTATCATAACTAGTTTACAGCTTACAGGAGAATAAAAATTATATGAAGGTAACTATTTCATAGCTGGCTTTTCGAACAATATTAAATTTTCACACGCGAAAATTATTTACTCCTTTCCGTACATGTTGAAACAAAATAATTCTAATTTGGGATCGAACACACACAAAAAAGAACTTTCGCAATGCCACAGAAGGTTGATAAATTAAATATTTCTACACAAAATTCAGCAGCGCTAAGGGAAACTTTTTAAGGCCAGGAAGGCCATAAAATAGAATAGTCTTCAGTAAGGCCTCGAAGCCACTAACAATGCTCCTAAAGACTAGAGAGGACGAACGAAGAAAATGATTTCGTAATTGTTTTTAATTTCTTAAGACCAAAAAAGCCAAATGTGAATAATTCCAAATTAGGTTCAGCATCGCCCTGAAATGTTCATCATATTTTATTAATAATATAGATAATAGAGCACATTATCGTACGAATCTTTAAATTATTGGCTCAAATAAATTCCCATAAATAAGAATGTTGATGATATGAACTTAATGTGAGCTTCGACCGGTAAAATGCTTCTACAGGCCAAAACACTTAAAACATAAATTAAACTTTGAATCACAAAAACATGTCTTTAAAGGTAAAATACGTAAAAAAAATCACAAAAGAAACTTTCAACCATAAAAGCTCAAAATAGAAAAATAAAAATTTTATTTTATAAGTTTAGGCTGAAAAAGACTGAAAAAAATGATTTCGAATGAACAAAAACATATCGTAAGACTCAACAACCTACAGTTGTCACATGTTTATAGCAAGCTCCACAGAACCTGGGGCAACTATGGCTAGAATAGTAGTAATAGGTCCCAATTGCTTGGAAATGTCATATTTGACAACGAATCGTAAAGAAGATCAGTCAGAAGAATAATAATAAAAACATACAATTGAGCGTGAATTATAAGCCAGTTTATTAAAGCTAAATTTGTTGAAATTATCAGTCGTGAATCCAATTAATTAGTGTAGATCAGCGGTTCTCAACCTGGGGTACGCGTACCCCTGGGGGTACTCGAAAGGGGGTACGCAAAAGAAAAATCAGTAATGGCGGACAAAGCTATTTGTTGTTCAATTTTGCTCTTAATATATGACTGTAGCAATCATAACCATAGTTCAAATTGAAACCTGACCTTGAATACCACAATATAATCTACCACTACACTAAGGTAGCTTTTGACGCAGTTTTTTTACGCGGCTATTTTTACGCGGGCTCCGGAATTTACGCGGTATTTTTTTCTTACGTGGATTGCGGAATTCTTTTGCTCGGATGCCGGAATTTACGCGGATTTCCGGAATTTACGCGTCATTTTTTACGCGAATTTCGGAATTTACGCGGTTTTTTACGCGATTTCCTTTTTCGCGGCACGTATCCCCTCGTGTAAAAAGCGACTTTAGTGTACTCTCTCCCTCTCTGCGAGAACATTCCAAGTCAGGGTACAATCGATATAAAAATATCGTCAAGGGGTATGCGGATAAAAAAGGTTGAGAATCACTGGTGTAGATGAAGGGAGTTTCTGCATATTAAAAATTTATTTATTTACTGTAAGTAAATTTCACTGAAAACCTGAAACTAAGAAATAAAATAATGAAAAGTAGTGAAGTTAATAAGGAAATTATACATTTAGGCGAGGGGAAGCGAAAAGAAGGATGAGTAAGTGTTAGCACGAGGTTGGAAAACGAAACTACTTTGTAAGCATATGAAAAACTAAGCAAACATAAGTGGAAAACTAATAAAAAATTCAATATTTCTAGTTTAAGCTGAAGCAAACTCTTCCAAATCAAATAAAACAATCAGTAAACGTTGAAAAAGCTTCTAGGGCTAAAAAATCAATCGTATTAAGTATATAACTGAAAATAACAACGAATTGAGTTCAAAACCTAGATGTGGTTTTCAATTTTTGGAATCTGGATTAGATTTGGACTGGATTTGAATTTGATTTGAATTCGATTTGAATTCGATTTGAATTGGATTTGGATTGGGCTTGGATTTAGATCGAAATTGAATTTCGAAAAGATTTTTATTGAATTAGTATTGGATTTTACTTGAATTAGGATTGGTTTTGGCTTGGTTTTTTCCACCACTGACTGGCAACAAGGTCAACTAAGTGTTGTGCGCGTTCTGCCTCAACGTAAAATTATAGTGATTAAGGCTGTTTCCCGCGGAATAATAATGAATTAATTGGTGAAACCGCAAAGTCCCGGATCCCCTGATATACAGAAAAGTGGAGAAGAGCATTGACAGACCGTTCTGGACAGGATAAGTATCGTTATATTTTCGAAGTGTTATAGTTTTTTTTTGAGGATCACTTGAACCAGCCACAAAACTCATCGACCAAGAAGTGAAATTTGATACGCTAGCAGCGCTACCGCCGTTTGGTGTCGGGTAAACGAATTAGCTGCCATGGAAAAGTTGGGCTGATTCGAATCTGTACACTAACAGCGAGGAATTTCTTTAGGGAGAAGTTGGTAAGATCGTTCTACGCTGTATTAAAGACATCAATTAATATTAAATACGAGCCACTAATGTAAATTAGTCTGGAAGTGTGAATACAATGTTATGTCCAATAGATATAACAACGTATTCATGCGGGGTTTAGTGTTTATGAAGGCGATCTCGGAATGTACGTGTATTACCAGGCATTCTTGAAATGGGTCGTTGGATGAACACTAGAGCTGTCACCTTTCATCTCCAGGGCTAAAAATATTTGCATCTTTATATTATGTAATATATTAAAAAAATAAAGTATAAATCAGCTTCAAATATAAATAGATACAGATAGGTTTTTTTTTCCATAAAAGCACTGCCGGCCAGTGGGAGATGAATTGAAAACACACACACACAATTAGGATTGGTTTTGGCTTGATTTTGGATAAGATTTGAATTCAAAATGGATTGGATTTGGATTTTGTTTGGATTTGATTTTTTTTCACAACATTTATTTGACACGGCACAATACAAATTAATGATATTTGATTTGGTATATATTTGAGTAAAATTTGCACAAGATTTGAATTTATTCTGAATTGGATTTGGATTTATATTGGATTTGACTTCGGATCTGATTTGGATTGGATTAGATTTGGATAAGGTTTGGACTCAGGTTGGATAGGATCTGGAAAGGAATTGGATTGAATTTTAGATTAGATTTGGATGGTATTCGAATTGAAATGGGAATGGATTTCGATTGATTTTGGATTGGAATTGGATTTGGATTGTAATTGGATTGGATTTGAATTAGATTTAATCTGGATTTGGATTGGATTTGGATTTGACTTGGATTGGTTTTGGATTGGATTTGGATTGAATTTAGATTGGATTTGGATTGGATTTGGATTGGATTTGGATTGGATTTGGATTGGATTTGGATTGGATTTGGATTGGATTTGGATTGGATTTGGATTGGATTTGGATTGGATTTGGATTGGATTTGGATTGGATTTGGATTGGATTCGGATTGGATTTGGATTGGATTTGGATTGGATTTGGATTGGATTTGGATTGGATTTGGATTGGATTTGGATTGGATTTGGATTGGATTTGGATTGGATTTGGATTGGATTTGGATTGGATTTGGATTGGATTTGGATTGGATTTGGATTGGATTTGGATTGGATTTGGATTGGATTTGGATTTGGATTTGGATTTGACTTGGATTGATTTTCGATTGAATTTGGATTAGATTTGGATTGGATTTGGATTGGATTTGGATTTGGATTTGGATTTGGATTGGATTTAGATTGGATTTGGATTGGATTTGGATTGGATTTGGATTCGATTTGGATTGGATTTGGATTGGATATGGATTGGATTTGGATTGGATTGGGATTGGATTTGGATTTGGATTGGATTTGGATTTGGATTGGATTTGGATTGGATTTGGATTGGATATTATTTGGATTTGGATTTGAATTTGGATTGGATTTGGATTGAATTGGGATTAAATTCGGAGTGGATGTGGATTGGATTTGGATTTGGAATGGATTTGGATTGTATTTGGATTATATTTGTATTGGATTTGGATTGTGATTGGATTTGGATTGGATTTGGATTGGATTTGGATTGGATTTGGATTGGATTTGGATTGGATTTGGATTGGATTTGGATTGGATTTGAATTGGATTTGGATTGGATTTGGATTGGATTGAGATTGGATTTAGAATACTGTTGGATTGCAATTGGATTGAATTTTATTTAGATTTGGATTTGAATTTGGATTGTATTTCGATTAAATTGGAATTGGATTCGGAGTGGATGTGGATTGGATTTGGATTAGATTTGGATTTGAATCGAAATTTGATTGAATTTAGGTCTAATTTGGATAGCATTTGAATAGGATTTGAATTAGATTTGGATTTGATTTAGATTGGATGTGACGCGGATGTGAATTTGGATTTGGATTACATTTATAGCGGGTTTTGATTGGGTTTGGATATTATTTGGATTGGATTTGGAATGAATTTGGATTGGATTTGGATTGGATTTGGATTGGATTTGGATTTTAATAGAAATTAGATTGAATTAAGATCTGATTTGGATAGCATTTGAATAGGATTTGAATTAGATTTGGATTGGTTTTAGATTGGATTTGACGTGGATGTGAATTTGGATTTGGATTACATTTATAGTGGATTTTGATTGAGTTTGGATATTATTTTACGTGGATTTGGAATGGATTTGACGCGGATGTTAATTTAGATTTGGATTTGTATTAGATTTAGATAGGATTTAGAGCGGATTTTGATTGGATTTGGATTTCAAATAAGATTTTGAGCGGATTTGGATTGGTTTTTGCTTAATTTCTATTAGATTTGGATTTATTTTGCATAGGATTTAGATTTAATTTGAATGGTATTGAATTTTTGCTGGCTTTTGATTGGATTAGGTTTTCGATTTGAATTGGGTTTAAATTGTATTTGGAATGGATTTGACTTGAATTAAGATCGGATTAGGTTTAGATTGAATTTAACCTGGATTTGGATGAATTCTGAATTGATTTTGGTTTAAATTTGCATAAAATTCGCATAGGATTTTGACTCGGAGATTAGGATAAGATTTGAATTGTATTTGGATTCACATCAGTCAGTAGATTATTTGTGAGTTCGGATGGCATTTGGTTTGAATTTGGATTGTATTTTGATTGGATTTTAATTAGATACGGATTCGATTGGAATGAAATTTGATTTGAATTGGAGTTGATTTGAATTTGGTTGGTATTTGAATTCGATTTGAATTGAATTATATATGGCTAAGATAACTTTTGAATTTCAATTTGATTGGATTTGCATTATGTCGGATTTGATGTGAATTTCCATTTTGCCTTTCTCCTAGAAAGGTATAGCAATCACTGGAAAAACCAAAGGTATAAAAGTGCTCCAAAGGGTCGAATCTCGTATATCAATCGACTTAGTTTGACGAGCAGAGCATTTTCTGTATGTGTGTGTGTATGTGTGTGTGTATGTGTGTGTGTGTGTATGTGTGTGTGTATGTAACGCTCTCCCAATCTCACTCGATTTTCTCAGAGATGGCTGGACCGATCTTCATGAAATCAATTGCAAATGAGAGGGCTAGTTGCCGTATAAGACCCTATTGAATTTCATTGCAATCGGATTTTAAGTTTAGAGGTTATGTTTAAAAATGTGAAAATCACGAAACATCATTATCTCAGAAACTACTCAACGGATTTTAACAAAATTGGTTTTAATTGAACGAGCTACTTAAAAACCCTTAACTTTTGAGTTTCATGAAGATTGATTGCGTGGTTCAGAAGTTATTTGAAGAAACGTGTTCTGGAGACTGTTTAATCTCACTCATGTTTCTCAGAGATGGCTGAACCGATTTCCACAAAATCAGTGTCATTTGGAAGGTCTAGTTACCCCATAAGACCCTATTGATTTTTTTTTGCAATCGGACTATTACTTTGCCTGTTATGTTTAAAAATGTGAAATCCAGCTTTGAAAAGAAACATATTCCGAAAACTACTTAAGCTCACTCACTTTTCTCAGAGATGGCTGAACCGATTTCCACGAAATTAGTTTCAAATGAAAGGTCTAGCTGCCTCATAACACCCTATTGAATTTCAATGTAATCGATCTATTACTTTGTCTGTAATGTATCAAAATATGAAAATCACGAAACTTCATTAACTCAGAAACTACACAACCGATTTGAACAATATTGGTATCAAATGAACGGGCTAGTTGAATATTGATTGATGAATTTTATAGTGATTAAATGCGTGGTTCAAAAATTGTGAAAAGAAACATGTTCCGGTGACTTTTCAATTTCACTCGTTTTCTCAAAAATGGCTGGACTGAATTCAACAATCTTAGTGTCAAATGAAAAGTTTGCCTTTCCTATAGGCTCCCCCGGGTTGTCTCTCAAACTCACAAGTAAAAAATTTCATAGCAATTTGATATGTGGTTCAAGAGTTATAAAAAGAAACAAAATTCAAAGACTATTTAAAACTGTAACTGCTTTGATCAAAACATATGGCCTCAACAAAATTTAAATTTGGTATTGTGCTATTCGTACGCTCCCGGTATTACCCGTGATTGAAGTGTACGAAATTTGAAGTCATTTCTTTTATTTCGCTATTTCTTCAGCACGAATATTTTTCTCCTAATTAATAATTTTTTTTAACTTTTTGCCTTTCTTCTAGAAAGGTATAGCAATCACTTGCAAAACCGAAGATATGAAAGTGCTCCAAAGGGCCGAATGGCATATATCACTCGACTCAGTTCGACGAGCTGAGCATTTTCTGTATGTGTGTGTGTGTGTGTGTGCATGTGCAGATTTTTATTTTCACTCATCTTTCTCAGAGATGGCTGGACCGATTTTCATGAAATTATATGCAAATGAAAGTTCTAGTTGCCCCATAAGAGCCTATTAAATTTCATTGTAATTGGATTTTTATTTTAGAGGTTATGTTTAAAAATGTAAAAATCACGAAACATCAATATCTCAGAAACCACACAACCGATTTCAATATAATTGGTATCAAATGAACGGGCTATCTTAAAAAACCCTTAACTTTTGAATTTTATATAGATTGAACATGTGGTTCAAAAGTTATGAAAAGAAACGTCTTCTGAAGACTGTTTAATTTCACTAATGTTCTAGGTCTAGCTGACTCATAACACAGTATTGAATTTTACTGTAATCGAACTGTAACTTCGTCTGTAGTGTACCGAATTGTGAAAATCACGAAACTTCATTATCTCAGAAACTACAAAACCGATTTGATCAATATTTTTATCAGATGAACGGGCTAGTTAAAGGTTAACTGATGAATTCTGATTTAACACGTGGTTTCAAAGTTTGGCTGCCCTATACGTTTCCATTTCATTTGATTATAATCGAACTAAGCAACCGTTATGTATTAAATTGTTAATAAAACAACGAAATTCTATTATCTCAAAGAATACACGACTTATTTGAACATAACTAGTGTCATACGAACGAGTCATCTCTCAAACATACAAATAACAAACTTCATAACAACTTGATATGTGGTTCAAAAGTTATGGAAAGAAAAGAAATTCATAGGCTATTTAAAACTGTACCTGCTTTGATCAATATATGTGGCCATAATATAATTTAAATGTGGTATCGTACCATTTGAATGTTTCCGGTATCGCTCGTGATTGAATTGTTCGAAAATAAGAGTCATTTCTTTTATTTCGCTATTTCTTGAGCATTTGCATTACGTTAAATTTCATATTTTATACGTCTATTACAACATCATTATTTTAGAACCCAAAAAGTGAATACACACTTATTGGATTGAAGCGTTCATGTAAATCTATTTTTACAAATGATAAGTTTGAATGAGAAAGGCTGAGTCTGACCGCTAGGTGGATTAATTTAGGTTTTTCTGTGGATAAATTAATTTGTTTCAAAACTGCTTAGTGGCAAATAGTTTAATCTTAGTTATCATAGACAGCTTTACCATAACATGCGTAGTTTTGCGTTCACCTATCGCCTCCAACAAAACCATTACGGTAACCCATAAAGCACTCAAAAAGAAAATTGTTTTACGCTGCACGTTTGTTTGCCTGGGCGCACCACAGACGCAAAACGTAACCTTTTTTTTATTCAGCAGACTAAAAAGTTGGGTCGACCCTAGAAAGCCTATAGAAAAGAGAGACGCCGTGACACTCACTTCCATTAAGCTCACACCAAAACGGCTGGAAGGCCTTTAAAGTTTCGAAAGCTTTGACGCAAAGTATTGCAATCAAGTTGCGATGAAAAAAGGGACAGCTAGTTTACGTAACAACTTGTATGCAAGTACAATTTAAAAAAAAAAGGATGGTAATGTTTTTCGAATCCCAGCTCTCGAGGTTCGATGCTAGCCTAACAAGCCATTCATCCTAGGTTCGAGTCTTGACTCGGGAGAGACTGTTAGTGTTAGTAGGATCGTAGCGCTAGCCCTGCAATTGTCCTGTATACTTAACGGTTGGCTGCGAAGTCTGTGTATAGTAAACAGAAGGTCAAGTTCCGAATCGGAATGTGACTCTAACACATATCAAATTTAAACATGTTTGATATACGCTTCACTGCCACATGGTTTCATTCCTGTTACGTGAGATGTGTTTGGGTCCCTAAACATATAATATTGAAAAAGTCACGCAAAATAACATCGCGAAGCTTATTTTGGCGGGGTAACCCGCCGTTTTGGTGTGACAGTTACCATAACGGTGAGTTCTATGTCTTCTCTCTATCCTATAGGCTGACTAGTCGACCCCAATAAGACACCCAGCACTGTTCTGCTTTTCGGAGCTACAACATCTATTGCATCATGTGCTGTGCACTTACGGAAAAAAAACTAGCGTTATCCAGTGCATGTACGTGTATTTAGTGTTTCAGTACATTAATCACCGGAAGACGGACGGTCGCTCAACCGGGTCTCAACTGGACTGCTGTCCAATGTAGGAAGCAAAGTTCGATTTTACAGGATTTGCCCATTATTCCTCACGTTCCATGCTGGGTTTCTGCAGTGCGGAGAGAAATAACAATGACGAGGAAAGGGTGGATTGTTAAGATAATCGTAAGTGCTAGCGAGAGATAAGTAACACAAAAACGACTGCACAGATTCCTGCTAATGTCTGATGGTTTATTATACTAACCTTTGTTTATTGCTTAAATTCAACCGATCATTATCGTTCCGTGTTTTCTTTCTTCTATTGGAGATAGTCATAAATAACCCATTATGCTAGGAATTATTGGAGGTAACAAATTTATGAACTGCACACTTCCAGGTTGAGGCACAATGTATACTGTCGCACTTAGGATAATTGTTATTTACATAATCAGAGTTCATGAATATTTATGACCTAATGAAGTAAAAACATTCGGTACATGCAAAATATTTCATCGTCGCCTACTTGATGTCTTTTCAAGCTGTTAGTTCTATTTTCACATGTACCGGCTGTCATATCCGTGGCCCGTTTTTGGTAGCAGCGTTACCGATTGCTTTTGTGTAGTAACTCTGCCGTAATCCATGTCATTTGAACAACAATTAGAGCTTTTTGAGAGGGTGGTCGGTATTACCGACTTTTCGAAAAACCGGTATTTCGGTATTCATAAAAATAAAAACCGGTAAAACCGGTAAAAAGCGGTAAAAAACCGGTATTTTTAATTTTTTTCGGATTAATACAAACCAGGGGTGACTCGCGGTCTTTAAACCTACTTTTTCAACTACAAAATTCTTAAAATCATAGTTTAGGGAAGTAATGATGATTGTCCGCAAAAAAAAAAAACCCAAGTCATTTTCTCTGTACTATTTTAAAATAAAACTGAAAAACAATTAAAGATATAGGGTGTCGAACCTCTCCGGTAGTGGTTTTCTTCGGCAGGTTTTCTGCCGCCGTCTTATGCAAAAACCTGCCGAAGTAAGCCACTGCCGAAAACGTTACCTACATAAATTTGGATTTGAAATTTATTTTTTGTTTAGCGTCTCAGGTTGTATCTATGTATGGACGTGTCGCTGCATGCGTATGTTTTTGCATTTATGAGTACCTATGCTTCATTACGATCCAGATTTTTTTGTAAGATTAAGACCTCTACGATCGTTGTTTTGATCTCTTGTGGTATACTATCCAGATACAACAATGTATAACAGTGTTTTAAAAACTGCAATAAATGAATCTAGTGATATGATTACGAAGAACATAATTTCAAAACTAATGTAATAATAAAAAATAACATGAAAATTTTTATTTAAATTATCTTTCACATCGCAAAACTTAGTTTCAAATTAGTGAATAACTTTAAAATTCGTAGCAAAATAATATTTGAAACTGTTGAGAAGAGTATATTAATGAAGAAAAAAAGAAGGAATAACGATCTGACCAGAATTTACTCTTTTACGAATCCGAATGAATCGAAGGTAAATACTTTTTAATTTTGTTCGATGCTCCTTAAACAGTTCGTCCAAATTATTTATTATTATAATTATTTTATTACTTTAGCTCCTGATGTAGAAACGAAAAATGTGGCATATGAACAAGTTTGTAACTGAAATAGAAATAAATATTTGAAATGAGAGGTTGGTAAAAATATGGAAAATTATAGAAAAAGCAGAAACTTTGACACGAGTGCGGCCGGGTACATTCAGCTAGTTGCTAATAAAAACCCGCTGCGGTACGGGCGACGAAGCTTTGACCATGCTACAACTATTTAAATTTTACTTTTTCAAGGAGCAGTAATTTTTAGGATGAAATTCTTCATTGGTTGATTATTTCATCCTGTAAACACTTATTATCAACAAAAATAAATTCCTAATCCCAATTTATATTTATTTATTATTTTTTTAGTTTTACTTTTAATGGCACAAAATGAATAATAACTTGCGTTTTTTCGCTGACATGATTGCTGCGTCAAACTATGATTTTCGTAATTTGTAGTTGAACTGGTAGGTTCAAAACCCACGCGTTGCCTCTGTGAGTATGAGTGTGTAAAGAGATTAGCTGTTCTACTTAAAAAATAAATGTTTTGCTTTATTGATATAAAGTTTTTTAACATATTATCGATACACACAGACACATCGTCTGAATCCAAGCAGGACAAACAAAAAGATAACAAAAATTGTTAAATAGGTAAGGGTAAATTAATATTTCATGTTGCTTCTGTATAAATGTATTTATTATAAATATACATCGTCATGCGATTTGTAAAGCCTACCTAAGTGAGTAGCATTCATTAGCCTAACAATGATTTGTGAATATTAAGACAAGTTTTTTTTTCCAATTTAAAGAAAAATACCGAAACTACCGGTTTTTCGCCTCTCTAATACCGGTATTTCGGTATTGAAAAAAATATCGGTTTTACAGGTTTTTGTTTTACCGGTAAACCACCCTATTTTTGAGTGAAAATTAAACACCAGCTGACATGTGCGATGCAATTATTCGCTCTCCCACCTGTCAGCGGTGAATGATGGCATATAATCACTAGGTTCTGCTGCCGCCGCGCCAAATTACGTGCGCAAAACAGAAGCGTTAATATGGATCGACAATTTATCCCCATTTATTCAGCTCCCCTCGATTTGCCGTCGTCGATGGAGCAGCGCGCAAATTCGTCGTTTATTAACTAAATGCGATCGTTATTTTTCCTGCATGTGCGCTTCATAAAACTCCACTTCTGCTGATGAGAAGTAGACGGAATGAGCCCAGGAGATGAAATATAATAGTAAATATGTTGTTTCACCAACCTTGCGCTTCGATTTAGCCATCCGCTGGTCTCGGGAGTTTTCCGCCTCGCCTGGTGGCCGCTTGCCCCAGACCACGATGGCAATCCGGGTGTACGTGTAGATCAGCACCAGCAGGGGTATCACGAACTGCGTCATCAGCAGGGTGGTGGTGTAGTAGCTTTCCTGCTCCTTCGAGGGCCACATTTCTTTGCAAATTGGTCTGCGGAAGAGATAATGGGAGGAACCCATTTGAAGCACATTGGACTCGGACTTGTTCCGGAGATTTATGACATTTGTTTCCGGACAAAAATGCTTTTGATGACAGTCGACTGATAAGCGAAGCGGAATGGATTCGGTTTGACTTGTGAACTTTGGGGACGATTGCCATTTGGATGCGGTATTGGCGGTTTTTCCGGTACACGTTAAATTGGGTGTAAATGTTCTTGTTGTTATTTGCTTCTTTCTGAAATGTTATTTGATCATGTTTTATGATAAACGTGGTCCTAGAGAATAAGAGGTGCAATCTTAATGCTATGGGAACTATTTCTCAAAATAATGAATCTAATGGGATTGGAATTGTGGAAAGAGGGAGCGGAATGATATAGTTTTTGTGAGGCGGTGTTCAGCAGCATCAAATATTCCCTCGTTTCCCCAAACGAACTACACTTGGACTGTTTCGAATAGTACTTACAGATCGCAAACCGTGTGCCACTCGGTTGGCCGAATGAGCGTCGAGAAGATGGCGATGGGTGCCGCCGTAATCAACGCTATAATCCACACGATTCCTATTAAAACTTTGGAACATCTGCCGGAAGGAGAAACACAAAGAGAGAGAGAGAAAAGAATAAAAAAATCAAACCGGAACTGAATGCTGACAAGATTTTAATAAATTTTTCTGCACAGCTTACGTTTTTGTAATCCGAGGCTTTAGCGGCCACATGATGGCGATGTACCGGTCGCCACTGATGGCCACCAGCGTGTAGGCGCTAACCAGGACGGAGACGGCCTGCGTGTAGTTGACCAACCGGCACATCACCAATCCGAACGGCCAGTACTGTAGGACGAACGAGGAAATGAACGTGAAAGGGACACAGAACAGTGTCATGAGCAGATCGCCGACGGCCAAATTGGTGATGAAGTAATTGGTGACGGTGCGCATCCGAGGATTTGACTGCACGATGAACAGCACGATGGAGTTGCCGATGACGGCCGTCACGAATATTAACACATACAGGAAGTAGCTAGTGATTTCGAAGTACAGTCCAGCCCAATAGGTGGTGCTACATTCGCCCACCGGGTAAACTGGGTGGCCGATTCCGTACAGCGTATGGTTGGAGCCATTCTTGAGCCGCTCGCTAAGCTGTTCGATATAGTTTTGCTCCTCGGTGGAGGAAACGTACGGATAGTTGGGGGCATAAATTTCATACGTTTCATTGAACTGACCCACACTGGTACCGGCCACTAGGGTGGTCTCTTCGCTTGGTGTCGTATCATTGCGCCACGATTTGTTGAAGTAGTCCGAGTACTGAAGAGTATACATCAAATTGCTCATCTTGGGCACGAAAAAGTTCAATCTCGGCCGATGATTAATATTAATGAGTCCCACGTGACTACTTAGGGCGAATTGGCTGTCACGGGTAAGGTCGTTATCGTTCTCTCATCACATGTGATAGCAGATGAGCCTTAAATGAGCAAGAAAGTAGAAGAATATATGTAAAAATGATTATATACGGAAAAAGTAATCAAAATATATAAATGAGAGGAACCGATTTTAATAATAACGAAAGAATGTGAAGTCAAACTCGACACATATGATTTTAATAAGCTCTAAAATATAATTAAAAATATAACATGTGAATGCAATCAAATCATTTTATTCCTCGGTTTCCACGAGGTTTTCTCCGTACAAAAAAGTTAATCATACTATTCTTTTGCCAAGTTAGAGAAACCGGGCTGTACTGTTCCATTCTTTTTTCCTTTTTCCATTTTCAGATCTTAACTGTAGTCAACTGTTTGTACGCATTGCCACGCTATCAACGTAACCTAATATTTGTTTTCTATCAACTAATCTGTTAAAAAACGTTATAAATAAAAAACGTTATATATAATACGTTGTATTATAGTTCATTGTTCGTACTTTTTTCCGAAACATGACCATTTCTTAAGATACTTTAAAAAATAATTTTGACTGAAGATTTCTAAAGGTAAGAAAATGCCATCATTAAGTTCGCTGCTGCAATTACCTATCCATCGCTGAAAGCCCGCCCCTTTCCCTTGATCCCTCATAACATTTTGCGCAATAGTGAAGCCGACTTTTTCGTCACTTTCATCCATTCTCTCTTCAACTCAAACATTATTACCAGACATTATTTATGGTTCAAAATCGTTCCACCGGATCTCTGATGAATTTGGCGCAGTTGTTCTTAGGTAAAAAAACGACTCTCAACGTCCCTTGGCTTCAAGTCATAAGGAACCCAAGTTCTTTGTTTTTTGAATCATTCCGAAAGCATGCAATCGCTTGGAAATGGCCTGGGGGTATCTCTCAATACCAAGGCAAGCTGTTCCTGCGTTTGATTTTGATATGGATCCCCGTCGAGCGATTCCTCCAATTTGAGGGTTTTTGGCCTTCTTTTACGCGGGGAGGCGTCAACATCGAAATTACTGTACTCAAAGTGACGAAACCAATCACGGCCCGTTGTTTTACTTAGAGTCACTTCCCTAAACTTTTTTTCAACCCCCGATGCGCTTCAGCCGCTCTTTTCTTTGAATGAAATGAGAAAATTAACACTTCCCGTAACTGACGGGGATGAATTGGGTTACGATAGTAAGGGAGTGGATGTGTGATCGTGTGGATTATCTGTTTTGATGACTTTATGCGGTGACTTGTTGGGGAAGAGAGTGACACATCTGAGCAAGAGCTGCATAGTTGTTGTAAAAACTTATTTATATTCATGTTTTCAGCCGCAGAAAGCAGCACACCAACTACTACTGACATTTCATAAACTAGTCTCATATAAATTCATCTATTTTATTTCAGCACAAAATAACGAACATTTTCCATATTTTTTCTCAAATCTCTTCTTATTTTTTTTACATGTTGAAATTCGAATTTCAGTTATGAACGGTAGCAACCGGAATCTTTCTTACACATCCCAATAGCATAGTTTGATTATTTCTAAAATAACTAACTATTGTTTCAATATATAAATACCTCGAAATTCACAAAATTCTGTTGGTTTGCGACTGGCATGAATAGTTTGGGTAAATTTCAATAGTTTATGCAGAAATGAGCAATGGTCCATCTTGCCGAGTATGTTCTCCGGGAGAGCGTAGCAAGCTGCGACCGCGAGTGGA
Source organism: Wyeomyia smithii (assembly GCF_029784165.1). Taxonomy (NCBI): domain Eukaryota; kingdom Metazoa; phylum Arthropoda; class Insecta; order Diptera; family Culicidae; genus Wyeomyia; species Wyeomyia smithii. The sequence continues at coordinate 31,700,232 of NC_073694.1, forward strand.
TGTAAAAAACGATTTCGCTTGCGATTTTTTTGTGTCTGACTAGAAAATTCGCAAATATTTTCCGGTTTAACGTGCTAAAGTGCTTAAGAACTTGGAGAGAATTTTAATCATCATTTTCTTTGCTGTTGTGCGTGGATCTTTTCCTTTTATCACTGGTTTTGGACCGTAAAGTTTCATCTGCAGAGAAAAAAGTGTGCTATAAATAAGGTAAAGGTAGTAATGAATATTGTTATGCAGTTCGAAATAAAAGCTGCAAACTGGTGCCTAGTGAGAGAAGAAGTGACCGGGAACCTGCAATTATGAATGTGTGAAGATTAGTCAACGTTGTGCAAGTAAGATTGTATAATGATTATTCACCCGGTGGTGGAGCGCCACTTCATCCGGTGACGGAACGCTTTTCCTCGAAAGTGATAACCATCACCAAGGAAACGGTGTAATAGTTTGCGTGCGAGTGGTGAAAGAAGTAACGGAATGCTTTGTTCGCTGAATGCTGACTCGATGTATAAGATAAGTGCAGTGTGTTCATATATACAAAAACGTTTATTTATAATTTTGACAATACAGCAACTGTTCGCTAACTGGGCGACGAGCACTTCCCAGTTATTGAAATTAGCAATACTCAGAGGGAGAGATATGCGAAGAGAGTGTTGTGAGCAGTGCTGATAAAAGTAATTTTCCCCAGCAAAATTCTTCGAAAATTATAGCCAATCATTTTCAATTTTCACTTCCAATGATCGCAGCACTCTTTCAGATACACTAGATTTTCGTCCTAGTAACGTGCTGTTATACTCAGATGAAATAGATCGCGCGCATCGTTCACGGTTACGGAATAAAATTTGACGACAAATCTAACCAAATGATCTTCACTTCAAAGCGAAAAAGAAAAACAAACAGTCCACTCAACCAAAATGAACCTCACCGAAACACTTTTTCACTGACACTGACCGATGCCTTGACAATCTTCGTTAACTGATAAACTGATTTTGTTGTCTTGCTTCCATCGCATGAAATATAATGAGGTGTTTTGACAGTTCACTTCCATGCAAAAAGCGGGAAGGGAGAACTTTGAAAGGATTGTAAAAAAATAACGTTTATGGATGCTTTTTTTCACTTTCACTCAAGAGTGTCAGGAATTATCAACCCTGGTTGTGAGCCAAACGAACAAGAAAGGCAACACATTGAAAGGTATTGCAAAAAGGTTAAATAAAGAATATATTTATTTTTACACGTTTTTCATGTTTTATTGCTCAAACATGAATTGAGAATGCTCCAAAGTTGCTTCATCACAGTGATTTTTAACTGGTGGTTCACAAACCCTTTGTATGGTCTACAGAATAATGATGAAAGTATATAAAATTAAATATAAACATAAAATTTAACATCTTCACGGTTTTTGTGATGCACTTTATTATTCCCTAGGACTTCTACCGTCACCATCAGTTATACGAGCCGAATAAAAAAGTTAGTGAACATTGCGCTTTGAGAAGAGATCTGGCACCTCTGATATGTGAAACCTAGTTGCCAAACCAGCGTTTTTTTTTTCATCACTTATCTCTCCCTCTGAAGATCTCGCTCGCTAACTAGGATATCATCTCAACGCCGAGGGGGAGTTCAATGGATAACGCTGCTTCGCGACAACTTGATGAAAGGCTTGCGTTCTCAAGTTGATCGCCAAATAGAGATGCCACAACTACAAAATTATCGCGCCCAGTTGAAAAAAAGCCCAGTTAAAGCGTGCCCAGTTAGCGAATAGTTACTGTAGTTGAGTTGTTCTTTTTCGGATTTTGAGTAGATTTTTTCTATCTTCCGTGAAATATTAATTATAAGCTAGTTTTCTAGAATCTTTTCAAATATTTTCTAGATTCAAATAACTAAAACTTTGACATAATTTTGTGGGTATTTTGTCAAGCTTTATTTCATGATTTTTTTAGCTTTTGAACAAATATTGAATTTTGAGCTCTATCTGTCGGTAGTGATACGTTCGCGAGTTATGGATTTTGCTGGTAGTGATATAAAATTGAAGTTATATGGCCCAGAATGCCTCCAAGTTGTGATCAGTTCGAAGTCACAGCTTCCGAATATACAGATTTGTTCAGAGTTAAGTGATTTACTAGGGATTATGACAAAATTGCAATTGAGAGAATCCACATCTTTGTTATTAACTACAAGTTTCGCTGCACACACACTGCCACACCGTAGAAACGTTCTCACTCATCGATGTGTGCTATGCTATGTTTTTGTTTCTAGTCGAATGAAAGGAAACGCCAAATAACTACGTGATGTGATTGCAGTAAAATATTTATTATTAGCTTTCAATCAAGGATAGGAAATTTACGCTAAGTATTCTGTTTTATTCATGGAGTATTTTGTTTATTTGGAGTTGGTTGCCATTTTATGCAAAGGTTTTTGCAAACCGGGTCTAATTGGAAATTTGAGTACTGCGAAACGTGAACCGTTTGGCCATTATTGGTAGGGATGTGAGGCGATAATGTAACGATCGATATTTTTCGACTATAGTTCATCGATTGATATTTTTTGACTAGTTGAGTTAAGTGAATTGAATAAAATTATTTCTTTAAGATTTGGTGTTTTTATTTTTCGATTTTTCCAGCTTTTAAGGAGCTTATATAGACATTTTTCGATAATTTTGACTAGGTTTTGTGTCGAAGTAGCACGAATCCGCAATAATTTGGGACTGTGTTGACCCTCTTATATGCGTTTGCATTTTTTTGGATTCTTGTGTTGGATGCATGAAGCTTTGCCGGCTTTCACAATTCATAGGTAAGCTTTGCGTCGACAGAGGGCAATAATTACGAGAGACAACACTCGAGTTTGAAAATATTTCTTTACACGCGATCGTACATAATTTACGTTCTATGAGCGAAACAACCAAGTAGCGCGTAGTTTCCAGTTCAAATAACGATATCGAGCGCTTTTGCGATTGTTCCCAGTATAATTACATAAACGTGAGAAATATGCGAAAAAATATATACCAATTCATACTGTTTTCCCTAATGAGTCCGGTGTTTTATTCTCAACACTCTGAATGTCGCGAGTTGATAATACGCGTATGTGAATTAGTTGGAAACCATCAATCAAACACTCCGCTTTACTTGTATATCTTCTCTATACTACACTTCTAATTTGCCATAAATGACATCATAAGGAGATGTCCGAATATTCGATTATGTTATTATGACCGCACCGGGGCTCGAGTTCAGAGCATCGCACAGTGGGGCGACTCCATACAAAGGCTGGCCAAGCAAAAAAAGTGTCGATAAATGCGACAAAAACTTGGTATTTACATAATTTTAGGGCGCTGAACACGAATTTGGCATCCATTTTTTGTTTGAAGCCGTCCATAGAGCACGAAATCCAATTTTTAATACGTTTTGGCACTTATTTCCTTTTTTATAGAATTATATGATCTTTGACCACAAGTAGTGCCACCGGGCGTCCTACCCATTGGAAAAAAACGTTATTTATGAACGACCCCTCAAACTAAACAAATTTTGCCTAAATATATATATATATATATATATATATATATATATATATATTTTTAATAAACTGAGACAACATAAGTAATACAAACTAATTACAAATTGAAAAAGTCATCATCATCATCACCATCTTCCGCTGTGATCGCTTAAATCTTGTGTTGAATTATTTCCAGAGAATTTGAAATTCATTATACTTATCAGCAGGGAAAAATTCTCTCGCTGCTATTTTCATTTCTTCTTGTGATTTTCGATGTTTCATTGTTTCATATAAATGTTGTCTCTCTAATTCGGTTTCTATGGTTGAAGAGGACATGTAAACACATGTATAAATCCATGAATCGGCAACTTAAGGTACGTTTAGACTATTAGACATGTCGGTCTGATTTTGACCACTGCGAAGTTCGAGTCTGCTAGATTTACCGTTCGACATGCTTTGTCGAATCTGTTCGTATGGCGGTGTTCACACTGCTTGCACAAGTCGAAAGGAAGAACTGCCAAATGAATGTCAAATGAATCCTTTTTTCTTTTCAATGTTTGCCAGCACACAAAAACGTAAATGATGTTTGGTATGGAAAGCCAAAACAAAAAACTGGAAAAAATTCAAAGGTTGCTATGTTCTTGGAGCCGAACGAAAAATAGAAACGTTCCTATTCCATTCGACACATCGAACGGCATGTCGAATCACAATATCGAATAGGTGTAAACGTGAACCAACATTGCATTCGATATATCAGCTCGAATCAGATGAAAATATCAGATAGTCTAAACATACCTTTACTAGACATTAAATTAGGTGGTGCCGCTGAAGTTGAAGGCTCCATAATAAAATTTACCGAATTTATGAATTTGAAAACCAAGACACTGAAATCACATAACGATCTAAATGAATACGAAAAGATGCGGAAGGCGACGAATGTTCTTTGCTTTTCCTCATACAGCAAACTGTGTGCTTTACTTTTGTATGCAAATGAGTGCGAAGCAAAAGCAATCTGTAAACGGACTATTGTTAGCCGGAGTTTGATGGTATGAATTTGCTGCTAGTATTTGACACTTCAATTAGTTTAAATAGTTTTATGATCATAAATTGAAAAGGGCTGAATATTTTTAATATTGTTTTAAATTTGCAGAAAGTGATAAAGTTTGACATAATTGAAATTTCATAAAGATTTGTTTACTGTTTTCTTGTTTAACACCTATTTTAAAACTTTTCATTGATAAATTTTGTGATTTCTGCCCAAATTTATGTTTTATCCTTACGGATTGAGTACGATATCATAAATTTTCATTAATGGGGTATCATGGTTATGATTAAAATTAATCTTGGATGAAGTTTCAACTTCAAAAATAAAAACTAAAAAAATCTGCTATCACTTTTTTCACTAAAGTGACAATTTACGCAGTTTTGCGCTACAGCGGACATTATGCATTCGAAAGCTTACGTTTTTACCTAAATTTTGAATGCAGTCACAACCGTGGCAAACTGCGGCAACTAAACTTTTAAGATACTTTTCTACAAAAAATTACGTTTTTTAAAAAATTTTTTAGTGTCAGTCCTGCAATAACCAAATTATACAATATCTAATGAAAAGGGTTTGTTTTGCACAATATTTACAACAACTTTTCCTTTGACGTCAAAAGAATTCAAGCTATCATTAAAGCTACAGAGTGTTTCAAAGCAATGTACTTTTTTTCAAAAAAAAAGACAAAAAACGTCAGTTTGCCAAGCTTTGAAAAATCATAAAAAATTCAGATTTCATGATATTGTGCCCAAATTTTGGATTTAGAGACTTGAATGTTATAGCAATAAAGGAAAAATATTATGAAACAGCTAACGAAAAAAAATCTTTTTGGCTGATGGCCAGCGATTCCCCAGTGTGCATTGTTTACCAAAACGAATCCTGCTGCAAACCCTAGCCCTTTTTTCCAACATCCCAGTGATTTCTCGTAGAAGTGCAGAGGTGTTCTCGGCTTCCAATGAAGCGAGTATCACGTTAACATATTCCTATACAGTGCTTTTTCGCTTTTATCAACAGTCGTTTTTATCACTACTCGCCAAATTCACGCTCGATTTTCTCACGGTTTTTTTTTCGTTTTTATCACACTTTAAAAAAAATATTCAAATAAGAATGATGTACTTTCAGTTGCAGAAAATGTATTCGAAACATCATTTTCATTTGTGCCTTGTGTCCTTGCATGTGTATAGTTTTATGAACTCAATTCATTTGATCAATTTTCTGAGGCAACCAAATCATATCTGTTACAAATAATTTGTGTCATAACTTTGAGAAAAATGAACCGTGAAATACGTATTTCATCGACTTTGAAGCAAAAATCACGTATTATTCGAGCAGTTGAGAAAGAAGATCTGTTAACAACCTAAAAATCCCTACAGTTTGGTCCACATAGAGCGTGGTTTTAAAAATTATAAAATCTAGCGTTTCCACAATTTCACATAAACAAGCATTAGACCCTGCTAGCTATGCTAAAGAATAAGCAGTACAATTCATATTGATATTGTATGTATAATAGCCATGAAAAAGTCCGCGAAAATTTAATGGAGAAAAATATCAAAAACTTACCTTTTCTTGTTTATTCATTTGTGTCTTGGACTTATATTCCATTCAACTATGCAAGTGTATCATTTTACTCAAAATATCATAAATTTCAATTGAATCCAACACAAAAAAATTAATTTTTATCATTTCGCTAAATTCACGGTTTCGCCAAATTCACGGTAAAATTTTTTTTGACCGTGATAAAATCGAAAAAGCACTGTACACACTCCTTCATTGACCTGCATTCGTATGCGGCCGGCGCTGGTATTGCCTATTAAAAAGATTAAGGTCACCAGTTTTTACACATTGAGGATGGATGTCATGGATGGATCCGTTGGTTCTCTGTGTAAATACAGCTGCTCTGGCAAAAACTGAGTAGCAACCGCAGGCGGTCAATCATGCTCATGCTCATGCTCATGCTCAAATGAGCAATGGTCCATCTGTTCGTATTGCCCTAACCTGTGCAAAATACACTACAGTTAATATTTATTTGGCATTCCGTCATAATGATATGCCCTGATTCACAAAGTTTCTTTAATTCACTCGGTTATTGGCTGCCGTGTACTTCCCGTCAGATTCCGCTCCACCTGGCGTATCCATCTTGCTCGTTGCGCCCTTGGTCGTCTTCTTCCTATTTGATACGAGGCAAACACCACCCTAGCGGGGTAGTTGTCCGGCATTCTAGCAGCAAGCCCTGCCCAGTGAATCCGGTTAGCTTTAACCACCTTTAGCTACCACCTAATACCAGGTTCGCCGTAAAGCAGCGTGAGCTCATGGTTCATCCTCCGCCTCCATATTCTGTTCTCCTGCACGCCGCCGCACAGTGGGGAATCGCTGGCCATCGACCCAAAAATGAAAATGCGAATTTCATTTCAATTGTATCTTGAAGTATAGTTGTATACTATTGAAGTGTCAGAATCCAAATTTTTAGAGCTTTATGACAAAATTTGAATTTTCTATGGTTTTTCAAAGTGTACTGAGTCAGCGTTTTTTAGCGTTTTTCTTGAAAAAAAAAAAATGCAATGTTGCGAAATTTGCTGGAGCCTCAAGGGTAACTTGTAAATTCCGAGCACTGGCAGATCTTCCTCGAGCATTGTCCACGCTCCATGCCTGTAGAAAACAACCGGTGTTATGAGCGTTTTGAACAGGTCTTAGTCCGTTCGACCGCAATTACTTTTGGAGGCCATAGTAGGCGCGACTTCCGCTGATAACACGCCTCCAGATCTCATGGCTGGTATCATTGTCCTCAGTTACCAGCGGGCCAAGATAGATAAACTCGTCGAGGTACCTCAACCCGTCGATGGTAATGCTACTGCCTAGGCGTTATCGGTTAGCTTCGGTTCTGCCGACTAGCATATACTTCGTTTAAGACGTTTTTAACTACCAGCCAATCCTCGCTGCTTCCCGTTTTGGTCTGGTGTACTGTTCTGCTACCGCCGCTGTTGTTCTGCCTTCTGCCTACAATGTCCATGTCGTCAGCAAAGCAAACGAATTCACTGGGTTTGTTGAATATCGTACCCCGCGTGTTGATGTTCGCTCGATTCATTACACCCTGTGGCGCAATGTTGAATAACAGGCAGGAGAGGCCACCACCCTGTCGAAGCCCCTTGCGGGAATCAAATGGACCAGACAATCCACCTGAAATCCGCACACAGCACTGCGTCTCATCCACCGTAGCCTTTATCAGTCTAATCAGCTTCTCCGAAAAGCCGTTTTCTTTTTCCGGTCGATAGTGTCAAAAGCGGCTTTAAAGTCGATAAATAGGTATTCACGGCATTTCTGGAGGATCTGCCGTATGGTGAAGATTTGGTCCGTCGTAGATCGTCCTTCCACGAAGCCTGCCTGATAACTTCCCACAAATCTGTTGGCTAAGGGTGAGATGCGGCGAAAAATGATTGGGGACAGCACTTGGTAGGCGGCATTCAGGACGGTGATCGCACGATAGTTCCCACAGTCCAATTTGTCGCCTTTTCATAGATAGGGTAGATAACCCCATCATTCCACTCACTCGGTAGCTGTTCTGTATCCCAAATTCTTGCAATCAGTTGGTGCAAACAAGTGGCCAGCTTTTCTGGGCCCATCCTAATAAGCTCCGCTCCGAGGCCCTTCTTCTCAGCCGATTTATTGTTTTTCAGTTGCTTGATGGCATCCTTAACTTCGCCTATCGTTGGGGCTGGCACACTTTCTACGTTTGCCGCATAGACGAGATCGCTTGCTTCGCTGCCATGGTCCTTTGCCTTGGCGCCATTCAGGTGTTCGTCGAAGTGCTTCTTCCACCTTTCGGTCACCTCACGATCGTCCGTCAGAATGCTACCACCTTTATCCCGGCACATTTCGGCTCGCGGCACAAAGCCTCTGCGGGATGCGTGGAGTTTCTGGTAGAACTTTCGCGTTTCCTGAGAATGATGCAGCTGTTCCAGCTTTGCAAACTCCTCCTCCTTCAGGAGGCGCTTCTTCTCCTGGAAAATTTGGGTTCGTTGCATCTTTTTCTGTCGGTGTCTCTCCACATTCTGACGAGTGGCACTGCGCATCTTAGCCGCCCTCGCTGCATTCTCCTCGTCCATCACCCTCCTACATTCGCCTACGAAACACTCCTTCCGTTGGGTTCGTCCCACATGTCCGATGACGTTCTCCGCTACGCTGTTGATGGCTGTTTTAATTGTGTTCCAACAGTCCTCGAGAGGACCTTCCTCCAGCTGGTCCTCTTCCGGCAGCGCAGCGAATGCGCGTAGTTTTCGGTGATGTTAGGTTGCTTCAGTCGCGCGAGATCTAACCGGAGCGGGTGTCGGTACCCAATGCTGTTCTTAACCATCGCCAGATAGTGGTCCGAGTCGACGAAAGCGCTCCTATAGGATCTGACGTCGATGATGTCTGAGAAGTGCCGACAAACAATCAGAACATGGTCGATTTGTGTTTCCGTCTGATTTGGTGATCCAGGTGTGCTTGTGTAGGAGGTTGTGCTGGAAGCAGGTACTACACACGGTCATGTTTTTGGAGGCGGCAAAGTCGACGAGTCTTAGGCCCATCTCGTTGGTCCGCTAGTGCGCGCTGAACCCTCCAATCACCAGTTTGTATTCCTCCCCCTGGCCGACCTGAGCGTTTAAATCGTTGATGACGATCTTGCTATCATGTTTTGGGCAGTGGTCGTACTCACAACTGCGCGTAGAGTTCATCCTTGTCGCCTTAGGTACTTCCGAGGTGAGGGCTGTGAACGTTTATGATGCTGATGTTGAAGAATCGGCCCTTGATTCTCAATCTGCACATGCGAGGGCTGATTGGCCACCACCCAATCACCCGTTTCCGCATCTCGCCCATCACTATAAGAGCTGTTCCCAGCTCAGTTGTGTTACCACAGCTCTGGTAGTTTGCATGGCCATTCCTGCAGCACTACGTCGTCGAACCTGCGGGATTTCAAAACTTCGAAGAGCACTGCTCCCTTGGAAATTGAGAGATAGGCAGTTCCACATCCCGAGTTTCTAATCGTTAGTCCGTTTTCGTTGCATGGGTCTGTGCCGATTGTTCCAGTCCGAATTTCTTTGTTCCTCATTCATTACTTGTGAGTGTTTTACGGTGGCGGCCTGTAAGGCCTGCGCACCAACCCGCTGTCTCGCCGGAGGACCATCGTGCACAACACTGTTTAGAGTCCCACGTTGGCATAAGGACGATAATCGGCCGCACCTAACCTGGAGTACAGACGCCGTTTTGAGCCGCTCCCAACATGGAGGACAGACGCTCGGAAACTCGGAAAAGCCCTCCTTCCCTGTCAGCATACAACCAAGTTCCCACCGAGGTAGGTTATCCGATCTTCCCTTGGTTGATCGTATCCCAGCTGGCACCGCGTGGAGGTTGGGTTAGGAGTGGCTGGATAAGAGGCTAAAAACCACGTTTGGGGTCTATTTTATTCCTGTAGGTGCACTTGGCGGGGTGTGTTTCTATTGAATTGGTTCGTTCATGTGACCAAAGTAGCTTCAGGTTTTTATATAGGAAATTTGTTATTTTTTCACCATCGTTCACTCCAAATTAAACAGCAAGCTCAAATAACCCGCGTTATCAGCGCAATATTTCAAATCACACTTCAATAGCTTGTATAACGAAGGATACTTACTTTATAAATGATATCTTCCTCGCTAAGTGACAGCGTTTTCACACTGAATTTATCACCAGTGGAAAATATTGCCGAAGGTCACGCAGCCCTGAGTGAACGCTGAAATCCTTCCGGCAATCTGCGCTGATCCGCGCCAAGCTGATTTGAATATTCTATACTTTTTAATATTTTCGTACCATGTATCAAAAGCATTATTTGAATATCGGATCAAGCAAATGTGTATCTCAAAGCGCACACAGGTAAATCGTTTATTCTCTCGGCACAGGTGAAACCTCAATCCACTAGGCGCCAACATCACGCCGATTGGCACCGGCAAGAAACAGTCGGATATATTTGTTTGGCTTACAAAGGAAAAACCAACAATCAATCGAAAGTTCACTAGGTACCAGGCGGAGAGGTATTTATTTTCACTGATTGTTTGCACCGAAACTGGTGGCGATGGATAGCAAGCGCTTTCCGGTGAGGCAAAAAAACGAAATGTAAAGCAACAGAGGCTCGAATTTAATTAACATGAAATTGATTTGGTGATAACACTTTCAATCGATGTTCGAATCGAAATAAAAAAAAAACAGGATCAGTTGGCAATTGGGGCAGAGAAGTAAACTGGTTTACTATTTGATGACGTCATCATAGAAGCTAGCTGCCAGAACAACAACAACACAAAAAAATCAATCTTTGTCCATAAAAAACATCAGCACATGTTTATCGCAGCTTCTCTCGTATTATCATAAAAATGCCAATATTTACATCATAAAAGTTACTGCCCTTCTGTTTCCGCTCGAAAGAACATTCCCCAGCAATCTGCTGAAGTTAAGTTTTTTTAGCCTGCCCACATGGCTGAATCGGTCAGACTGAGGAAAATAAATAAGAAACAAATCGAGTAGTTTTACTGTTAGAAGAGATAGTTAGTTTCAGAAGTTTCAGAAAATCCCAAACCAGTATTTAATTCAAAGTAATTAAGGTTTTAGTCACAACCGTAAACCTCATTTTATTGGAGTTGTGTTCCATTGAATTGCACTAATTGCAATCTAACAAACTGTTTCCGACTCATGTTCCGGTGTATAATGCACTGTCCTGATAATTTACTGGAATGGAAAAGTTTCTACGTTTGCCACATTAAGGTGAATAATTGTATTCTATTAGTTTTCTGTGAAAGAGATGCTTTAAAAAGTATTCAAGTTTTCTACCTACAACTCACGGTGACGGTCGCCATATAATAGTTATGCCGCTGTAAGAAAAATATGACTCAAAAAGAATATTTCTCTATCAGTCAGCATTTCCTACTCAGCTCGTTTTGGACACAAACCCGCATTGGTAAACCTCCTCATTGGATACGAATTAAAGCGACAAAACGAAGGAAGAAGTCCCATCTTTTCGTCGTTCCGATCGAAAAAGTTCAAAGTTTATCACTGAACAAACTCGTCACTCGGCACTGTCACAATGACGGAACAGGGGCAGCAGCAGCAGCAGAAGCAGTCGAGAGCAAACACAGGAAATGAAAAATTACACCCCATGATGTCATGTACCAAGAAAAGTATACAAGGATTGTCCTGCCAGAGCCGGGCCAAGCCAATGATACGCCCTTTGCGCGTTCGTTCGGCAAAAGCTTATGTTCGCTATCCGTTTCGGTATGCTGCAAGCTAGTGGGAAGTAAGCTAGTAAGTAGCTGCTACTAGTATCCAGCCAAGACGGGGGACCGACTAATCTTGTCCGTAAGCCGCAGGGTCAGTCGCTGCACAAATGTGAAAATTTGATATATATTAAATTTTGCTTCGCTCCACTGGAAAGCGACAATTGAAGCGAAGCAAAACATATATTTACTTTGGAGGGAATCGCGCGACGTGATTTACAATTGGAGTTAAGAGTAGCGTAAAGTGGTTTTTATTTGAAGAGTGGGTTTATTAGGTCGGAAAGCGAGAAACCGGTGGTAATCTACTCTGAAGAAGGGTATTATGCAAGCAATTGATGCGAGAAAAGGACATCAATCGAATTATAAACTTTCTGGCGTAATGAGCTTTCGGGAGAATGCTCTAACTTTTCTTGTAAGACCTGGTTTTGCGCAACATTTGACATAACTTTCCGAGAAACAGTTAATCGCATTCTTTTTGGAGTCAACAAAAAAGTTAACTATTTTATCATCCTCCGGGTGATTGGTCAATAACGTTGGGTTGCAGTTTTGGTGAGTTTAAGAAAGTTCGGTGTATTCAAATTCGTTTGAAGCGTTGTTCAGTGAGCTCAATTTGGAGTTATTATATTTTTTTTTTCTTTTTCCAGGCTTCACCGATTTTGTCATTTTCTATCACATGCGAATTAAATTTCACTTTTTCACGACGGCTGAGAAAAAAATAATACTATTGTAGGAACCGGCATTTTCAAAGATCGGTATGTTGGTGTTGCCGAGCAAGAATCCATAGAATTCATCAATGATGCTTGTATTGGTGTACTTTGCACTGTGCAAATCGGATGAAAGTGAAGCAAACAAACAACTGTCAAACTCGTTGCATTTGTATAATATTTTCGTCATTCGCTAGCTTATTTTTATGCGGGTTTTGTTCTTTTTCTAAGAATTATGTCTTGACACTTGAATATTTTATTAACAGTATGAAGCCACACAAAAATGATTATATAATTAGATTTGTTTACCATCCGTAGTAAAAGTGAGAGTGAATGCAATTGTGTGAAAAACACCCTTCAGTGAAAGCCCCACAAACAAAGTCTCGGGTAAAAATAGGCTGCAGCTTACTGTCGCGCTCGAATAAAAATGGTAAGATTTATTAGGAGGTTTGATATTGATATGAGCAGATTTGTACATAACTTGAGCCATGAACCAACAACGACCGTGTGAAGGTCGAAATGGGCACGGTTTCGATTGCTGTCCGAACATTCCTGGCGTTGAAATTTCTATCTTCCTTTGTAAATGTCCTAGCATTGAGCGAATAGTTCGGGAAAAATTGATTTCTTGTAATGAAAGTCGACCAGATTATTTGGGAGTAGTGAGTGGAATCTAACCTCAAACTTTCGCGAGGAGTATTATAACCAGAGGAGATGGAGAAGGATAACCATGGAAACAAATAGGAAACCCTTGCAATTGAAGCCGAAAACACTGGTTCCCCTTGAAACAATCTCAAGTGGTGCAAAAAAGGTTCATTTAATTTTAATTGCCTAAATTTTCCGTCATTACGGCTGAGTAACTTCCGATACGACACTTTAGCACTATGCAGTGACCCAAATCTGCCAAAAATCCCTTTCCTGTTTGAATTCTGTAACGCCTAGTTTCGCGTTACGAAATGTTGCTCAAAGGCACATAACCTGGTTGAAGGAGGTAGATTAGCCTATTGTTCACTTTAATAACCTCCATCGCAGAGTACAAAAGAGTTTGCCATTTTCGTGACCTGTTTCTAGCTTGCAAAGCGAATTGATGATGACGATAAAGAACCTCTTAGTTGAATGTACGTAAATCAAACTATTCTCCCCCTGTGCATTATACACACACAGTCCTTTAAATTTCGTTGGTCATAACCTAAAACAAGTAGCGCAAAATGGCGAGAAATAATTTAAGCTGTAAATTGAAAATTAGGATCAAGTGATAAGTCCGCTCAAAGGTTAGGCTCTACAACACGAGACACAATGAGAAACGAAAAATTTAAATCAACTTAAGCTCTTTCTATTTCGTGCGCATATTTTTGCCTCATCATCGACTGATAGCCTCATATACCTAATTCTTCGGTGTCATCGGAAAATCAACGAAAACGACGATGTCGTCCGTCATATTTTTGCACAGTCACGTCACCATTTCGCTGTTGCTATCCCGTCGTCGGTCGTTCGGTTCGCGGAAGGTGCTGTGCTGCATCCGTATTTCAACAGTAGGTACGCAAATACTTTAGAAATGCTTGGAATAATATAATCACAGGCTGCTTCCTAGGAAACAATCACGAAACAGACAAATTAATCTGCTGTGAGAGTGTCTTCTTTCCCGGCTTTTTTTTAGAACTAGCAGCCTTTCCTTGCAGTCTCCAAGCGATCAGTTTACTAATTTTCAAAGAAAAATGTGTTGGCTTGGCAGAGAAATGATACTGTGCTCAAAGCCTTGAAGACTTCATTAAGCAATGCAAAAGTTTCGTCAAATCATCTTTTCAAACTTTGATTGCGAAGCAAATGTTGTTAAGCATTTGTTTCTAAAGCTGGGTATCATTTTCCGCTCCAATTTCGTTTCGGGACGATTGTACACCATTTATGAGCAGACAACTGGATCCATTTTATGTAGGATTATTTATTCACACGTATTTTTTTCATAATGTTTAACTCATATTGTACAGCATTTGTCTGTTGTTTCAAGAACAGCCACCTTCTTCGTCACTTAGTTCATAGTTCTTAGACCGTACTCGAAAAAATACAACAAATATCACCAAAACTACGAAAAAAAAAAATCTTCAAGTCGGATATAAATGTTCGCAACTAGGTCTTAACCCTACCCATCAAATCTCGTACAACACTTGCACCACATTTCTCACACACTTTTTTCAACTATTTCTTTAAATCCTGGTTGTTTTTCAAGATCTTCCTTGTTTTCCGGAGCTTTGGTCATTGATTTTGTCGTCATGCACGGCTTGCTGAATTTGAGTATTATGAATAATCAAAAAGTATCAAAATGTTACAAATGTTACAAATCCAAACATGGAAAAAAGTCAAGAATTTGAAAGACTCTAAATCAACGAGTCAAAAAGTCCAAATATCGAAGGCCTGAAAATATCGAAGACAAGAAAGGGAGAAAATGCACAAAAAATACCCAAAACTTAAAAGTACAGTAAAGATGTAAAAATATGAAGAAATCAGAGTTTGAATTGAAAAACGGTTAAAGGTAAAAAGTGAGTGGGAAAAGAAAAGTCAAGAAGTGAGAAAATGAAAACATTATCAGAAGAACAAAGTGGTGAAATGTAAAAACTGTAATTAGAAAAAAAATCAGAAATACTCAAATATTTCTGGTAAGGTAAAAGTGTTAATGTCATGAAGTTAGAAAATCCTAATATCAAAGATGTTGGCTTTTATTACAAAAGTTCTCATCAATGACCAACGTAATTCTAATTCCCTAACAAAAAAAAAAAGATTTGGCAAGTTGAGAAGTCGACAAGGGTCGTTTAAGGGTTTGAAAGTACAAAAACCAAAGATTCTTGCAGTTTTAAAGTTTACGTCGAAAAAGTTTTTTTGTGAATTGAGAGAGAAATGAAAAGTAAAAAGTAAATAGAAATAAAAAACTAAAAACATGAAACTATGAAGAAGTCAAAAGGACAAAAAGTGAGAGGAAAGAAAAAAGTAAGAAAATGAAAACATTTCTAAAAGAGAAAAAGAAAACATAAGTAAAATTTCAGAAATACTTAAATTGCAAACAGTTAACAAAAAAAGAGTATAAAAAGGTAAAAGAAATCAAACAGTTGAGAATTCAAAAAAAAAAGGAAAAGTTGCGAAGTTTTTTTTTTTCTTCATCTATAATTTATTTGACACGGCACAAATACAATTCAATGTTTAACGGCGCCAATTATATCTGGTAGTTTACTTTCTAAAGTATCTTAATAACTAAAAGCAAATTTTTTATCCTCGCTGCCGACTACGAGCTGAAACTAAATCTAACTTAATACTAGAATATTTTGCATTAAAAGCACAGGTTTGCTGTTTGATGGTTTTCATTGCCATAGGTAAGCAGCATATTAAATTTGTTCCGCTGCTGGGCCAAGATATTACGGACTGGCATATTGGGTTGTTTCCATCGGGCCTTGAGAGTATCGTGCGGGTCTGATTTCTGTTTCCGGATCCGGGGTCTTAACGTGTTCTTGTCGTTTGGTTGGATGTAGGCGGAAGGGGATAGGACTAAACTGGGGCGTGGATGGATTTCAGGAAAACGTATATAAGGGACATGTAGGATAGGTCACGGCTCGCCAAGACATCACAAACAGGAACAGCCGGCTGCCTACCTTCGGCCTGCAGGGAAGCTATTAATCTAGACCTGGCGTCACGGTGTACAGGGCATGACCAAACAACGTGCTCTATGTCGTGATAACCTTCACCACAGGCACAGATACCACTTTCCCCGAGCCCAACACGACGGAGATGCGCGTCAAAAGGTTGCGAAGTTGAATATCAAAAAATACGGAAACCAAAAACATTCAAAAATTCAAAACTCAAAGATTCAAAGTGCTAAAATGTCAAAAAAATCGAAAGATAAAAGTAACAAAGTGGAAATGAAAAATACTTAAAAAGTTTGGAAGGCTCCAAGATCAAAAATTTAAATCCTAGTCTAGTCTAGTCTAGTCTAGTCTAGTCTAGTCTAGTCTAGTCTACACTAACACAGCCAGTACTTGAAAGGATCCTGGAAAATGATATCCACCATTTTTTTTTAAAAAATGATTTCCATACATTTTTCTTGTCAACGGCCAGGCCTGCTGTGTAGCGTAATATAATATAATATAATCTAAGATCGGGGACAATCCGTACCAACTGATCCGTATGTAAGAAGTAATATACCCAATTCGTTGGGAGTGATAAAGCTAAGAAAGTACACTCCTTTGTTGACCAATCTGCTGGGATGGAACATAGGTATTTCCTGCTTATGTTCGGGTTTCAAAACCAAGGATATAGCGCCTTTACTCGCTTCAACTGTTACGGTTGGAACTTGAGTACTAACTCTAGTCCTAGCATTTTTAGCTTATGGTTATAGCGCCATTACTCGCTCTCTGGAAGAAATATGGATTAGTAAACAGGAATAAAAAAGAAAAAACACACCTAAGATACAAACAAAGTTTGATCGATTAATTATAACCAAAAATGATCAAAAGTAGTGCTGTTTCAAACGTATTACTTTAAAAAAATGAATTACATTTACATTTTTGCATTCATTTAGACTCTACATGTCTGCTGTATGACGAGTTTTGCTCCAAGTATAACATTAGTGAATACTCGCTTGCTCTAAAACACATGACACTTTTCTTAAGTCATGAGAATCTGGATCGCGGCTTTAAGTTATATGCAAACTTAGGAAAATCGAAAAAAGCAAAGCCGTGTTGTCACATTTGGACTCGGAACCCGACCCTCCGTCCATCACACACATACCCCATAATCAACCGTCAAATGTACAGGACAATTGCGGGGCCAGCGCCATGATCCCACCGACACCTACAGTCCCTCCCGAGCCGAGAGTCGAGCACACGCATGTGGCCCGTCATGCCAGCATCGCACCTCGAGACCAGTTGGGTGGAAAATTTACTTGGTTAAAAAAGCACTAACCTTCGAAAAAATTACATATAACATAAATATTCCCGCGCAGTCACTCATATTATAAATAAACATTTTTGAAAATATTAACACAATGCACTTATCTTATAGGTATATCGAGTCAGCATGCAGCGAATAAAACATTTCGTTACTTTTTCACCACTCGCACACAAATAATTACATCGTTTCCTTGGTGATGGTTGGTACTTTCAAGGAATAGCGCTCCGCCACCGGATGGAGTTGCTGCTTCAGGAACTATCATTATGCAAATCCACTGGATTATGACTGGCACAACGTTGATCAATCTCGTTTTTCCTCACTTGGCACCGGTCCTATTTCAAATGTTCACATTTTCACTTTTTCCATCGAATTTCATCAATTTTCCAATAAAACGTGGACGCGGAAAAAAGACGTCTTTTCGCGAAGCATGGATTGCTAAGTTTTTTCCAAGATCAAAAATTTAAATCCTAGAGAGAAAAAGTCAAAGAATAAACCAAAGAAGTCAAAACATGAAAACATGCAGAAAAAGATATTGAATAGTTTAAAGGTCTAAAAATCAAAAACTCAAAAAGTCAGTACGTAAAAAAATCCAAAATTCTAAAAGTTCAATGATTAAAAAATCGAGATGTAAACGAATCTAAAAATTGAGGAACTGATAGCATTTCTAAAAGTCTAGAAGTCTGCGAATCAGAAGCCAAAGAAATCAAGAAGTTAAACAAAGAAAGGTAAATCTTCTAAAATTTAGATATTTAAAATGCTGAAATTTTAGAAAATCAAGAAGCCAAACAGATTTTTTTTGTTTTTGAAAAAGTCAACAGAAAGTTCTAGAGTCAATAAATCGAAAAGTAAATAAATTTAAAATTGCAAAATGTAATAATGTCAAATACTTTAAATGTCAAGTGGGCAAAAAAGCAAATAATTCAAGAGTAAAAACTCAAACAGGTCTTCAAATCAGCCAAATAGTCAAAATCAAATAGTCAAGCAATCAAATATTAGAACAGTTAAAAAATTGAAATTAAAAACACATCAAACATAAAAAAATCGAAGGGTCAAAAATATCAAAGACAGAAATCAGAATGTTAAAACGAAAAAATGTAAAAAGAGCTAATGTAAGTATTAATAGAGAGAGAAAACAAGTACAAGAATTAAAAACAAATTACCAAAAACATTAAAGCAAAGAAAAAATGTGAAACTATGAAGAAGTCAGGGTTCGAATTAAAAATTAAAAAAGGTAACAGGGAAAAGGATAGAGAAAATAAGGAACTAACAAAATGAAAACATTATATGTAAAAAAAAACAAAGTAAAATGGTTAAATATAAAAAAATAAGTAAAAATTCATAAATATTCATTTGGAAAACAGTAACTAAGAGAAAACACAACAAGAAAACTACTGGAGTACGGGTAGAGTTAAAAAGTGAATGAGATGAAATTGAAAAATCTAAAACTCAAAATTTCGGTAGAAATCTATGATTCTAGCAACCGTGTACGTGAAAAATTCAAAGAGTTAAAAATTCAAATACCGAAAACAAACATTTTTTTACCGAAAGTCAAAAACATTTTTACCGGAAAATCAACAAAAAACCAAAGATAAAAAATAAAATAGAAAACAATCGAAAAGTTAAAATAAAAAACACAAAAAAATACGGGAAGACTGAAAAAAGTTGAAAAGTTATGATTAAGAAAATAAAAAACATCTAAAATGGAAAAGTTCAAATGAAAAACATCAAAGAAAAAACGACACACTTAAAGTCAAGTTTATTTAAATAATCAAAACGGTTTAAAAACCAAAAATTAAATGCCCGAAAAATAACATAGCACAAAGGTTTGAAAATAAAAAGATTCAGCATGCCAAAAAAGCAGAATTCAAAAATGTCTAGCGAAAAACAGTTTCAAAATCTAAGGGTCAAGTAATCAAACAGTCAAATAGAATATCAAAAAGTTTCAACATTAACTAGCTCAAAAATTAAAGTCTATGGGTCTACAAACAAAAATCTAAATCAAAAAATAAACCTCAATATATCAAAGATTTAAAAAAGTTAGAATATAAAAAAAGCAAAAAGGAGCAATGTCCAAAATCGAAAAAGGCACATAGTTAAAAGTCACAAAAAATCATAAATCGAGTCAAAAAGTAGAGATAAAAAATAAATAGTCTATTAGTCAAAAAATCCAAACATAAAAAGATAAAAGATAATAGTCAAAAAATCCAAACATAAAAAGATAAAAGTCATAAAGTTATAAACCATAAAGCCATTAAGTCCATTAAAGTCAAAAAGCACGAAGGTCTAAAAGTCGAAAACTTTGTAGAGTATAGTTCTTTTTTACACGATTCTACGTACCGTGCGTTATTTGGAAAAATGTCGCAAAAAACCGCGTTATTTGGAAAAACGTCGTAAAAAAGAACCCTGTAAAATAAAACCGTGTAAAAGTGTTACTTACTGTAATAATTTTACGCGAAGATGAAAAATCGTGCAAAAAAAACGTGTAAAATAAAACCGCGTTATTTGAGAGAACGACGTAAAAAAAATCGCGTTATTTGGAAAATCGTCGTAAAAAAGAACCGTGTAAAATAAAACCGTGTAAAAAAAGACTTCACTGTAATTCAAGTGGGCCAAAAAGCAAATTATCAAAGAGTTAAAACACCACAAAATCAACAGGTTAAAATGTCGAAAAGTCGAATAACAAACAAGCAAAAAAAAAATAAAAAATTCAAAAAATTAAAGTTGATAGGTTCAGAAGTCAACAGATATGAAGTATTTGATTCATGAAGTCGTTCAACCAAAAAGCCAAATAAAGTAAAAATTAAAAAGTGAAGAGCCCAAGAAGTCAAAAGAACAAAAAATAAACAAGTTGAAAAATTGAAAGCTTGAGAGCTTGACGACTGCTCAGTGCTCATTTTGTAGTTGCTTCTCCGTGATGGATTTAAGCTAGTGAAGTTGCAGTTGGACCACGTATATGGCTACCATAGATTAGTTTACCATCTTATATATACATACAACAATTCAGTAGCTGCCGCTGTGTATAGATCTATAACGGCGCCGGCTACGTCCTTACGGTCGTAAGAGTAAAGAAGGAGTTTATAAGGAAGGAAGTGTAACAATCGTTGTTGCTGGAGACCATGCTTGTCTTTTCTCCTCAGAAAACCTCTAGAGTGCAGGAGAACAGCTTGCTCTGCGAAAACAACTGCTCTCACACTAAAGAGCAAATCAACGCACATGCTAGAAGAGAGCGACAGACAATTTTTATCTGCTGAGCCTCCTGAAAGCACTGCGGTGAAATCTGGAATCTCTCACTTGCGAGACAATGAACTATGGTGTACTTCCTCACACGTATGGACATCATGCACAATGCTTACACAGCAGAGATATCTGCGGTGCGTTTTACAGTTTGTTTCTTGAGCATGGCAGAAGAGGAAAAGAGATTGGGAGAAAAGAATAGACTGCGTTGCTCGTTCAGGTCGAGTTTACCCTGGTTGAATTCGTTTTCGCGATGTAGCAACACGAGAACTACACTTTTGCCCGGTAGGCTCTACAGAGAAACGCAGAAGTACACCGCAGTATTCCGGACTACTCGCCAGTGGACACTGTGGTGTACTTCTGCATTTGTTCTGTAGAGTGATTCACCCCTCTTGTTTCTATCAGATGTGGGGTGAGCTGGAAGTGTGTTTGTCTCTCTGTGAGTTTGTTGAGACACTTTGGAGTGGAGCAAGAAGCAGTGTGGTGAAAGCATTTGCTAAACGCAGGCACGTACTGAAAGAGAAGAGCGCGGTGAACTTTTTCTCCGCTCTTTCCACATACTGAGGAGAATGACAAGCATGCTTGAGACTGAGTTTACTTCCACGATTGCGGCCGAAAGTAAGGGTTTGTGTCACCGTGGTAAAGGAATCGAACGACGCACAGTGCTTTGAATGTAGGGTAAGACGGGACAAAAATCAAAACTACACGATTTTGTCGATAAAACATGTTGATGTAACAAGGAAAGTTGTTCGTTATCTTCAGAGCTACTAAATTCATAAGGGTCTTATGTGATTCACTCAATCACAAAACTGTCCCAAACACCAACGCACTCATCCTATACCAGAAACCGTTAATCTCTTTGTAAAAGTTGTACATTGTAACGAAAACTGCGGTTTCTATGTTTCACTTACTTCTACATAATTGCAAAAGTGACTTAAGCGCAATTATAACGAAAAAAAATATTATTTTAGGTATTATTTCAGATATTCTTCTATGTAATATTTTTATTATTTGTTATATATTTAATTACCAGAGTAATAAATAATTTTAAAATTCTTCATGATGCATATTATATTATCAAGTCAAGTTTTAGGTCATCTTCAGACGAATTGGAATAGTTGTTCGAAACGGGTGCAGCAAATACTAGTTCTTCTGGGGAGTTATTTTCAACTAGTTCTGCAACTCGTCGTTTTTTAATTCTAGTGAGCAGCTTTCAAAAAGTTTCTAAGGACGCCCACGAGAAGAAATGTGGTTTTATTCATAATTATTATTCTCTCCGAATCGAGGAAGAGCAAGCGGTGACTTCAACCAAATTTCATGCTTTTCCATGAAATGCTTTTTTATTCTATTACATTTCTCCCATTTCGAGTTCAAATTCGAATGTTATACAGCAGAAAACTTGTGCAATTTTTTTATTAACATGCTCAACTGTGTCTTCTGGTAGAGACGATGTCAAATATCGAAATACACATGATGTTCTTTTGCTTACATTGCAGTTAAACCACTTCTCAAAAATCTGCCGGTTCACGAGCGATCGGCATTGACATAAACAAAATAAAAAATCTCGTAAAGTTGCAGGAAGTTGCAGCTAATTTTTATATATTTTGTAGAGGACACTTCAAACAAACTTTTGATATATGTTTTAGAGAGGAACTCGGTGGAACTTTTTTTAAAACGCTAACAAAAGTTTGAGTTCGCGTTTTTTCAAGGTTTATTACCTTCACCAACTCATCATACCGATTAATCATACACACAATTGAAACCAAGTCTCTCTACCAATGAAATATATTGCAATAACCTTGATCGTTATTTTCCATTTTATTTTGTTGGAATACACGAAGTAATTCAGTTTTACCAACGTTTAGAAAACGCGCGATAATTTAGCACGAAATGTGAAACTTATGATTCCTCTGGACGCTGATGCTTGCTATGCTTGTATTAGTATTTGTGATGCTTCCCAAAGCTTACCAACACTTGTTCACAACCCAAGAGATATCTGTGAACACTTCTGAGTACCTGGTGCATCCAAATAAAAAAGAAAGAAAAACGATTTTTGTCTATGACTCAACGCATTGTGCGACGTTGCGAAAAACCGCGAATAATGAAGTGTACCCTCAAGAAAGTAAACGCACTTCTTTAAAAGATTTACATTAGGGTGACAGTGGAAAGGGTCATGTCAAATTTCGAAAACCGACCATGTACATTTTGTTCTTTGGCCCAAAAAAATGATCTGTACAAAGCGCTCAAAGTTGTAATTTTTCGACCCACCAAAATGTACCAACCAGGGAAAAACGAATTTTTTTATGTTGAATGACTTAAAAATGCATAAAACGTCGAGATCTGGTGTTATCACGAAAAAAAAAATTTGAATGAAAGTCGACCTTCTGGAACTTCTGGGTAACCGAAGGATTAATATGGCATATTTTAGAACTGAGCAAGTCCACGCTACTTCGCGAATCGACTCTGATCGACCATTTCCGATTTCGCTGAAACTTTGCACAGTTGTTTCCCGTTGATGAAGAGGTCGTTCTGTACTATCAGTTCTCCAGGTGAACTCACAACTGCTGTTTCAAAAGGGCCTATCAAAAAATGTGACTGATGAATGGAATATTTTGCATCAGAAGAACGACTTGCTTGATGGAAATGGTGTCTTCAGCAGAGTTGTAGGTAATAAAATAAAAATATTTTTTTTTCTGGGCCGAATATTTCAAATTTTCACAAAGTCTAAAATATCTCAAAAAGTATTTTTTTTAAATCTAATACGGAAAGCGAAAAATAAGCGAACTAGAAAGATGATACAGATTTGGAAAATTATACCGCATCCAGACGGGACTTGAAACCGCAATCTCCGGGATTGCGGATTTGCGGGTTCAATTTGGGAGATTGCGGGTTCGCTTATTTTCTGTTTTCCCTACTGCACACATTGTCTGCTTATTGAACTCGAATGTTAACGGGTAAAAGCCGTTGTTAAAAATAGAAATTCAGTTCGAATAATAAGTTAAACTTTTGTGTGTAGTTATAGCAGCTATTTGGCTAATATAGGTCGGTATGATAGCATGGCAGGTATAATAGATTAAATAGTTAATTATACCACAAAAACAGCGCGTTAGATTTGTATCATGCTCTTAGCGATTATTTATAACAACAACAGAAAAAATTCTCAAAAATAAGTTCTGAGTGAAAATGATAAACTATTCAAATGTTCATAACTTTTTTTATTTTTCATTTTACCAATACCAAATTTTGACAGATAGTAGTACATATTGTCGTCTTCAATGTGTGAAAAACGGTATACATGTTTTTTTTAGAATTTCAATTTTATTACCTACAACTTTGCTGAAGACACCATTTCAATCAAACAAGTCGTTTTTTTGATACAAAATATTTTATTCATCAGTCACATTTTCGGATAGGCCTTTCTGAAACAGCAGTCGTGAGTCAACATGACCTCTTTATCAACTGGGAACAACTGTGCAAAGTTTCAGCGAAATCGGAAAGGACATCCTAAAGCAAATATTTATTTTTATTTATTTTCCATGGAATGCCTCAACTGGCTTTTGAAATGACTGAACTCGTTCCAAACCAGATGTTGATTATTTCAATGTTCATTAGTAATCTTAAACTTGATTTTCATTAGGGTAGCTCATTAAGAAGGTCGATTCATGGACATTTTTTTTCGGGATAACACCAGATCTCGACGTTTTATGCATTTTTAAGGGGTTATATACCTTTTGAGTTTTCAAAAACCGGAAAAAAATTATTACATTATCTTCAAATACAACATCTTGAGAGCATTTCCACAAATTTTCATAAAGATCTGAGCAATAGGAAGAAAGTTAGAGCGAGTTGCAACGCGCCTCGCCACGGCCGCATAAGCTAAACTTGAAACTTTACTCGCGATTATCTCGGAATAGTTTTTTCCGGAAAATGACTTTGCCGTGATCCTGATTGCGGGAAAACTACTGAACCGATTTCCTTCATCTTTTTTTTTAAATTTTCGTTATAAAATTCGCCGGTCCTTGAATGATCGCTTTTTGAAACATACAGTTACATTTTGCCGCAAAAATTTTTTAATGCAATTTTTTGCGCTCAAAACGTGCATTTTTTGGGAAAAACGTTCCCGTTTGCACTGAAAACAAAATACTCATAAAAGCGATCATTCAAGGACCCGGCACACTTCTAAACTAATGAAATAATATGAGTTTTTTGATTTCGGTTGATCCGCTGAGTCTCTATCAGGATCACCGCAAGCCTCTGCAAAAAAATAGCGTTTCGGGGAAACGACCATTACTCCAGTAATAATTGGTATATCTCAAAATCAAACGTATTTTCTTGTTGTTGATAAACTGTGCTTTCAGAAAAATACCTTTTTGATGCAATGAAAATGGTGCTATGCACTTAAAAATAAATTCAAACTTCACTCATTTTTCTCGACCAAAAAGGTATATAACCCAAAAAAAAATTGATTTTTCCAATTTCATGACCTCCCCCCTTGGTAGATTTTCGAAAGTCGAAAAATCACAAATTTGAGTGCTTTGAGGCACCCCCAAATCATGTCCGATTGAGCTGAAATTCTGGACAGATCATTTTTTTAGACCAATGAACAAAATGTACATGGTCGGTTTTTGAAATTCGATGATGAACTTTTTTCTACATAGTCATTGCCACCCTAATATACAGTGTATAGGATTTAGATTAAACACGATAAATATAGACCTAACCCTAAACAGTCGAATCGAGACCGAATTACTGTCTGCATCTCCACGATTGCGGTGGAATGTAAGGTTTGCGTTGTTTTGTCACCGTGGTAAGTGACGTTATCGAACAGTGTTAAGCTCGAAGCTAGCCGATACGAAAACGAACATCGCGATTTTATGCGAACTAGGTGCGTAGTTTAAGCTTTCGAAAACCATCCACCACCCGAAGCATCCAAGTATTCGAACGTTTGTCTACATATTACCAATCCTGAGTACCGTAAACCGGGGTGAGATTGTGCCATTGTGAATAAGTTTCATTGAATACTTATCCAAGAAAGACTAGTCTTCTGACCCGGAAGAGATGGCCGACAAGTCACGGATTGGATGACTCAATCTCAACCCCGGCTGACTGTGCTTTCGAGAAATCAAACGCACTTCGGCAGACATGGTTCTTTGGAAGGCAACCATTGGATTATTTATATAATCAAAAAGTCATCAGCCAAAAAGTAGGTCAGAAAATCAAAAAGTTGAAATTTTTAAAGTACAGAAGCTGAAATAAAAAAAAACATGAATTTATACTTCAAAACGTTAAAAAATCATTCAGAATAATTTTAGAACTACGAATTTTTTTCTTTTTAAACCAAAAATTCAGCAAATGAGAATGTTAAAAAGTGAATAAGATAAGAGAGAAAAGAAAAATATAGAAAGTCAATAATTTAAAAATCAAAAATTGAAAAGTAAAAATCACAATGAAGCAAAAAGTTAAAAATGCTAAAAAGACAAAAATGTTAAAAGTTAGAAGTTGTTAACTGTCAAAAATCAAAACATTACATTATCAAAAAGACCAAATTAAAAAAAAAAACAAATGTCAAAATATCAAAAGATCAAAATATTAAAAAATCTTAATATAAAACAAAAATATCAAATTCAAAATCCGAAAACCTTAAAAATTTTAAAAGTCAAATACTAGAGAGTCATAAAGGCAGAAGTTCAAAATATCAAAAAAGACTAGTAGTAATCAACCATGGTTCTGATGGCAGGTGCGCGAAACCATTTCAATTGTATTTAAAAATTTAAAGTTCAAATTAATGATTTTAACTAACCATAAAAAAGCGGCATGTTTAGCTTTTAGTTTCTGTCGGAAAACAAAAAACGACCCGAGAAATTATGCAGATACCTCAAATCTATCAAAACATGCCTTGTACACTTGCAGAAAATGCATACTTTCATTCGTTAGATTCTTCCCACATATTTTCTCAATATCCAGGTGTAAGCCAATCAGTGCAAATATGCTGATAATTCATTCGAACCTGCTTTTTTCAAGAAGGGGAAAGCCTGGCAGAAAAGGGTTGATTTAATTAAAATGAAACTTTCGCCGTGTAACAAAGTTAGAGCAGGGCAAAAAGAGAAATCTCGTACAAATTTGTGCGCATCATCCTGGGATGGGATTCTTATTGCCCATGCCAAGACGTCAAATGTTACGAAGTTTAATTAAATCTCTGACACATTAACAGGAAGAGGTTTGTGAGGATGTCATCCACCACCAGATGGCACTTCGGGTCATTAAGTTTCGGGCAATCTACATAAACAATATTAATTTGCAGATGTTGGTTTGCTTCCTATTTGCCTTGTGATGAGAAAGTGGCGGTATGTATCATCACCGGAACAGAGACGCCTTTTGGTGTCAGTTGGTTATTTGGTTTCAAACTAAAAGTTTATTCTTCAAACGTCTCTGTCTAAGTAGAATCTAGAATGTATCTAATACCTTTACTGACCCCCAAAGTAAATCAAAAAGCCTTCCAGACAGTGAAGGACGTCTTCTACCGATCGTGGAGCAAAACAGGAGAAACTTTCGTACCCTAGACAACGCCAGCGATGATGGCAATGTTCTCTTTTCAGTCCTAGACGTGCTACAGAAAAAAAAACGGCTCGAAGTTTAATTGAATTAAAGTTCACTCCCGGATCCCAGTTTATTTCGAATTGCCGCGACCAGGTCGACGGTTGAGGGATCAGATTTACGTTGTCTCCGCATCTACGTGCTCTAAATAATAACGAGCCAACTTTGAAGTATGTATACATACACTTGAAAACATAATTATATAGTGTTACATTTGATGGGCCTGCGAACAATGTTTAGTATGGAAAGCGAAATAGGATATGTATGCCTTAGCTCCAAGCTACGATTAAATTACATTACCGTCAAGTTTGGTACTTTTGTGTCACCTGTTAGGTTTATGAACTGACAGTGGTAATTAATTATGGAACATTGTTTTCGGAACCCATGGAACTCAATTTGATCATCTTCCACTGAGATATACCTAACATGTGCAAACACTGGCAGGATATAAAATCATTAACTATATTTCATAATATTGTTTGGATTCAGAAATAGCTTTCAACAAGCTTCCCATGACTGAACCCCGCACAATACTTCCAGGACCCGAGGATTACAAGCCCCTGTCCCAGCTCACAACATCGTGGCTTAGCAGAACAAATCCATACATGCTGCATATTCATTCGATGCTCATCAGACGACCATTCAACTACAAAACACTGATTGAATAATACATGCTAGTTTTAAGATAGACTTAATTTCAGCTCGTAGTCGGCAGCGAGGATAAAAAATTTGCTTAAAGATTTTAAGTCATCAGATATAATTGGCGCCGTTAAACATTAAATTGTATTTGTGCCGTGTCAAATAAACAGAGCCGGATTTAAGGGGGGGGGCCCAGGGGGCCCGGGCCCCCACATTTTTGGGGCCCCCACAAAACGAGAAAAAGTTCTTTTCTCTATCAAAAATGAGATTCAATCAAAAGTTCAATTTACAGTAAGAAAATTTGAACAGACCATTTCAATCTGAAACTTTCCTTCAGTGTTATTTTTTCGCGAGCGCCAATATCACAACCACATCCATAAGATTTCACCTTCGATTCTCTTGGAATGACACACATTAACACACCATTTGAATCGAACCAGCGCGCATGGGAAATCAAGCAGGAAAGAAGATAATCCACAAGTTTTTTTAATACATTGCTGTTGATTCCGAAAATAAGTTTACCTATCCGAATCAGGGATACTAGATTTGCGTTGCAAAATGCAGATTTTCAGAGTCCGTGTGCAGATTTTACTGACCTGCAGAAGTGTGTAGGGGTAAACAGGGTAAGACCGCCCTGCGGGGTAAGACCGCCCACTGTAGTTTTACTACCAAGTTATAAAATAATTGAAAAATTTCTTTAACGTGTCTATCACAGTATAATTACATAACATTTTGCACGTTTTTCTGTTTTGATAGTGCGCGAACGGTCGCAGAAATAATCAAAAACAACCTTTCAGCTGGCAACCAGTCAATGCGCTATTGTTTTGCGGCAACGGGACTTAAGGTTTTTCAGTCTAAAAATCTATTGTTTTGTTCGTGAATATACGTTTAATCGCTTGCCTGAATCTATCTTCTTTCGGGAATATCGAAGGCCGTGAGTAATCTTGTAATTTTGACTACTTTTTCGGTCAAACATGAAAATGTTCCACTGGGGGTAAAGTCGCCCACTATACAAGGGATAAAACCGCCACGTATCCAACTGCTTGTTGTTTTACTTCACGACCCAAATGCCTCGACACTACAAAGGGAATATTTACAGGATCAGTAAAGGAACTTCAAGCCACATAAGACATCGATGTTAATCGACCATTTTCGATTTGGTTGAAGCTTTTCTAGTAATATATTTTAACAAGACTTATTTTTGAAAAAAGTAAAACTGTGTGAAAATGGTGTTAATGAACCAAAATAATTTTAGAGCCATGACGGTTTGTTTGATTGGTATGACGTCTCCGGCAGAATTGAAAATA
Organism: Wyeomyia smithii; assembly: GCF_029784165.1. NCBI lineage: Eukaryota > Metazoa > Arthropoda > Insecta > Diptera > Culicidae > Wyeomyia > Wyeomyia smithii. Next base: position 31,729,432 of record NC_073694.1, read on the forward strand.
GTAGTTTTTTACTTCCGAAAAAAATACACACTCTAGAAAAATTTAAAGAAAAGATATAAAAATAGAATTGAAAATATATTTTTTTTTTCAAATTTATTTGAAAAAATATGTTTTTGCCTGTAAAATCTACAAAAGGTAAGCTAAAATTTTATGGTTGTTGGATCATGGAGTAATAGAAATATTAATAGCTAAATTTTTCTGAAAATTTTTTTTTTGACGGTTTGTTCGGTGTATAGAGTCGTTGATAATTTTGTTCTTCAAAAAAAAAAAAAAAAACAGAAAATTGAAAATATAAATAAACGAAAGAATAATTATTAGTATTTTTCTATACATAATAAGTCTTCAAAAGAATCATACAGACAGGTTTAATGAGTTTTAATTTTTAGCTTAAAGATAGGTATATTATGAATTCAATATCTTGAAAACCCCCAATTCTGAAAAATCTATTTATTTTGAAAACCAAAAAAGTTACCTAAACATTGATTTGAACTTGAATAATCAGAAAACAAAATAAGTTGAAACTTAGAATTTTTTTTTCAGATTTTTCACAGTGTATATTTTATTTAAAAAGAAAAAAAAAATACCATCCACAACTTTGTCAGAGACACTATACCGATAAAATCAACCGTTTCGGCCCTAAAAATATTGTTTATCCTCAAAAAATGGTGGGCAATCTTACCCCGCTGGTGGGCGGGCTTACCCCGCATGAAAAAGATCTGCACATTTTCAATGAATTTTTAAAAATTGAAAAAAAAACTTTTTAAAAATTGAGAAATAAACAAAAATATTTCAGTTCTTATTTTTTGAATGCGGGTATTGAATAGAAAAACCTTTTAGCGAAGAAAAAATGAAATTGCAGCCGCAACTTTTTTTTCTATAAACAGAATTGCTTAAGGGGGCGGTCTTACCCCGCTTATCCCTAGTTTTTTCCTAGGTTCTGTAGATTATTGCCAGCGTAGCCTTATATTTGCGCAGTCTTTCTCAAATTGTGTACAAATTTTTGCTTGCGGATCGCATTTTTTTCGAATTGCGGTAGGTTTTTATTTTTCAGATATCAAGAAAAAAATTCCGGATTTCGAGCAGTTGCATACATTTATTTATTTGAGCCTAATGATCTCGAACGCAACTGGAGAAAGGTCTTTATCGAAGATGAAACTGATTGAAAATAGGTTGCGTACGACTATGAAGAGTGAAAGGCTAACAAACTTAGCATTGTTAAGTTGAGAGTACAATATTCTGAAGGAGCTGAATGTTGATTATTCAATCAATAAGTTCTCTGCAAAAAAAAACTCGTAAGAAAAAATTCTAGCAAATTTTTGGTAACTTTTCAATGAGAAATAAGTGTTTTTAACTCGTACGATAAAAAAACGGGTTTGTTTTATTCTGGGGCCCCCACTGTAAACTGGGCCCCGGGCCCCCACAATCGTTAATCCGGCTCTGCAAATAAACGATAGGTGAAGAAAAAAAAAGCATTCCATGATATTGCATCGTAAAAATGCTCTTTTATTCGTCATGGTTTACTAATTCAGAATCGAAAAATTGCCGAAAAGAAAACCAAATCGACATTTTTTTCCCCACGAAACCAATAACAGTATCGAATCATGACTGGCGTTACTGTGGAAGCACAGACATCTATCGATTGCACTGGAAAAGTTTCGCAAATTATTTATTCATGAGTGCCCAAAATGATGCCAAGACCCACAGGTACTTTGAATCGCGAGAAAATGACTTTCCCAGAAGATGAATGGCCACCTGATGCCATGCTACATGTCCGCATAGATTCTCGGGATATAATCATTTTAGCGCGCACGCACCTAGCACCTGCCCTAACTTTATCCGCAGTGTGAGGCAAAGATAAATCTCCTGCTATCGGACCTGCGGAATTTGAGCAAGAAATCTCCCCCGACAATGTTTACAATGAGAAGCGTATTTGCTTGGCTCTTAATTCCCAACAAAATTCATCGGCCACGTTTGCAACCGTTTACCGTTTAGAGGAGCCAAATTGGTACGAGCTGTATTTTAATCACCAGAAAAGGAGCGGAAAAAGTTTTACTAACATTTTCAAGATCTATTACAAAACTTACCTCTTAAAAAGTCTGTGTTAACGATTTTTAAGCGTTCGCCTGCTAATGAGTTCTTTTTAAACAAATGCCTAATTTAAATGTAATTTCAATTAAAAGAAAGTTATTTATTCGATTGAGATAACACGACTTCATAAATAAATTGTATCAGTTTACGGTGTTGGATGCGAAACTACCCGATGAGCAACAATTTCCCATGCGTGCTAGTGAAACTTAGTCAGAATGTTGGATTTTCAACCACTTCCCAAGAGCTAGCTAAACATGGAGACATTTTTCGCATACGAAGGGCATTGGAGCAAACAACACTACTTTGGTAGTGGCACACGTGCTTACCGGATCAGGTGGGCGAAACGTTTCGAAAAACTTTACCCCACAATGGAACTTCCGGTAAGCAGATAAGTACGTTTAATGCTGGATTGGACAAGTGGTGTTGGTGCCAAAAATAACACCGCCGGTATTGTTTTTCTACTAAACAGAAATGCACTGATTTTTACACTTCTGTTGAAATCTGCTGAAAATTGTTTCCCTGCCATAAACGTATTTGGAATAGATTGGTCTCTTGAAGGACAATGCTGCTCATAAACAAAGAGCATTGAATTTTTTTTTTGTTAACTATTCGACCTCTTTGACTTTTTTTTCTTTTTGAGTTGTGATTGCATTTACTTACTAATGTTTTGGCTACTAGATATTTAACTTTTTTAACATTTTCACTTTTTCAAATTTTAAATGCTTTTCTTTCACCCTAGCTTTGTGAATTTTCGACTCTTTTGGTTCTTCAATTTTGGACTTTTTATTTTTGAAATTTTAGTATATAAACTTATTGCCTGCTTTGCTTTCTGAGTTCATGACTTTTTACTTGTTGATTTCTTGAAGTTTTGGCTTTTGATTTTAATCTACCACTTGATACCTTGACTTTTTACAATTTTGACAGTTTGTTTTTTTTCTGATTTTATTATTTTTTGTCATCTTGATTATTTATATTTTACAAGTTCTAAGCTTATTTCTTTGGGATTTTCGCTATTTTTTAGTGTTTCGATTCCTTTTTTTTATTTTTCTGCTTCACGATTTTTTCTACTTATAATTTTTGTTTTATCAATTCTGTAACTGTTAGACTTTTTGAATTGAGTTTCTGACTTCTTAACTGTTTGATTTTTTATTAGTGGACCTTTTGACTATATTTTTTGTCTTTTTGATCTTTTTTTTTTGACTTTTTTTTTGAATTTGTGATTTCTTAGTATTTTTTACAGTTTGACTGTATAACTTTCGAGTCTATCATAGTTGGTCGATTAATCGATAACTAATTTATCTTTTAAATCTAAGTAACACATAGAAGTAAGAGACTTTCCCGTGATAAAAATCGTCGTTCGTCGTAATGTAGCTAAACTGATACATGATGGCAGAAGTCTCACGGTTATAAAAATTGTACCTTCAAGGTTTGGGACATTTTAAGCAATTCTTCAACGTTGGATATTGCTCCGAATAGAACAAACGGTCTTTTCACCAATATAACCTGCATGGCAATCGATCGAGACAATCAGCTGTTTGTTACTGGGGGCGAAACAGGCAGATAGTGCCCACGGGGCCGATAAAAACCCCGATAGCCTGACTCGATTCCCGTTGTCATGATTTCACTCTCAAAAACGCAAGATTAATATGTTCAGCAAAGTGTTCAGTTCCTAGTTCACTTTTTCCAGCAACGGCTACAGTGACTTTTGGTTTTTGTGTTCGTTTTTTTGTGTATACTGGTAAAACCATTATGTAGAATATCAGATATCTGTGTAATATCTGTATTATACTAAATGTCTGTATAAAATCTGTAGGCTTATGCGTGTCTGTATCGCAACACAGAAAGTCTGTATAATACAGATTTGTCTGTAAATCTGACATCTCTGGCGGGGACCAAACAGGCGAAGCGTACTCCAGAATGCTGCGGAGCAACGTGCAATAGAGTGACTTAATAGCAAAAATGTCCATGAATTCAGAAGCGTGACGACGAGTAAATCCCAGAACAGAAAAAAAGCTTTGGCAGTCATAATCCCGATATGGTCATTGAAGTTAAGCTCTTTGTCAATCGTCACACCAAGATCGCAGATAGACGAGACACGTTGGAGCGCATTAGCTCCTATACTGTACCGGTGATGAACTGGATTGGTAGAGCGTGTAATTTTGCATTTAGTATCGTTGACACGCATTCCGTTACCATCGCACCAAATCAGCAAAATGTTGATGTCTTCCTGAAGGGCAGTGTGGTCATCCGTAGACGCAACTACACAAAATATTTTCAGGTCATCGGCGAAAGAGAGTTTGATAGAGGAAATGAGTAGGTACAGATCATTCACATAGATGTTGAATAACAACGGTCCAAGTACACTACCTTGGGGCACGCCAGACGTGATACAAAATGAGCGGGATCGATCTGAGTTGACTACAACATATGAGGTGCGGCCGGATAAATATGACAAAATCCATTCTGGAAAGCCAATATGCTTTATTTTTTCGATGAGATGGTAGTGAGGAACGGTATCGAATGCTCTCGCAAAATCAACATACACCGCGTCATTTCCATTTCCCGTGATAGTGTGGTAACATAGCACATCAAGTTTGTTGTAGTTGACCGATGTCTCCTAAAACCGTGCTGGCTGTCGGAGATGAGAGGAGCTGATGCCGTATATAGCACGTTGTGCACAAGTTTCTCAAAGACTTTGCCCAAACAACATAAAATGGAAACACCACGGTAGTTTGTTACTCGGTTGGAGCTGACAGTTCTGCACAGCATTTTTTCAGGAACAGCCCCTGCATCACAGCAACAAATTCTTATGCGAAATTAAGTTGCAGTTACATCTCAGTTTCATACACAATGACAAAAAAAGCGCAGGAGGTGGAGCCAATTGCAACATTTTCGTTGTTTCAACACAAGTTTCAAGAATGAAACCGCAATGTGTATGAACTTATGCATGGAATTTGATAACAACATGGTAAATGCTGCCTTGCAAGTTCATGGCTCAGTTTTAAATATTGCTTCCCTTATCATGCCAATGCAATGGTCATTACCAGTTTTTAATTTTGCTTCTTCAATCCATCAGTACCTGAGCGTGATAATGAAATTCAAAGCAATTTATCATATCGTTTAGAGACCCACACTTTTTGGACGACTTCTAGTCCAAGCACTCAAGAGTTACAACGCAGTGAATAACCTCATCTCAAAAACAAATATAAGGCGAACGATTGAGCAAAAGTTGCTGTTACATGGCTTCAGAACATGACAGCAACTTTTAGAAGTATTTTTGTGTGTTTGTTTTTTTGTATCTCGCAAGCATCACGTTGGCAACCTGTATGCTCCACCCACTAGATCTATTCAGTGAAGGTTAGGTTTTCAAATGCCGTTTATACGTTTCAACAACAAATCTAACCTCGCGAATTACGTTGTTGGTGTGAAGATTTTTGAAGCAGCGATGCAACTTTAGTTGTTGCTTGTTTCTTTACAATTTCATCGTAGTAACAAAAAATGTTTCTTAAAACCTCGGAATTTCATTAGTGCAACAAATGATCACAATTTATTTTTTTATTATGTTTCAATTGTTGCTTGGGGCGGTGGAATGCCATCAGCTCCGGGTCCTTTTTCAGAGTTGAGGTTATCGATGGCAATCCTCACTTCGTCTGATGTAAACTGGTCTTGTGAGGGAATGTGGGCGAAACGGTTGTGACGTGGTACTGGTGATGACTTACTGAAAACACTTTCGAAATAAAGAGCGAAATGGTTTGCTGCTTCCAAATTAGAGCTGGACGGAACATCGTTAAGATATACGTTGGATGGAATGCGAGAAGATGATTTTCGCTTCTTCACGAAATCCCAAAAGCGTGAGGGATCCTGTTTTACACTAGCCTGGATCCTTGATATATAATTATCGTGAGTGGCCAATTCGAGTGTCTGTTGAGAGTATTTTTAATGCGGTATCGGCTTCTTAAAAAAATACCGCTTTCCTCAATGTTAAGATACTAGATTGCAAGCAATTGCGGTCTGTGGCACTCGTTGGCAATATAAAAGTATACAGCCCGATGTAGACTTTTTTATTTTAGTTTTTTTTCAACTTTTTGACGGTTTCTATTTCATGACTTTTGGTTGCTTCTTGACGACTTGACTTAATGATTTTTCCTCTCTCCGACTTTTTTGTTTCATAATTAATTAATTGATTGACTTTTGAAATTTGTTTTTATTTTAGAAATTTAAATTTTCCGATTTTTAAAAAGTTTATACTTTGAATATTTTTAATTTAACTCTTTAAATTTATATCTTCTATTTTAATTTCTGGTTATTTAACTTTTAATCTGTTTGGCTGTTTAACTTTCTGAATTTTCGACTTTGCGATTTTATGATTTGAAGACTTGATTTTTTTACTGTTAATCGGTTTGCATTTTTGACTTTTTGGCTTTCGATCTTCTTGACTACATTATTTCTCAGCGTTTTGACTGTTTGATTTCATGGCTTCGGAACTTTTTTGGATTTTTAGTTTAATGACGTTTGATTTTTTGAATTTTATATCTTTCGACTTTCAGATTAACTTTTGTAACTGTTTCACTATTTAGTTTTATGGATTTTTGACTTTTTGATTGTAATTTTACCTCTCCCAGATGGTCTCGAGGTACGATGCTGGCCTCACAAGCCAGTCGTCGTAGGTTCGAGTCTCGGCTCGGGAGACACTGTTAGTGTCAGTAGGATCATGGCGCTAGCCTCGCAATTCTACTGTACACTAAACAGTCGGCTGCGAAGTCTGTGTACAGATAAACAGAAGGACTAGTTCCGATCGGAATGTAGCACCAAGGCTTTGCTTTTTTGAAGTAGAATACTTCTCTCAGGAAGTTCGGCTACATAGAGATGTAAAATGAAAATCTAAAACCGAAAAAAATGAAAAATATGTCCAATTTCAAATGCTAATAAACCGGTTAGTATTCGATGGGTTTTCTTCGTTCTTACAGCAATAGATTGGAAAGTCTTCTAAGATTCTTCCCAAATGAAGATAATTGTAATTTTATTATTCAAACTATTGTACTATTGAAAATAGTCAAGCCTTATCAAAACGAAAAATTCGACCTCTGATTGGTCGTTATATGATTGCTTCCCAAGCACGGTCGACAGAATCATATACGTTGCAATTTAAAATATGCTATTTGGCCTATATAAGAGCCTGTTTCAGCCGAAGCCGCTCATATGTAGTCCTAGACAGCGACAACAGCAGCCGTACCTTAGCAGCAGCAGTAGCAGTGCAGTGGATACCAGCAATAGCGGATAGCGGCCACAGCTGTGGCATAGCAATGGATAGCGCACTAGTTGCAGCGTATCTTAGCATCGATAGCAGCTGGGCCAGCTGATTCAGGGACAGCGGATACCAATGGCAGCGTATAGCGGCCACAAGCGGGTATCAGCATCGATAGCAGCTGATGCAGTGAGGCACTTTAGTGAAATGCAGTCTCTGTGCGATAGCGGGCACTAGTTAGTGCATTCGATGAAAAGTTGACACATTTTGACAACACATGAGCCGTCTAGTTTTGAGTGTTAAATCAGCTTTTCTCTGTTTATTTTATCACAAGAAATACTTTATTTGCACTGTCAGTGATAACGTCAAGATGTGATCGGTATCTTATCCGATATTGAATTGAACAACAAATTGTCCTTTTCAGGATGAAATAAAAACCTGATGATTAAAGCGTTAATGTTTTCTCTTGAGTTAATTTACAGTTTCAAATTTGTAAAGTTATAAATTTTAATTTATTTTCGTGTCTCAGAACGTACTGAATTATCTTTTCCTTCAGTCACGACATCCGAGAAAATTTCACCTCAAAATTTGAAAAATTGTCAAGCCCCAACCATGACAAGCAACTTACTATATTATTGAAAATGATCAATCCTTGTTGAAGCGCAAAATTCGCTTGATCTGATTAGTCAACGTTTATTTACTGGAAAAAATGACACGAAGCGCCACAAAGTTTAAACGGTAAAAAATCTACAAATTTTACCGTCTGTAGACTCTTTACCGTTTAAACTTTGTGGCGTTTCGTCTTAGTGACTTTTTATTTAGTTTTATTACGATTGGCTTCTGTTTTCAAGACACTGTTTTAGCCTTTTGTAACTTTGAGGCACTCAGACGTTTTTCGACTTATTTATCTATATTTAGTATTCCTCGCTTTCTTCTTTCCAGTTGAGTATTTTTGCTACTTTTCAATATTAATTTATTTATATTTATTATATTTAATTTAATATTTAATTTATATATTTTTGAATTTTTTTCTTTTCTACCTTCGTTCTCTCTTTCGTTTGACACTTTTTTACTTTCTTTACCTTTAAGTTCTTTGACTTCCTTATATTTTCATTTCGTTCCTTTACTTAATAATTTCTTTCTACATCTTCCTTATTTCTTTCTTAAACAAAAATCAAATAGTTACAAACAAACAGTTCAAAACTCATAAATCCAAAAAGTGAAACAGTTACAGAGGTTACAAAAGTTAACCAGAAAGTCGAATGAAACGAAATTAAAAAATTCAATTGTCATAAAATAAAAAAAACAATAAAATTCAAGTCAAACAGTCAAAAAGATGAGAAATAAAGTAGTCAAGAAGATCAACTTGTTGTCAAAAATGCAAAGATCCATTAATTAAACTGTCAGTCAGTTATAAAGTCATAAACTCCTTGACTGTTTGACTCTACAAACCCTTTTAGAAAAAAAATGTCTAACAGTCACACAGTTAATAAGGCGAAAAGTTAGATTAAAATTATCAAAATTTTCAAAAAAATAATATAAAATTTCAAAATCAAGAACCTAAAAGAGAGAAAGTCCGTGACCCGTCGGTCTGAAGATCATTACTTACTTACTACTCTTACTTCTTACTACTTGATTTAAAATGCGGTGATAAAAAAATATTGTTAGGAGTTTACTACAATCCTCCAAATAATGATTGCTCAAACGTCTTACTGCAGCACTTTGATGAATTTGTTTCAAAGTATGATCTCTGTTTCTTTGTTGGTGATTTTAACACCGATTTAGTTAAGAACTCGAGTAGAGGTAAACGTTTTCGGCATATGCTTGATGCTACTTCTTGTACATGCATTAATTTAGAACCGACTTTTGTCTTCAATACTGGCTGTTCTTTACTTGATCTGATCATTTCTGACTCCCCGCACGTAATATCTAGGCAGAATAAAATTTCTCTACCTGGTGTATCTAACCATGACTTACTGTTCTGTTCGTTGGATGTACTGCCTGAAACTCGTACGCAGGCAACATTTTATCGTGACTATTTTAGTTTCGATACTACTGCACTTAATGAAGCCTGCCAATCTATAAATTAAAATGAAGCGTTGAGTATTAATGATCCTGATATTATTGCTCAACTGCTCAACACTCATCTGTGTTATTTACACAACAATTTTATACCATTGAGAGCAAGTAGGACAAAATCGAATCCGTGGTTTACCAGTGATATAGAAGTACCAATCATCAATAGAAATCTGGCTTATAGAAATTTGACCCTATACAAACGTGTCCGGAATGTTGTCAATGACTTGATCAAGAGGGCTAAACAGGAGTATGAAAGAAGTAAATTCAGGACAGATGTTCCCTGTAAGCAGCTGTGGAACAATATTAGAAAGCTTGGTGTGACTAAGAATGATGAAACTGAGAATGTTGAGTATACCGCACAAGAAATCAATATGTATTTTATTTCCAATTTTTGCGCGGATCAATCCCTCTTGCTACCATTTCTATTGATGATTGGTACTTCTATATCACTGGTAAACCACGGATTCGATTTTGTCCTACTTGCTCTCAATGGTATAAAATTGTTGTGTAAATAACACAGATGAGTGTTGAGCAGTTGAGCAATAATATCAGGATCATTAATACTCAACGCTTCATTTTAATTTATAGATTGGCAGGCTTCATTAAGTGCAGTAGTATCGAAACTAAAATAGTCACGACTTCAATAGATTTGGTTTTCGACACGTTACTTTCGACGAAGTCATAAATGCAATTTTTTCAATCAGGTCAAATGCAGGTGGACCGGATAATATTCCAATCGCGTTTATTAAAATAATGTTGCCTTGGATCTTGCCAGTTATTAATCACTTGTTTAACACTATCCTGTGCACTTCAAAGTATCCCAGGGATTGGAAGTTAGTGAAAGTAATTTCTTTAAAGAAGAAAAATAATGTATCCGACATCGCGAACTCTAGACCCATTAGTCTTCTTAGCGCGCTGTCTAAAGCATTTGAAAAATTGATCGAAGCACAAATTACGGATCACATTCAAGAAACGAGTTTGCTCAGCCCTTTTCAGTCAGGGTTTCGGAAACATCATAGTACTGAAAGTGCATTACTTAAGGTTCATAATGACATTGCACAGGCGGTAGATAGAAAGGGGATCGCTATTCTACTTTTGATAGATTTTGCAAAGGCGTTCGATCGTGTTTCCCATAGTAAACTCTTAAATAAGCAATCATCTTCATTTGATTTCTCTACAATGGCAATAAAGTTAATTAGGTCATACCTTACGGAAAGATACCAAGCTGTTTTCTGTAATCATGTTCTGTCTTCCTTTCAGCCAATTTTATCTGGCGTCCCACAAGGATTAGTCCTTGGTCCACTTTTATTTTCACTTTTCATTAATGACTTGTCTACTAGCCTAGATTATTGCTCGATTCACTTGTTCGCGGATGACGTTCAGGTTTACTGTTGTACTAACCATAACTATGACATTAATGATGTTGCTATAAAAATAAACCACGACTTGAACAAAATATCGTTATGGTCGAATACAAACCTTCTATTTGTTAACCCCCAGAAAACTAAAGTTATACTGTTTTCCAAAGTTTTACTCACTCCTCCGAAATTATATTTTCAGGGTGAGCAAATTCATTTCGTAGATAAGGTAAACAACTTAGGAGTTATTTTCGCATGTCAGCCTAAATGGGATGCCCACATTAATGCCCAATGTGGAAAGATTTATGGCGCGTTGAAACATCTGAATTTAGTTACGAAATACTTACATATTACAACAAAGCTGCGGTTATTCAAATTATTAATACTCCCTCATTTCATTTATGGTGATTCCCTTTTCGCTAATTCTGCTGTGGGTGTTTTAAATAAGCTTCGTATGGCTCTAAATGCGTGTGTAAGATATGTTTATAATCTTCCCAGATATTCGCATGTTTCACATCGTCATGCAGCTCTACTAGGTTGCAGTTTCTCACATTTTTATAACTACAGATCCTGTCTTGCAATTTTTTAAATCAATATGACAAGAAACCTGCGTATCTTTTTTCGAACTTGACGCCTGTAAGAAATCTCCGAACAAGAATTTTTTTGTGTACCGCATTATAGTACCTTTGACTATAGCTCAGCACTTTTTGTTAGAGGCATTGTTCATTGGAACTCGTTACCGTCTTCAATCAAATCTTTTACAAACTTGGCAGTCTTCAAGCGCAATTTGCTGGCATGGCTTAACAGTACAAATTAAATTAAAGAATTAAAAATAAGAGAAAACACAAAACAAACTAATACAAATAAATAGTTTTTTAAGTTAGAAGCTACATGAAAGATAGACAGCCAATCAATGATAAATCTTTTTGTAACATATTAAAAGGCATTGCCTTACGTTACATATGTTAATAAATAAATAAAGTCCAATCAAAAACATTATATAATCAATAATTTAGAAAAAAGAAAAATTGTAAGATTATATCAATAATGTAAAAAGTCAAGGCGTCAAGAAGTATAAATATCAGGCGCCAAATTTTCAAAAAATCAATAAAAAGTCTTTAAATAGAAGCCGTCAAGAAATTAATTAATTTTACAATCCCAAAAGTTCAAAAAAAAAAAACAGAAGTAAAAAGCTTTACGAACTAATTTCAGTTTTTGTCATATTAACTTACATTTTAAGTTTAGTAAAGCGGGCAATGTATGTAGTTTCGCGGGAATGCGAAGATGAACGGGAATAGAAGGTGTGACTAGACTTAGAAAAAAATTTCTCTCGTCCGGACGGGACTCGAACCCGCAATCTCCGTTGTCTCCAAAACACCTTGCCGGAGACAACGGAGATTGCAAGGTTCGAGTCCCGTCTGGACCAGGGAAAATTTTTTCTAAGTCTAGTCACACCTTCTATTCCCGTTCATCTTCGCATTCCCGCGAAACTACATACATTGCCCGCTTTACTAAACTTAGAAGTAAAAAGGTCTACATCAGAGTGTATACTTCTGTACGGCCAACGAGTGACACGGACCGCAATTGCTTGCAGTCTAGTATCTTAGTGTCTGGGAAAGCAGTATTTTTGAAGCAGCCCATACCGCTTTCTAAAACACACTCAACAGACACTCGAATCGGTTATGGCACCACTGATCTCCACGTCTCCTGCGACGTTAGATCTGTCGAAATTTGTGTGAAAGTGTTTTACGATTTTGATTTCGGCTGGCGCAAGTGTTTTAAATGCTTTTGTACTGATTTGTTCCTTCAAAACTTTGCTGGAACATTTTCTAACCAGTCAAATCCTCCCAGCAATTATGGTTCATAATGCAAAAGTGTTTGAGGAATTTGTTTCCTGCTAACTGCTGTTTGTGATTTCGGATGATAAAATTAATAAAAATATGAACACGTTTAAATGTTTTGATTTGAAAACTTTAAAAATTATAGACAAGGATGTAAACGCTCATTTTTATTGCAAGCCGATAGCTCATTCAATAAGCAGTTTTTTGGTCAACTTTGTATGTCGAATTTAAAGTCCTCAAATAGTACTACCACTTTGTCGAAGAGAGTATTACTCGTACTCAAAAACCGGAGCCGTGAAAGTACATTTAAGAGAACTATCGCGGTAATTGTGCTCCCACAGCAGAGTGGTTCTGAAAACTTCTATTTTTTGCCTTTTTTAATTTTGATTATTAGACTTTCAGACTTTTAGACTCATAGACCTTTTGATTTATAACTTCCAAATGTTAAGATGTATAGACATTTATAATTCCAGGTTTTGAAACTCTTAGACTTAAAGACATTTATACTTTGAGAAGTTTATAGTTTTAGATATTTAGACATTTAGACATTTAGACTTTTAGATTTTCAAATTTTGAATTTTCATAAGTCTAGACCTTTAGATTTCTAAACTACTAGATAATTAGACTTTCTGACTTTTTAACTTTTAGACTTCAGTGAATTATTTTTAGTGAGACTCGCACACATCCGAAATTTCCGATTTTCATATTAAAAAATTCCTTCGATTTTTTTTTTCTTTAACATTTTGATATTTGAACTTTTTAAATATGTTTTTTTTATTTATTTGTTTTGATTTATTGACTTTTTTATCTGTCGACTCTGATGACTTGGTTGAACCAGTTTGACTATTTGACTTGTAAGTAGAATTCAGGTCTTTTTACGTTAGAAATTCGAGCGAGATCTCGTAAAACCTGGAAAATTGACGATGGGTAGCTACAATTTTGATAGTCCACATTTTTTTGTGTTGGAATTCAGGCCGCTGTCACAATAATTTAATACGTCAGCGTACAGTGAGAAGTTCTCGAAACTTGCATACTACAGCCATAACCCAAAGCCGCCCCCACCACGCTACGCCAGTGATCGTCACTTATGACGGTGATCTTAACACAAATCTCCTTCTCCGTTGCAGTCGTGGAGGTGTAAAGGAAAACTCGGTCTCCGAAAATTATGACTGTTACACTAACAACCCTACCTATCCCTATTCTAATGTGGAAATTATTGAATTGTTGTACATTGAAAATAGTATATTAGTCCTAAATAGCTATCTAAGTGGTTTTCTGTGCAACTTCACTAACTCAAATCCATTACGGAGGATCAAGTATAAAACATGCGGTCGTCAAGCTTAAGCCCAAACTTTTGACTTCTTATTAAGTATTCGAAGCCTCGACTTTTTTTACTTACCTCTAAGATTAATTTTTCTTTTATTTTAAAAGTTTTTGAATTTTCAATTGTTTTATCTTCCAACTTAGTAACTTCTTGGTTATTCGCTTAATGGATCTTGTTTATTGTGGTATGTGTAAAGTAACATGTTGCAAAGGTTCAAATCAGTTATACTTCTGCAAACATTTGAATGTGGTTGGAACACAGAATTACACAGATTTCTGTTGATTGTAAATATTTTTTGCTCACATCTGCTGCAAAACAAGGATTAGTTCTGGAAGAATATTAATTATAAAAAATCCCACAATTCATATTTAAATATCAGCAATGTAAAAGTAGCAGTTATAAGAAATTCGTATGTTTTTTTGCCACTCTCAGCTGAGCCATATTGTTAACAAATTTTGTTTCAATCAAAGTCGAAGCCCATAGCAGCTGAACCTAATCAAAAACATGACTAGCAATCAATTCAATTGATATCTTCAACTGATTTAATCATACTTGAAATATCAAAGTTGACGTTTCGTGATGGAATCCTTTTCTGCCTGTTCCACCTTATTTATGATTTATCTCTATCCATCATTACATGGAAATCTACTGTTACTGCCGCCTATTGTTTTATATTAGCATAATACTAATCTCCAAATTGATTGAAACCTCATATTACTGAATGTTCGTTTCGAATTACTTCCAGTACTTCTAAGAACGATTTCTCGAAGGAAAGGTCCACGTGAACGTCAACAATAACATTTTTCAATTGCTCTCCATCTGTCAACTTCCAAGAATGTGCTGAAGTGGATTATATCTCCAGGCATAATTGCACAACCGTTCACTCGCAGAGAGCACCTCAGACAAACGGTTTTCATAGCACTCGGTTGATGATAGCAACAACAATGAAAAACCGGCATGATAAATTCGCTTACTTCTGCTACGTTTTCCTCTTACTTCTATAAAGTAATCAATACGTTAAGGAGCGAAATAGGCGCTATCGGTTTCGGGAAAAGCCGCGTAGATTCCTACATCGCTACATCTGCACATTGTCAAACTTCACCGACATTTTTTTTGCTTCGTACCAATAAAGACGCAGTGCGTTTTATTGTTTTATTTATTTTTTTCGCTCGTGTGTACACATAAATAAAACATGCAACCCGATCCGATGTGAGAGCGTCTGGTTTCCGATCGAACCACCTGAAATCACCTGTGGGTTTCGGTAGGTATTTTGATCAAACTGATTCCGAGAGGGGTTCTTTGAAATCGGTTCGAATATCTCCGCGGTCCTACATTACATTTTGGTAAGTAAACCGCGCCACATACCATTCAGGCAGGATGGAAAGTTCTTACTCCAATCACGTGTTTATTGCCCAAACAAAGCGGAGGCGTGCTGCTGTCAGTTTGTGGTGTTTAAAATTACCGACACACACAGAGAGAGAGGCGGTATAGTGCTTTAACTTTTTCACAACAGTAGGTAGGCAGGGAGAAAAAATCTGCATCGTGATGGGTGCTGTGGCGGTGGGGTAGGGTGATATCCCGCGGATACAATAAATTTTCCCTCCGACGTTCCCTGCTATTTCACACGATTGAGATGAAACGGTTTTTTTTCTGGCAAATGATTATTTATTTTCTAGTAGCCAAATGGTCGCGAGTCTGTACAGCAGTACATAATAATTACCGTTGAAGGCAATAAATAACTCTTCAATTTTACCGCTTGTATATTCGTCGAGATAAGATTCGATAAACCAACGCCGAATCGTTGACGGCGTGAAATTGATGACTTCGATTTGAGTTATGAGTTGAATGAGCCGCGAGTTTATCCTAGAAGATGAAAGCAGCTCCGGTTGCCTAAAACTAACATCTGTAAATGGCAACAACAGCGGAAACCATGAATGATGTTTGTTTATGTAATACACACATAAGAATGGATGTTATATTTATTTGATTACCTTTATGCTAGCTGTATTTGTGTGCGTTCGTGTTTCTTGCACGTGTATAATTCGAAACCGTTGCTTACAAATGACTCATTAGGAAAACATAAGCCAATAAACTGCTACAGTAGGAACGATTTGAATCAAATGCTCACAGATTATTTGTCGAAGCTGGTGTAAAGCGAATAACAAATAACTTGAGATTTAATCGGACATAATTTTTAAATTTCAACATTTCTAACTGAGAATTTTAAATTTCTGGCACGAAGTTATATAAAAAAAATATATATATATACGGAATACGGAACGAATGTTCCGTAGAACCCTCTTTCAGCTTACGATAAGCGCCCATCAGCAACTTTGCTGGAAAATTCAATTAAGCATCTCAACGATTACGACGCACGAAGCATCATTCGATGGTCATCAAAGCACAGCTCAGCGCCATCACTCAAGTACTCCAGCTGAGTTTCTGGTGGTTTCCCGTTATTTGCGTAATTGACTGTTAACTGAGTGCATCTCGTACCAGGCGATCGTTACGTATTTAACTGGGCAACTGCAACAAACCGCCCAAATTGAAAAGCATGACTCTGGGAAGCAACACAAAGCAGGCTACCCTGCTAATTGGTCCCTAATCTAGAAATTTACTCGATAGACCCTTTAAAATTATCACACACTACTCGGCCGTTTCTTGCTGTGATGAGATTTAAAATTTCATGTCCACCTTTTGGTGCAATTCGGTGCCCCGTTGCAGTTGTCGGAGTCTTTATCTCATCACATCCATCATCATTACCTGTGCCTGTGATTAGTTAGCGACGCTCAGCTCAGGTACGACGCTAGTAGTATTAAGTGTGTGACATAATTCCGGCACAAATGAGTTAATGAATGGGCGAAGTGAGTGAATGGATGAGAAACCAACGTTTTGTGTCCCATCGTCGTTTTTTGCTGGGCTGGTGTTAAAAGGCATTATGTTGGACTGGAACGATTGCGGTCGGTTGCCACTTAGCGCCCTTAGCCTCCTCGGTTGCAGCAGTTGCAGCGACGATGGTAGCCCCCTGTGGTCAGGTGGATAGAGTAAGTTCTCAACGGTTTAAAGCAGAGATGGTATCTTGGAGCATCTAATATGTATTTTTGTCACACCCGTTTTAGCTTGGCAATGGCACGGAGGAGTGAATGGAAGTTAGTTTTTTGAGTTATTTTTGGGTCTGTTGAAGCTTTCAGCTTGCAATTACAGATAGATTGTTTTCAGTTGTTCAGAAACTTCTGAGATAATATACTTCGCATATGATAATTTTTTCACATTTGATAGTAAAAAATGCAAACCACAATGAAACCTCGTAGGAACGGGTAATTTGCTTAAAAACGATATGAGACTGAAATCAACCTAAGCAACACGCTCTAGTCACGGCATTCGATTCACTGCTGAATTCATGTAAAAAGAACAGTTAAATACCGAACTGCCGCTATCCGCATAATAGTCCTATGTAAAAGTTGCGAGTCCTGTGTAAATTTTGCGAAAATGGGTTCATTTTGGCATGTTTTCCAGAAATAGCCATTGAAAAAGTGAGGTTTGATTCCCACAACCTCGATTTTAATGGCTTCTCTTGTAGAGCATGCCAAAATGAACCCATTTCCGCAAAAAAACAAGAAAACATAGGACTTTTACATATAACTGTTATGCGAATAGCGGCAGCGAAGTTCGCATTAATCTAAGGAGCGTAAACTTCAAAATTTGCCTAAAAAGGCGTGAAATCTTTGTGAAAAAACTTGTAAATTCCGAAATTCGCCTAAAACACGTTAATTCCGAAACTCGGATTATAAATACGGCGTAAACACCGAAAAAAGTGTAAAAACCTTCTAAGCTCAATAATTCGCAAAGAATTAAGTCTCGTAACCTTCAAAATCCATGTTAAAAACAAATGCCGGCGAGTTGGATCTGTCAGGTCTGAGCCGAGCAAACACACACACAAAAAAAACAAATGCGTGGATTCCAAAATCCGCTGGTGAAATCGCGTATACTATGAAGTCTGCTTAAAAAACCACCTGATTTTCGAAATACGCATTAGTAACCTCATGCATTACTGCGTTGATTTCGAAATCCACATAAAAATATACCTCAACCTCGAAATTCGCGTATAAATATCGAACTTTCCAGATCCACGTTAAATAATGCGAAACTATGGAGACCGCAAGTTGCAAAAATTCCGAAATATGCGCTAAAAATGGCGTGTTTCACGAAACTTGCGTGAAAACTCCTCGGTGTTTAGTGCTTGTATTACGAAATCCGTAAAAAGACGGACATTTCGAGATCAGCGTAAAACTCAGCCGCGTTGACCCCAAATTCCGCTTGTACACCTTGTAAATTTTTTTCGAAATTCGCGGAAAACTAACTCTCCTTAACTCCAAAATACGCGTTGAAAAACCGCATATACTCCACGGATATACAGAAACAAAACCGCGTAAACTCCAAAACCTTATAAAAGATTGTAAATTTGGATATCCACGTGAAGAATGATGTTTTTAATGTATTAGATTTATTTTTCAGTGTCTTTTTTGATGAATGGATAGAGGATTCAGTTGTGATAATATATGGAAAAAAAGCAACAACAACATATACAGTCATGGAGAAAATAATAAATTCACTTGCATTTTTGATTAATTCTCCATATTTGCGCACTGATTTAAGTTGTGTTATGATGTTATGTTACGTCATTACGATCATCAGGCACTCTCTTTCAAGAAGTAACGGAGAAATAACTGTAATTTTGCTGTGACGGTGGTTCCGAAAGTTTTTTAGGTGGCGAAAAAAATAAATACACTATTGAAATATATATACAAACCATTCCAAATAAACTTCATTTCTCTACATATCGTTAGTAAAGTGACCTTTTACGTTACAAAACTCACTTTCAAAATTTTGTGGCTTGTCCTTTGTTTTGTATAACCATATTCAATCTTCGTGGTATGTTTATCATCAGGTTTTCTCGAGTAGAAGCTGGACTAGCATTTCACGCTGGTTGTACGACGTTTCATAAATCTGTTTTACTCTTTGGATGATACTTTGTAACATATATTTTTACAATGTTCCATAGAATTTCTAAATGATTTAAATTACACGGTGACAAAAAAGTCCGGTCACACTTTTTTGGGGTCGCCTGTAGCCTACACGTTGCATCTCTCTGGTTCTATCTATATGTCAAATGAAAGGGTTAACTTTGCTGCCCAAAGTGGCAGAGTTTCGTTTCTGTGCAGTTCGTTTACATTGAGTTGTGAGCCATGGCAGAGTTAAGAGCAGCTGTTATCGCTCAATATGTGAAAGGGTACAAACCCAGACACATATTCAAACACCTAACACCGCTCGGATTCAACCGGAAATTCGTGTACCGGACCATAAATCGGTACCTAGAGACCGGAGGCACCGAAGACAAGGCATGATCTGGATGACCAAGGTCTGTGAGAGCTCCAAGGCTGAAAAAGATTATACGAGACCGGATTCGCCGGAATCCCGCCCAATCTGCACGGAAGCTGGCCAGGAACCTTAAAATGAACCGAGAATCGATCCGCCTGCTTCTGCGCAAGGATTTAAAACTTACACCGTACAAAAACAGGTGGTTCATGGGGTTACCAAAGCTACAAAGGACAAGAGGTACCAACGGTCGCGGGAGTTGCTCGGTTGGCGCGCAGATGACGAGATTATTTTTTCGGACGAGAAGCTGTTCATTTTGGAACAAACAGTCAATCGCCAAAATGATCGAGTTTGGATTGTGAGCCTCCATTGAGCTCCCGCGGACAAGATGAACGTTTCCCGGTTCCAAAATAAGACGCCAGTGATGGTTTGGGGAGCAATTTGCAAGAGAGGTAAACTGCCTCTTATTTTTATCGATAAAGGGGTCAAAATCAACGCAGCGTACTACCTGGACACGGTTTTGAATAAAAATGTTCTGCCTCAAGCTGAACTATTGTTTGAAGACGATTACTACTGCTTCCAGCAAGATTGCGCCCCATCCCACACCGCAAAGGTTGTTCAGGCGTGGTGTGAGGAAAACTTGACCGATTTCATTTCGAAGAACGAATGGCTTCCGTCGTCTCCGGATCTGAATCCACTGGATTATTTCGTGTGGGGATACATGATGTCGAAGCTGAACGACTATAAAATAACAAATTTGGAGCAATTTAAGCGAGTTATCACGAAAATCTGGGACGAGATGCCGATGGAGCAGGTGCGCGCCGCTTGCGACGACTTTTCGAGACGTTTGAAGCTGGTTCGATCAGAGAAAGGTGGTGTAATTCTGAGATATCGTCTGTGAAGTATCTTTATGAGATACTGAATAAAGCTATGAAATTTTGAGATTTTCCTGTGTGACCGGACTTTTTTGTCACCCTGTAGGAGACTGCGCTGGGCAAACTAATAATTTTATATTTTCGTTCGAAAATCATCTTCGTGTTTTCAATACTGTATGTTTAGAGCGTTATACTGCTTGAAGATTCAGCAAAGTGGCATGTTTTCTTCGGCAAACGGAAGCAAAATCGACCACCTAGGTACACAAGAAACTTTACTTTAAAAGCGACACACTTTAACAAGAACTGAATTTTCAAAAGTTCTTAGGCTAGGGGGCAACTAAATCACACATCGTGTTTTGGTAGGATGAGTCGAAATTTAACCTTTCTGGTCCAAACGGTCCGATTTTTCATGGGTTTACCTTTAATCGCACTAACGAAACTACTCATGCATCATCAATCATAGTAACCCATGAGTTAGCAAAAAAAATTGACAGCTCTATCAGTCAAACTCTAACTGTGATGGCGAAAAAGGTGAAGCTACTCCGTTCAGAAGTGTGAGCGTTCAAAGAACGGTACCCCGCCGCGTCAAAAACGGACATCGTGCGGCACTTTGTGGACGCCGGGTATGCCGGTTCTGGCATCTACAACATCTTGACACTATTGGACAACGATCAGAACATCGAAAGAAAGCCGTTTGGGCTTGCAACGCGGCGTCGAGAATATATATTGAGGCAATACAAAGCTCTTTACCATGTATTGTCATTTGACATGCGACAACTTCGATGCCTGGAATCGAGGGGAGGTTAATACGATAGAAAGAATAGCACTTTTTAATCCCTAAAAGTACTCCTCCATATGGGGTGTCTCGATCAAGGCGAATAATATTAAAATCATGGAAGTTGAGATCAACATTTGAAGTAAGCCAAGTTTCACAAAGGGAAAATGCATCGCATTTGTTTTTATTTATCAAAACTTCAAACGAATCAATTTTTGGTAAAATACTTCTACAATTCCACTGTAAGACAGAGATAGAATCCTTCATATACGCAGTTGAATTAGGCATCGAAGGATACAATCGCTGCAAGGAGGGGCCATTGGGCAGTCAACTGCTTCAAAAATGATCTAACTGTTGGGAGGAATGCTGTAAGAAAAATTTTAATTGGATCGGGTACATTGAAAGTTTCAAAAATCCAGTCCACAATGTCAGAAAATTTCACTAATCCAGAGTTTGTTTCATCAACTGGGAGTGCAAAAGGAACAACTGGGGTTTTAGATGTTCCTGGCAGTGCTGGGAACTCCTTCTGGGACTTTAAATTTGCAAGCCCAGGAGGAGTTTGCTTCGGTTTTTCCGCAGCACTGTTTGGTTTGTTTGTAACTTTCATTTCACTTTGAGAAATCTTAGGACCTTTTCTGGGAAGTTTAGGAGAGGAAATATTTTTCCTCTTTCTAGACTCCCCAGGATTGGCGTAAGATGTTCCCGCTGGTGAATCGTCAGAATCGGTTTCATCAGAGGACAACAGATCAAAAGGGTTTGATGTAATGGGAGAAGTGGTAATGGTCTTCTTCAGCATCTCAGCGTACGAACGCTTCGAACGCTCTTTGAGAGACCTCTTTATTTTATCCCTGCGCTGCATGTACACCGCACATGTCGAGAGCTCATGCTGACTCTCCCCACAGTGAATGCATTTTTCAGCATTTTTACTGCAGGAATCATCCGCATGATTCTCCCCACACTTGCCACAACGTGCCTTATTGCAGCAGTAGGCGGCGGTGTGGCCTAACTGCTTACAATTCAGGCAGTTCATGACGCGAGGCACATATAATCGCACAGGGAGACGAACCCGGTGGATCGAGACGTGGCTTGGTAGTGCTGACCCGGCGAACGTAACTCGAAACGAGTCTGACGGAGTGTATACTGTTTTGCCACCGATGATCGATGCTGACCGCAGTTGCTTGCAGTCGAGCACCTTTACATCGGGACATGTGTTGTTCTTGAAGCACCCTTTGGCATTTTGCAATATACACTCGACGGACAGACTCGAATCGGTTATGACACCGTCGATCTCCACGTCTCGTGCGGGTATGTAAACGCGATACTCGCGTGTGAAGAGCTCAGAGCAAGCTATACCCTTGTACTCCTTCATCAGGTCTTTAGAAATCTGCAAAATGTTCAACTGTTTCAAAACATTTCGGTCCCGCCTTTGGCCGAAAATAGACAGTATAGCTGCCCTGGGCTCCATCTGAGTAAAGCCTGGGGCGAGGGGGGACTGAAGAATGAACAGGGGAGGGGGTAACAGAAGGGTCAGGGTCAGAGGGGTTCGGGGATGGTGGCGCGGGAGGCGAGGGATCTACATCCATCCCGCTAAGTCTAGCGCACTAGCGCCGACAAGAGCACGTACCTTTTCACTTCTCCCTTCCAGTAAGGTTGGTTGTCCGATCGTTCGAAGTTGCAGCCGTTACAGCCAGCTCCAATACAGCAGCACCAAACAGCCACCAGCAGCGAGCCAGGTGTGAGATCACTCCACACAGCGATACAACTCAACTGTCAACTGATGGCTTCTTCTTTTTCTTCTTTTGTGTCTCGTCCACTGCTGTAGCACAATTCAGCCAGCAGCCAAATCGGCTTACGCACCAGCTGGCAGTCACGATGCGAAACAGTTGCACAAAGGCGCGACCTTGAACCCGGATTTATTTCACTCGACCAGGCAAACAATGCCAACACTTGTTCACACGTCTTTTGTTTCATATTCTATCGGAGCGATCACCAAACACGTCCGATACTGATGCGTGTTCGGCACAGAATGACACACACTGCCTTGTTGAAGTTATTTTTGTAACTGAGAGATGCCTGTCACATTATTCTTAGGGGAGATTACCTTCCCAGTAGTTTAACTGGCCATAATGTATGACGAAGACATCGAAGATTTTTCTAAAAAAAATGTTGTATGTCTACATAAATCACAGCTTCTGTCTTTGTTCATCTTTCGCATCCTCGTAAAATTACATACATTACCCACTTTACAAAAACTCTGAAATGTAAGTCATAAGACAACAAATGTATTTAGTTCGTAAAGCATCGTAAGGAAGTTATGTTTTTATTTCAAGATCGTTAAAGACTTTCAAGATGTCTGAAGAGAAGCTCTGGCTGTTCGACGGCAATAATTTTGGAAATCGAAAGTTCTGGATGGAAGTCCTGTTGGAAAACGGCAATTTATTTAGCTATTTGACGAAGGCAATCGATGAGGGAGCCGATAGGTAATTGCGGCCGATGCGTCCTGGGCCCATAACCTATTCAGTATTCAGTATAGCTTTGAGATTTGAAGTAGGAGTGATGAAAATGTTTATTCACAGATTATCTACGGAGACTTCAAAATCTGCGTCAAAAAAGGAAACGTGTTTTTTCCAAATCTGCTTGATAAAATTAAGGGAATTCTAAACTATCCATGAAAAATAACTTTAGATTTCTAATTCACATGACGAAACGAGTGAATTTCAATTTCAAGTAAAATCATTATTAATCCTTGATAAATATTAAAAAAATGTTTTTGTAAGTAATTTTACTGCAGGCCATCGAAAGGCTGACTAAAAGGTTAAAAGTAAAAAACAAAAAATCCAAAAAAAAACATGAAATTGGTGTTAATTTCTAATGAAATAAATACAAAAATAAATACATACAGTGGTACAGTGGTTATAATTTTCATAAATACCTAACAGTTTCAAATACTTGGCTCAGACTATTTTTTATATGAATTCAATCTATATTTGTTAAAATTAAATCTCATAGCTAAAATGTTCATTCTAAGTTTTTGAAAATTTCATCCATCTTCGAAGGTTTTGTAAATATTTTATTTCGTATTTTAAATGTCGTTTTTGTATTTGTTTGTATTTGAGTGACTAGTTTTTGTATTCACATTTTTTGTATGATGCTCTTTGGAATTATTTTAGAAACACACTAGGTTGTTAAGTTTGCTATTATTTCATATTCTTCTTTAAATTTGCTTACCTGCTTTTTATTTCTCTGACTTTTCATTTCACCCAGTTCTTGTTTTCTCTGTCAACTTATCACTTGAGATTGCAGCATGTTTGTAACGATATATAGATGACTTATTTTCCGGTAGCAATTAAAGCTTCTAAATCAGCCTAATCAAACTGAGGGTAAATCAAAGTTCAAAACGAGTTTCTGAAAAAAAGATGAACATGGCAGATCTGTTGTACAATATGTTACCGAAGCCCGAAACCACCACAAGATAGTTATAAGATATTTGCTTCGATGCATAGCGAAATTTCCACTAGCTCAGTCACAGGGAATCGACATAAGTTAAGATTTACATAATGCCCTAGTTGAACCCGTCAATCGAAACTTTTCGGTTTTGCACCATCAGCGTGTTTTAAGAAAGTTTTCGAAAAGTTATTTACATAACACTAGAGCGAAAACATCAACCTGACGAAAAAAAAGTTTAGTTCCGAAAGTAATTTTCAAGGTAAGCAACCGCACATCATTGCATTGCAGTGAAAAACTGACGCAGCTCTTTCGCTTTGCCGAACATGGGAAATATGCCTATGAATGTGGTTTGCACTCTGCAAATGCTCATTTCCATTGTCAGCAAGTCACTGATTGGCATTTGAATTCTAAATTGCTTTGGGAGTTATAAATCTCTTGGCTCAAGCACTTTTGCTACGCTGAGTTACTTTTGGAATAGCTCAGAGATTTTGCATTTCGATATCATTAAAACATGAGCACTGTATTTCCGTTAAAAGAAAGAAACTGAATTCCGCATTCGAGATGAAAGCGTAGAACCTCATCCGGGGCACATGGAGCCATCGTCACAGCAACAGTATGTGAAAAAAGTTTATCAACCTTCTTCCCATTTTGTCGTGTATTTAGCCACCCCTGTCATTTTTTCGAAAGTAAACATTGTAGACACTAGTTGTTCTATTGAGGTTGGTAATTGTATGGTGGAAGGTTTTGTAATTAAAATATTCATTCATAGAAAAAATTGATAGAAAAGCACAAAAAATGCAATTCACTAGAGAAGTGCATAAACTGTTTTTACATACTGTACACACTACAGATACGCTTTTCCCCTCATATCCTGGAATGCAACCATAACCGCCTACCGCCCTTCCTCCTGCTCGTCACCTTCCCTGAGGGCAAATATTCCCCGACTCCCCGCGGCGTCGTTGACGAGTTGTTCTAAACTGTCGACAGTGGAATGCAAGCCATTCTGAGCATCCTTGCAGCAGTGCAGAGACACAGACACACATCAGCTGCTGGCAAAACAAAGCAAACAGCAACTGCAAACAGGGCGCAGCAGTACGACACAACAACCGCATGCAGCAACTTACATTTCCACGGCAACAAAACCAGCTCCAGAGAGCATAGTTTTCGGGGGGAAAACGCGCGTTAAAAAAGGTTTAAACAATTTCCGTGCCCCGAGCACACAAAAAGTAGATCACACCGCACCCAGTGTCTCGTAGTTTAAAACAAAGCCACTAGCTAAAAGTGCATCATCAACGCCAACGAGCGGCAAAGATATAATGATAATGGGGGTATGCAAGAAAAGTGAGTGAGTGAAAAAGTGGATGATTTAATAAATGGAACAAATGAGTGTGAGTGTAAATCGTGATAATTGAATAACTACAGACGTGAGTGGCTGCCAGCCAGGCTAACGAGACGTGTGTAATCGTGTGTTGCGTTCACTGATTGGATCGATCACCAGAGTGGTTAAGAAAGTGCCACTCGTATAGTAATTAGTGCTGCCAAACAAGCACCCCCGATTGCGTGGTTCGAAAGTCCGTACGGTGATTAGTTATTCCGTAAAACAATAGAATGACGCCTGGCCTGCTGCGAAGGTTCCTTTCCAATCGACCGAACGCTCTTGAGTCGGTAAGTCGATTTTTTATTGCCCGGCTTTATTGTCACTTGGATTAGGAGGGCTTATGTTTTTGATACTCGTCGAGCTCTCGTTCAATTCTAGCGCTGCTGGTGGGTGGCTTGTAGGAAGCAGCGTTTCGCACTGTGAGAAGGAAAGTAGCGCAAACGACTGCTAGATATTCTTGCCTTCTTGAGAAAGTCAGAAATTCAGCAGATTTTGAGTAGAGCTTTGAAAGAAAAATTGATTCCTGTCGGGCTGGACAGCGATCAGGATTTTCTTTAATTCGGGATAAAGCACTAAAAGTCAAAGCTTAACAATGGCAATTTCATGCTTCTCTCAAGTATGTGACACTAAATAATTGTCACATACTTGAGAGAAGCATGAAATTGCCATTGTTAAGCTTTGACTTTTAGTGCGTGTATAACTGGCCAGTTATAACGGTGGAGAAGTGTTTTGATAAGTTTTGAAAAAAAAAAGAAAAGGAAAGGGTCTCAAAGTTATGAAAAGAAGCTAACAACTTCATTCGAAATCATTGCAATTGGGTCCTCAGGCTATACCATTTTTTATATATCATTTGAAAAAGCCGCGTTTTTTTTTTAGCAAAACCTGATTTTAAAAAAATGTTTATTATTTCCTTCGATTTTTAAATGAAGAATGAAAAACTGCTCGTATTGCCATTAATGACATTTTGCTCATGAAAGGTATATGGGAGATTTTAAAAATCACGTTTTGCTAAGAAAATTGCTTTCAGCTGATAGGGTAACGAACGTCTTCGTCAGTGGTTCAGCCCTTTTTTGCATAAGATTGCTGCAAAAAAACTGCCGAAGAAAACCACTGACGAAGACGTTCGATACCCTATATAAAAATCAGAAAACCGTGAAAAACATTATGACCTAATTTGTCAAGAGTGTGTTCAAAAAGCTTGGAAAACTTTCTTAAATATGTAGAATCAAAAGTTATCAAACAGTCATACAAAATAAAAATCAACAAAGAGTTAAAAGTTGTTAAGAGCTTGTCAAAAGTCGCCAAAGAACTATTCAGTGCTATTGGAAAACGTAAATATATTCTCATAAAAGCCATTCGAAAAAAAGTTATAGAAGGATTGTTGCAAATCGTTGTCAATTTCCGAGAAAGACAATAAAATAGTGCCGAAAAGATATCAGAAATAAAAAAACGCATCAACAACTGGCAAAATGTTGGCGCCAACTCCTCAAAAAAATAGTTCAAAAATCGTTAAAAAGTCAAAAAATAAAATTGTTAGGAAGTGAACAAAAAAAAATCGGATAATTATAAATAAGTTGAAGGAACAATTAATGAAAGATCGCCTAAGAACATTAAGAAGGATTGGAAAAATATCCAGATTAAAAAAAACATTAAGAAATTCATAAAAATTCATATATAGGAAAAAGTGTTCATCAGTCATCGAAAATTGTTCGGGTTAAATGCAAAACCCGCTCAAAAAACATTAAAAAAGTCTTATAATAACCGAAAATCGTTAATAAAATTATGTATTATTTATATTTATGTATGTAAAGTTTCCAGCAGTCGAGAAATCCTCCAGAGGTCAACAGCCGTCAAGAGATTAGAAAATCATCCAAAAAATCTTTGAAACTAATGATAAAAATTCATTAGTGCAAAAAAGCAGTGCAATGATTATTGCTAGGAGTCGTCAAGAAATTTTCAAATAAAAAAACGTAATAGTAAACTAAGAACAATAAATATTATCCATTTTGTTATCCAGTTTCTTCAGGAAACTAAATCACGAAAAATGTCCGAATTTTACTATTTTTCGACGTAGAAATACGTCTTACGGCAACATTCTGAAATAGGGGTGCAAATTGAAATACTGATAACATCTAGAGCGTCATGAAAACTGTTCACTTTTATATGACAATAACTCAGTCTGTTTTCAACGGGTTTCCTTGATACTTGGAGCAACTATTGGAAAATAGCCTTGTTTTGGATGCAGAATTTGACCGACGAGAGGTGACTCGTGAGACTAGTGTTAAAGAGAGTTGAAAGAGAATCATTTCCAAAATTAACCACTTTAGACCATCAAATTTAATCATTAATTCCAATCGATGTATTCCCTAACCTATCGCAAAAAAATATATTGGCGTAAGACTGACTGTAGTGATTTTACGTTGAATTTGCGGTCGTGTCTCATATACAGCCTCTTCAATTTTTGTTTCGTCGTTTTTGATATGGCTGAAACTTTGCACAGATGGTCCTAAGATGGCAGTTTGTACTATCGGTAAATGACTCATTTTCGAAGAGGGCTTCTGTAAAAAAGGATTGATGATAACAAATCTTTTGAACATTTTGGCTTTTTGATCGGTGTATTTGGTAAAATTTCTAATAATTTGGTTTTTTTCAAAAACATATACACAAAAAACTAGAGAAAAAAAAATAAGCACGTCACTCAAATTTTGATTAAATTTTACTCCTCTTCCCCTCCTTGTCACATTTTGTCACACATTGACGACCCCTCAGGAGAAGTACGTCACGTCACAGCAACTCCCCTCCTCTAATAAAAAAATGAACCTTGAGTCTCCTGCCCCAAGATGCCTGCCAGTAGGTCTCGAGATTCGATACTGACCTAACAAGTAAGTAATTGTAAGTTGGCATTTCGGGTCGGGAGAAAAGTACCTTGTACGTTAACACAGTTGGCTGCTAAGTTTGTATCAAATTAAAATATGGTCAAATTACAAATCGGAGTGGCTCACCTAATGTCCCAAGAAAAGTAAGCAAATCAAAACAAGAAAATTACATCTCGCTCATCGTTGATAAATTTCACGGATTCTAGATCTCCGATTGCTGTAATCGGATATGTTTCAGTAATCTTAGATGTGTCAATGGAGGCTTCTCTCATATCCATGTAATTATTATGCATCAACTCGAGCTCGTCAGATCATTGTTCCCAATTGTACGAATTTTTCTGGAAATGTACAGATAATTTCGTTTTTTCGGTACAGATTCTTTACTGTACTTTTTTTTTATTTTTAATTATAGACGCTTTAACCTTAAGGGTCATTCGCGTCTTCTTTACTGTACAGTTTACAGGTTTTTGTGAAGAAGTAAGGATAAGTACAGATTTTTCAAACGGCTTAAAAAGATTAGACTAAACTTTGTAACAGGCTCAGTAACGATACAATTAGCGTGATCTCGCAATCTATAAGTTTCATTGACAAGGGAGATAGTAGTTCAGAACTAATATAAACAGAGTCAATGCAGGCAGTTGTTTTGTCACGAGTTTATTAAATAAACCACTATGTTCCAATGGAACAAGTTTTTGTCAGAAATAGTACAAATGAACTGGATTTTCTCAGCTTCCAGTACAGTTGAAAGTGTGGCCATGGGCGTAGCCAGAATTTCGTATAGGGGGGGGGGGGGGGGAAGTTCTTCAAAATTTTAGAAGTGAAAAATTTAATTTTTTTACTAACACTAAAATAAACTAAACTGTGGAGATCGAAGTAAAGCACGAACGCGGACGGGCGCAATTTTTCTACTGCGTCACAATATTCTCGCTAAATATTTTTAATTTATTGTTTTTGGTTGAAACAGTGTAATATAAAGTTAGCTTTCACCAAAACCGCCAACGTTGCCTTCCGTATTTGAAGAAACAGCCGATATTAGTCAACACGCAGGTCGCAGTATTAGTCAAAGTGCATGAAGATCAAGCAGATTAAAATGCCTCTTAAAACTTAGGAAGTAATCGAAACCGCCATAAGAAAAAGTTTTCGCTACAGGAGCCAACGAATGTCCTAAGAATTTTTCTCTTTAATTTATCCAAGCTGAGTGATACTCGACAGATGAGTATGATCGATTAAGGACACAAAATAAGGATTGACTGAATAGGATCTGGATCGAATTGTAGATGGTGAGAGCGTTCTTTTTCTAGCTTAGTATTTTTCTATAATTATGTTTAATATTAGGGCAGTACGGCAGGTGGATTTCTG